>NC_088348.1:26821666-27145833 GCF_036884655.1 Musa acuminata AAA Group | reverse complement strand
CCAATCTTGCGAGGTGCATGTTTTTTCCTCTTCTCTTTGACGACAGGGCTTTTACTCAACAGACTTTTCAAACATAGAACTTCTTCAAATTTGATATGTGTTGTGTCCTCGACAATTGTCGTCCTTCCCGTGTCGCTAAGCAATAAGTACCATCCCGAACTACCGCTGCTACCCAATAAGGGCCTTCCCAACTCGGAGCCAGCTTGCCTCGGGAGTGAGTCAGGTCGCTGACGTTGGCCTTCCGTAGGACTAAGTCGCCGAGCTTTATTGGCCTTGCACCCTTCGGTTGTAAAGCCTTGCGCTGACTCTTCTATAAGAGAGGGCTTGGAGGCGTGTGTCGGCTCTTCGTTCTTTGATGAGATCGAGACTGGCTCGGAGCTCATTTTTTGATGTGACATCATTGAAGTTTTCAACCCGGGGTGTCGGAAATACTACCTCAGGTGGATGCACCGCCTCGATACCGAACGTCAATCTGAAAGGTGATTCTTCTGTGGTAGTCTTTGGTGTTGTTCGTGTTGGGAAATCTTTGGGGGCGACATCACATGTGTAGCGGAAGAACAGAAAACAAAATCCCCTATTCTCAAAGAGATGTTCGTCGTCGTGCGAAGATTGGTGCGTAAAAATCCGCAAAACTTAAAACTGCATATAGAATAGATTATGTTACCTATGGAGATTGTATATCCTTGTTTCCCTGCAGATCTCTAGGAGAGGGTGAAGGAGGTCAAGCGCCCTCCTCTCTAGCGGTGATCCACATAGCAGGGTTGCGACAATGCTCCTCAAAACTCCATTCCTACTCTGAGGTGGAGAGGGGGAGGAGAATAGGAGAGGCAAGCAAAAGCTCTAGCCTATGAACCACTGAATCCCTCATATTTATAGAGGTCCCTTGTCAACTTAACCCTAATAGATTCTCCCATATTGCGTATTAGATCTTTATCCAACTACCCAAGCCTCTTAGATTAGTGGATCTCTATCCAATAATCTCTCATGGGCTCTTATTAGATCTCGTCCATGAGATCTAATAGTTCAAGGGCTTATTGGATATCCAATAAGATAGAGACTCCGGCGGATATCTCATATCCAAACCTCTACTCATCGCAATGCCTACCATATGTGTGTGACCCTCTAGACCCAATATCGAGCTGGTCGTGAGTCATACCTATCAGAACTCATTCTGGCTTAGTCAATTATTATCTCCATAATAATTCACTCGACTCATCGACTACGGATGTACCAGGCCACTACGCCGCAATCCCCAAACAATACAGGGGAATCCAATCCATTTGACCTGTCTGTTCTCAGTTATTGTGTACCTATAGTCCCTCATCCATCTAATATCCCAAAGATCGTATATTGGGCATGGTGCTGTCAGACCCATACGGTTTCTACTCGAGTCTCACTCTAATCGGATTCACCCGGAGAACTCTTTTTCTCTTAATCCGAATAATCCTGGCCCGGGATTTGTATGAGCAAAAACACATGGGATATTCTTCTCATGATATCGAGAGTGGATGATCCTCTATCGACACTTAATAGCCCTCGTAAAGTTGACTACCACTCTTGATGATCGATTGCACTATATTTGAGACATCCAAACCTATAAGTATTGTATCAAAAAATAGAGCACTCATACAGGACATCCTTGATATAGAGGCAAGCAAAAGCTTTAACCTATTAATCATTGAATCCCTCCTATTTATAGAGGTCTCATATCAACTTAACCCTAATAGATCCTCCCCTATTGGGTATTAGATCTTCATCCAACCACTCAAGCCTCTTAGATTAGTGGATCTCTGTCCAATAATCTCTCATGGGCTCTTATTGGATCTCGTCCATGAGATTCAATAATTCAGGGGCTTATTGGATATCCAATAAGATAGAGGCTCCGACGGATATCTCATATCCGAACCTCCACTCATCGCAATGCCTACCATATGTGTGTGACCCTCTAGGCTCAATATCGAGCTAGTCTTGAGTCATACATGTCAAAACTCCTTCTGGCTTAGTGAATTATTATCTCCATAATAATTCACTTGACTCATCGATTGCGGATTTACTAGGCCACTACGCCGCAGTCCCCAGACGATATAGGGGAATCCAATCCATTGGACCTGTCTGTCCTCATTTACCGTGTACCTATAATCCCTCATCCATCTAATATCTCAGAGATCGTATATTTGACATGGTGCTGTCAGACCCATATGGTTTCTACTCGTGTCTCACTCTAATCAGATTCTCCCGGAGAATTCTTTCTCTCTCAAACTGAATGACCCTAGTTAGGGATTTGTCTGAGCAAAAACACATGAGATATTCCTCTCATGACACCGAGAGTGAATGATCCTCTATCGACACTCAATAGCCCTCATAAGGTTTACTACCACTCCCGATGACGACTATACTAAATCTGGGACATTCAAACATATAAGTCTGGTATCAAAAAATAAAGCACTCATACAGGACATCCTTAGTTTCTCAAGTCTAAGGACTAGATACACCACTAAGACTACAGAATCGCTATCTGACAATAAGGTATCATCAACCATCCAGCATTCCGTAAGCGGAACAAGCAGTGAACTCATTCTCCAATAAGCATTGTACTGTATCCCTAGTATCCCCACACGAGTAGCTATGGGACCAGCTGCATCCATCATATGGACGGGTATACAGCACACCAGTCTGTCCGGTTATCTCGATGTCCCTCTCGAGTAACCTATGATCGGGATTATTTAGGATTTGTGTTTAAAGACAAATCGGTCTCATTATCATGTTCTCATCACGATCTGATTTTCATTGCACAGATCCATGGACAACACAATATATACATGCATATATGCAATAGTCAATATAAAGTGATAAATGCCAAAATATAATAAGCAAAAAGATTCCGTATCAAGTCACACGTGCCATCACTCACGTGATTGGCTTGTTGGGCACCTATGACTAATAGTTCGGGAGGCCCACAATATGCTTGGGAATTCATCAACTCAGGTGCTCTAAGCTCCCGTGACTCTTCTCTTCAGGCCTTCCAATATCGCCCGGTTGGTTATCTCGGCTAGGCCATTAGTTTGGGGGTGAGCTACCGAGCTAAACCTCAGTTGTATACCATAGCCCGAGCAGAATCTTTTGAACCTTCAATTGTTGAATTGTGTGTCGTTGTTAGTGATGATGGCTTTAGGGATGCCGAAGCAAGTAATAATGTTCTTCCATATAAACCCTTCTACTTGCTTCTCGGTGATAGATGCTAGTAGCTCGGCCTCCACCCATTTGGTGAAGTAATCCACTCCGATGATGAGGAATTTTTGCTGCCCCGAGGTCGATGAGAATGGGCCAAGGAGGTTCATCCCCCATTACGCAAAGGGTCATGTGCTGTCTAGGGCGGTTAGCGAAATTGCAGGTTGATGATGTGCTCGGGGATGCTTCTGACACTGCTAGCATCGATGTACGTATGCCGCAGCATCTCGACGCATGGTTGGCCAGTAATATCCTTGTCGGAGGATTTTGAAGGCTAACGTCTGACCGCCAATGTGCTCCCCGTAGATCCCTTCGTTCACCTCGACTAAATCCGTCTAGGCCTCCATGGGATTCAAGCAGTGCAGGAGCGGTTGGGTGAACGACCTCCGATATAGCCGTCTGTTCGTCTCGCAATACCACACCTATCTACATCGGAGTCATTGGGAGGCCGCCTTGTTGGCTGGCAGTGTCCCATCTCTTTTGTAGCGGAGGATCTCTTCCACCCAAGTCGGGGTTGTACCGGTCGTGGCCACCTCTTTGGCCACCATGGTTCGGTAGGGAAGCTGCTCGACTTCCGGAGGCAATTCGATGCTATCACCCGAGGCAAGTTTTGCCAAGGCATCGACTTGGGCGTTCTGCGCCCGTGGCGGCCTTGTTATGTCGAAGCGTTGGAAGCAGCTAGCGAGTTTCTTTGCCTTAGATAGGTATTTTGAAATGGTAACGTCTTGAGCCTCATAATCTCCATTGATGTGGCCGACAACCAGTTGGGAGACGATGAAAACCTCGATGTCTTAGACTTGGAGCTCGAGGGCTAGTTTAAGCCCGAATAGGAGTGCTTAGTATTTGGCTTCATTGTTAGTGGGCTTGAACCCGAAGCGGAGTGCGTGATTGAATGACCAACCGTCGGGCCTTTTTAGGACGAGGTCGGCCCCACCCCTTTTTGTGTTTGCCGAGCCGTCGACGTGCAAGCTCTACCGTTGCTCGGTACGCTTGATGTTACTGCTTTCGAGGGGAGTCAATTCCAAGATGAAGTCGACCGCCTAAGCCTTGATGGTCGTTCTCGGCACATAATGTATGTCGAGTTCCCCGAGCTCGACTGACCACTTGAGCATTCATTCGGACACGTCGAATTTGGATAAGATCTGTCACAGTGGTTGGTCGATCACTACTTTGATCGGGTGGGCTTGGAAGTAAGGTCGTAGCTTCCTGGCTGTCTAAATGAGTGCTAAAGTCAGTCTCTCCACCAGTTGATATCGCACCTCAGGTCTGCTGAGGATGCGTCTCAAGTAGTAGATTAGTTGTTGCACCCCAGAGTCATCCCGAGTTAAGACAGAATTGACAGCATGCTCGGAAGCCGCAAGGTGGAGGCTGAGTGGTTCCCCCAAGGAGACCGTGGCGAGTCAGGGTAGACGGGCCAAGTGCTCCTTTAGTCGACTTCTTGAGCAATGTGACGATCGCTAGGTAATATTATTGGGATTCCTGAGGGTCACTCCTTGCTTCCCCGATCCCAGGTCGGGTTGGAAACTTTATTGCCCGATGGTACGTAGAGATGACAGCCCTAAGCTTGTTAAGGGTTGGTCGGCCCAGGATGGCATTGTACGCCGAGGAGAGTTCCACCACCATGAAGGTCACTATGACCGTCTTGGTCTTTGGCTCCTCTCCCAGGGTGACTGGTAGGATGGTGGTGTCGAGGGATGAAATGGAATCACTTATAAATCCGATAAGCACTGATTGCATTGGGGTGAGGCCAACCTTGGTCAAGCCAAGCTTCCGGAAGGCGTCGAAGTAAAAAACATCGACGGAGCTCCCGATGTCCACTATGATCCTTTTAACTCGAGCATAGGCGATTCTAGCTGAGCCGACCAATGCATCGTCATGCTCATGGTACTCAATTTCCCCTGTCGGGAAGGTGATCTCCGGCACTTGCGGTTGCCTCGATCATTTTTCAACAACTGCTTAGTCGTAAGCCTTTCACCCCGCCATGCGATCCCCACCTGATGTTGGGCCGCTGCTGATCACATCAATCTACTTCTCTACTGGACCCCGAAGGGCGTGGCGATAATTCGCCTGGTCTTCTAACATAGTGACCAAGGTGTCCCCGACGTATGAGCTCTTCAATCTGGTTCTTCAAGTCGCGACACTCCTCGGTGTCATGATTATAGTTGCGATAAAACCGACAGTACTTTGAGCAATCTCTAAGCTCACGTGGGGCCTTCAAGAGTCTCTTCTCCCTAATATGTAGGAATATCTCCATCCTAGAGGAATTTAGACGCCGGAGAGGGGGCCTCGAGAGAGATGCATCGGGCCGATCGATCCTCCTTGGCAATACCAAGGCTTGCCCCAGGGCGGTTCCACTTGCGACCTCTTATGCTCCTTGTGCTTTCCCGCCATCAATGTCTCGGCAGCTACGTATTGATTAGTACATTGAAGCATTTTAGAAATAGTCATCGACGGTCGCTCGACCAACGACCAAAATCCGGAAGGCCGAAGTCCCATTAAGAACTCTTACATTATCAAAGAGGGATGAGCATCGAGTAACCCCCAGATTTCGGTAGTAAAACGAGTCACGAAATAAGAAATCATCCTTTTGGCTGAGACCGAGGAGCAGAGCTGCAGATGATTTCGATCGCACACTGGCCAAGAAGTTGAGCTTGAACTCTTTGGCCAACTGGTCGAAGGAGGTGATCGAGGTTGGTCTAAGGCGACTGTACCACATACGAGTCGAGCCACGAAGCGAGGTGGGGAACACCTTACACATGAGGGCATCCGATGTGTCGTATAGGGCCATCTGGGCTTGAAAAACGGGCTTAAAAAGCAACGACATGCTTCGTCAGGGTCGAAGCCACCGTCATAGGCTACGAGCATAGGGAGGCGAAAGCTAGGAGGGACGAGCTTGTCTGAATCTCCAATGTGAAGGGCTACCCTCATGAAGAGGTCTCGCCAAGCTCTTCTTTGGACTTATGAAACTCTCATTGAACCTCATATAAGTGTTGATTGACTGAGTGTAACTGTGCCCGAAGAGAGTCCACTGAGTTGAACGATAGTGTATCGGGCTCAAGACTGCCAAAGGCTTTGCGTGCTATGCATGGGCATTGGCCTCTAATTCGATCACCCTTCAAGCGATAAGGCAATGTTCGTTATCATAGGTCACTGAGGGACCAAGGGTGGTCCAGGAGAGGGTGGAGGTTGCGTGGGAGAAGGGGGCAACAACTCCCATTATGGCATGTGGGAACGTCGAGAGTTGCCCGAAGCGAGGAACGAGAGGAACGATGGTTTGCATCATCCTAGACAAAACTTGGACTTGGTGTGTCAGGCCAAGGAAAGCCTCGACGGAGATGGGAGGTTAAGCGATGGCTATCCTAAAGGGCGATAACCCCGGGTCAGTGAACAACCGCTAATAGTGCCCCGGGATTATCACGGTGCCATTTGCCTATTGCTCCGAGGGAGGCGAGAGTTGTTCTCCGAACCTTGAGTGGGTCAAGAGGCGCTCGTTCAGTGTTCAACCAATTTGCTTGGTCAAGGTTGATCTTGCGACATCAGGCCATCCTTCTAGTGCTAAAATATTTGTAAACCTTTACACCGTGACTGAGAGGTCTACACAATTCAATCAAATCCCGAATGCAAAAGATTGCCCACGTTGATACTTAGAGCAATGAAAGCCATCATCCAATTGGGTCAAGCTCGAACCTCACTTCTGGAATGCAAGACATCATCTATACTCGCTTGACATCGTCTCAATCTTTAACATTATACTTGGTCAACATCATCCCGATCTTTACGGGGTGACATTATACTCGATCGACGTCGTCCCGAACTTTACAAGACAACGTTGTACTTGGTTAACACCATACAAAAATGTACTTGGTTAACACCATACAAATCTTTACGAGACAACATTGTACTTGATTGGTGCCATCCCAATCTTTACAAGACACCGTCATACTCGAGGAGCATGGTCCTAAGCAATTGTTAGAGGACAAGTTACCAAAATATGCAATTTGAAAGTTGTCACACCAATGGAATTCTTTGGCACTAAAACTTATAATAGCTGACTTTTCCAAACTAGAGGGAGAAATTAAGGTGATACAGTTTATTTATTTCATAAAACATATAGAATAAAGATTGCTCATAATGTAATTAATTACGGTGTCTAGGATGACATGCTCGCACTCAGGATGTTTAATTCAAAAGGTCCACATTAAGGAATACCAGATTTATTATCAAATTAAAAATAAATTAATATGCTATAGAAAAATTGTACACATAATTGTATACAAAATGAGTCAAGATGAGTCAGCCCCCTCATATTTGTCCATGAAATCTGCAATCAACTCGCATTTAATCATTCAAAAAGAGGTGTTCTGTTTGATCGATTTATTGATCATGCTAAGAAATGCAATACGAAACATTCTGATGCAGTACACAACTTGCTCAGAAGAATGAAATGACTTCTCATCGATACTCGAGAGTACCTCTGAAGTCTGACATGCGAAGATTACATTTCATAATTCATCGTAGCATAACGAATTAGTGGAAACGAAGAAAAATCGAATAAAAACAGTTTGCTCAGAACAATGAAATGGCTTCTCATCGATACTCGAGGCATCTCTGAAGTCTGACATGCGAAGATTATATTTCATGATTCGTCATAGCATATCATAAATTAAGGACGGAGACATTTTCTCGAGTAAAAAAAACAAATCAACGGAAAAGAAAAAAAAAAAGAAGGAAGAACATCGAAACCATGTAATCAGAAATGGCAAGGAATGTAATCAGAAACATGGACCTGTCAACTCTACGATCATGTCCTTCAATAACAAGAATCGTAAACGGAAGCACTGCATCTACTAGAACCAGAACACTAGCAACAACAAACACAATACGAAAGCGAACGAGGACGTATCATCAGAGACTTAAATACAACGAATCATGGAGAAGTATTCCCATCATATTGTTGCAGTTTCCTCATCACTTGATCCGAACAAACATGCCTTGAGATAGATCGAAAACCTATCGAAACCTGAGGGGGCAACCGAAACGAAAACTAGATGAAGCTGACAGAAAGGCGGCGATGGCGACAACGAATTCAGTCGTCGCAGTGATCGAGGCCGAGCAGAATGCTTGCCGGCAGCCCCTTTTTATAGACGGGAAAGGTCTTTCTTACAAACTTGCAACAAAAGTCGACAGATACATCGGCTTCAATAAAAAAAATGGCTTATTTAAATAAATTTCAAATAAGAACATGAATCAGTCCCTCAAAAAATATTTTGTGATCTGCCGATCTCTTAACTGATAAAATCATCATCAATGAGCGCAGAAAATGAATAATTTCTTTTTTTTTCTGTACGTAGCCTAATTCGCACGCAGAACCAACTCAGGTCGACGCACATAAACAGTGTCCTCAAAATGCATAAGAAATCCATAAGACAAATTCTAATGGAGTCGCGGTGAAAAAGAAATAGCTGGCTCAGAAGAATGAAATGGCTTCTCATCGATACTCGAGGTATCTCTGAAGTCTGACATGCGAAGATTCCATTTCAAGATTCATCATACCATCAAATAGGAAGAACGGAGAAAATTTGCTAAGCGAAAAATAAGCAAATAAACAGAAAAAAGAAGAAGAGTTAGCAGCCATAAACGAGTTCTGTGGGATCAGAATTGGTAAAGGAGTATCAGTCACCATGTAATCAGAAACACGGACCAACTAATATCATCATGTCCCATCTGAATGAAATGGCAAGAATCACGAACGAAATCACTGAATATACAAATCACAACAGATACGATCTGAAACCCGACGACAAAGGTAAGGAGGCACCATCGGAAACTCAAATACGAGGAATCATGGAGAGGTATCTCCATCAAATTGTTGCAGTTTTCTCATCACTTGATCCAAACTAACACGGCTCGAGATAGATCGTAACCCGCGGAGACAATCTAAAATAAAAACGGATACAAATGAGAGAGCTGGCGGCGAAGGCGACGAAGAAGTCAGCCGAAGCGGCGATCGAGGGCGAGGAAAGTGAATATGGGCAGCCGCTTTTATAGATGGTGGAAGAAACCCTAAACCCTAAACATTCGTCCGCGTCTCCCTCCGCCGCATCTGAGCCGTTCATTGGTCGACAGTTAAAGTCTAATCCTCGCATCTGATTCGTTTGTTTATAAACCCAAAGCCAGCATTATTTTCCTCTTCATTTTGAATGGATAAGACGTCTTCTCATGAGGAAGATAAGTTCTTGATAGATACTGACTCTAATAGTTATAAATACGTTTCGCAATATTTTTACATTCTTAATATATATTGTAAAAAAATAAAAAATTATCTAATTATAAAATATTTTAAATATTTGAAAAAATATATTTAAATTATACTTTCTTTTAGTATTTATTCGAAAATAAATACATATTTTTTAGTTAAGATAAATATATATAATCTGATTAAAAAAATATATGATTTAAATATATAATAAATATAACTATATAAATAAATATAAAAAATTTCAAAATAAATAAATAAAATTTCATCTAATAGAATAAGAAAGAACTGCCAACCGTTTAACAAAAAAGGATAAATTTTTATAATCTTGTATTTTAGATAATATCACAGATACTTTGAGAAATTTAAAAATATTTATTATCATCTCACAAATACTGTTGAAATGATAATGCTACCTATTATAGCATCAACATTTGTACAAGAATAACATCAACGTTTGAATCTTTTGTCTCTATATCAAATTTAATTTAAAAGTTATCAAATAATAATTCATATTTAAAATATACATTAAGTCCTCAATTTACATTTTAAACGTATTCCCAAACGTAAAAATAGGATCACGAAACAATTCCTCTACAAACAATATGTCATAAGCTTTAAAAACAAACATATTATGGATCTGTGAACTAATAAGCAAACTGATAAAATCATATCATCAAATAGCACACCCAAAAAAAATATTCATTCTTTTCTGTACACAGCCTAACTTCCTACCTCATAACCCACTCAAGATCACTCGGGCTGATACACATCAACAGTGCAAAAGATGAACTGATACAACTCATTTACAAACTTAAAAAAGCACCTTAAGGAGGACAAAGTGATACAATTGGTCTTCACCTGCTTCATTGCTCAGAGGAGTATACTCCAGGTAGTAAAAATCATGAGCAACAGCCTCCTTGGTGTGCATGTTGTTCCTGTTTTTGTTTCAGAATATTCCTTTTAACTGGAACTGATCCTTCCTCCACCAGTATAGGAACTTCCATAATCTAAAAAGAGTAGAATAGCTTCAAATTTGTAATCCTCAATGCATAATATTTGCCAATTCAGAGCTTCAAATGGAATAAGAAGAATCTAATTGTTGGTGACTGGAGACAGACTAAGGTAATTTTACAGAGATATCAAAAAGGACAACTTAGCTTTACATGGATACTATGTTGCGAAAAATTATGGATGGTGTTGAATGTAGGATAGTGGTGACTACATTTCATATACCATAGGTGTCGAGAAGATCTACATTCCATCAGTGGTAAGCAAGCAAGCAAAAAGATCATGAGAATCAAATATTGTTAAGTAGGAACTTTGACAGCTCAGTCGAGTGAACTTTGTTATGTATGGCAAGCAGAGGTACCAGCCAGACATTCAAAGATGCTACATTGAAAGTCTGATGACAGTTTAGCTCAAGATTAGACTGATGGTAAGAAAAAAGGATGGTGATTACTGCAACAGACAGAATAGTTGTTATACAGACTGCTCTTCAATTATCCAGATGTATCTTCTTATATTCAACTTTGTGGCCACCAGCAGGCTTTTTCAAAACAAACATTCATGTGCTTTTATGAATTAAAATAGATTTAGCAATACTTCTTATCAAAGTAAGAGACTTACACCAAAAGAAGAAGAAGCTTGCTTGATTGTAATATACAGCGATAGGAGGTCATTGTAATAAAACAATTAAAAGCATAGTAGAGGATCAATTCTACTATTACTTCCTAGTTCATACAATAGTTATCTAGGTCAGGGTTCAGTATGGTGTGTGGCACAAGGGCAGAATGTGGTATGGTACATTTCCCAGTATATAGGCTGAAATTTGGGAAACCCAAGCTGATTAAAACCTGACCTTGGACTGTGATTAGACATGATCACCACAGGATTGGGTCTGCCAAAGCAAAATTTGAACCCGACTAGGATTTCAGGTCAAACTGATGTTTACGGGTAGGCCAACTTAAAAAAGTGAACAAACTTACATGTACCATATGGTTTTCATATTCTCGTCAGCTACAAGATTCTTCATCGGATCATACTTACAGTCTATTCAGTTCTTAAATATCTCAATTTTTTGCTGGATGAAAACAAATGGTTGTATTCATTGGATAGAAGAGTACCTTCAATGCCAGTTCTTCAAAACATTTCTCCACATTGGCTCTTGTTTTTGCACTGCACTCAATAAACAAACACCCATACTCATTGGCAAAGGAAATCCCCTCTTCTCTGGTCACCATCCTATCAGCCTCCTAAAAGGTTCTAATAGAAATGGTTAGTCATGCAAAGAAAAAAACCATGCAAGATAAACCTAGTTTTTTTTCTAATGTTTTAGGCATGTACTGTTTTACTGATAGGTTGATTCTATTTGATAGTAGCTTAACATAGAGATGTTTAGCTGAACAGAATCTTTTAGTAAAGCAGATAGCTTCAATGTATCATCTACTAGTCTGCAAACCTCTTAAGTGGTTAAAAGCAAGATGCATTATCATGGTAACTTTCTGATTCTCGTACTCAAACAACGAATTGCTAATTAATTAAAATCATCAAATAAAGTCCAAATATAAAGTTCAGAAACAATGCTTTTGACTTGTACAATATGGTGAATATTCACTGGAAAGTTGAAAGCCACTATAAGATGCTACTTAATCTAAAAAGTTCATTAACACATTCAACAGTCGTACAAAGAAAAAAATAAGCTGCAAACAGGACAGAAGCAACAATGGCAAGCACTTGAAGAGCAGAAGTAACCTTGTCAACTTTATTTCCAACAAGCACTTTGACACAGTTGCGGTTTGTTGAGTATAATTCTACTTCCTTGACCCATACATCAGCCAGATTGGTAAAAGTCTCTCGCTTTGTCACATCATAAACTAACAGAACAAATAAATAAGTTAACTCTTCTGCATTTGTAGCATGTATAAAGGAAAATCACCGAACCTACATTAAGAAACCTAAATACAGGCAGTTGAAAGCAGCAAAAAAAATCAGCCATAAAATTTAAATGTGATAGATAATTGCTAACATCCAAAGCATATTGCACACTAAATTTATGGAATCAATAGAAGGAACTTTAATGGGTCACAAGCAGGGTGCATGAGTGCTGAAGATGGAGGTTCATCACAAAGTAAATACACTAGGACGAAAAGCAAAACATGTGTGCATGCTGAGAGTAAAAGGCACCCAAAATCCACAGCAGAAGCAAATTGTGATTGAACAGCACATTATACCTCTCTTATATATCTATTAATCTTCTTAACATTTTAAGTGTCTAAAGAAAAGTTGATCCACAATGCTACAAGTTTTTTCATACAAACAATAAGCAGGTATGTATTAAATAATACAAATTAATGTTAAAACAGAAAATAAGAAATGTAGTACTAGACTATTGGATAAGGGCAACTTGCTAAATCAGTTAGCAGACTGTAGATCTGAATCTATGTCATCTTAAATAGTAATGTCAATGTGTTAGGTGGTGAAAATACAATTACATAAATTAATGTTAAAACAGATCACAAGTAAAATAGTAGTAAATAATTGCTCAACCAATTAGCATACTGCAGATCAGTGTTAGGAGGTTAAAATACAAATGTTGCGTTAAAAAATTATGCTATAGAAAAAATGAAAAATAATGAACACAAGACAGTTAAATATCTCCATGATAGTAACTCTAGTTGTGTGTCACAGGAACCCAATTTTGCAAAAAAAAACTTTTGAGTGGAAACAAAATAGAATACTTAACAAATTAGAAATATATCATATGTTTGCATGCAAGCCATGAAGCATTAATGAATGGTAGTAACATTTGCATACAAGCCATTCAAGAAAAATTATATAAATTCTAAAAGATAAAGAAAAAAGTCTATATACATTGGTAATATAGCAGGTAAAAAGAATAAACAACTATTCCAATGTACAATGAAATAAAATGTCTGAAACAAGTCACTGACCGAGAATTATTCCTTGAGAACCTCTATAATAAGAACTAGTCAATGTCCTAAACCTCTCCTGTCCAGCTGCAATACATGTACAAATGGTTTTAGGAGAATAGGATAATTGAACAAAATATTAAATGTATCAACAATATGGGCAATAAACTCAACAATATGCAGATTCATAGTCATCCCCTTAGAAAAACCACATCACTATATGCAGAAGAAACATGCCATCTTTCCTATATTGTTTCCTATAAAAAAAATTTCACAAGCAACATAAGGATATTAATCAAGAACCTGCAGAAAATATCTAAGATATTCCATTTACAATGGCAGTTATGTAAATAAATAAGTCCAAACTTAACGGAATAATCAATGCAACTAATTATGCATATGAGCTTGTAGTGGATAATTCTATGATAAGGCTCTAATTGTGAAGTGATGTAACCAAATTAATGTCTTAGGATCCAAAAATGATGGATACAGAAATGACAAGGGACTGATAGAACAAATTTCGACATGCAATATATAATCGACAATTACCTCAGTCTGCCTGGCAAATAAGTAGATGCCATGGGACTTGAATATTTGAAGACGTGCATTTCAGAGAGAGATGTATGCTATTGCTAGACAGTGGAGCTACAATACAAAAGTGAGTAAGTCATGAAAGATCTTGAAGGCCCTTATGTTAGGCGTTAGCTAAAGGACTGTCTACCTAGACTGATAATTGGACCTAAACTATGGACCCCTCAAAGAGTATCTATTGTGCTCTGGGACCATATATGGACTCTGTAGAAGAATTCTTCTTCTCTGAGGAAAGAAGATATAGGGAATGTCAATAGATAAAAGTATTCATTTTCATCTTCTTTTTTGGTTAAAGCCAAAAATTGGGCCAGAGATGAAGCAAAACATGAGAACTGAAAGGTCATGCTGATCTTACCTGATGCTAAACACGTTTAAAGGGATGGTCTGGACCATGTTTCAATATTTCTAGCTAGGTATGCATAGGGTCATTCGGTGGCTCCCTTCCAAACCGATAAAATCCATTCCATTTCTATAAGGTATAAGTCAGACCAGCATTTTATGGTACAAAATGTAAGCCAAGAATGTTGCATATGCACAAATGATATTGTTAAAGCCAAAAATTGGGCCAGAGATGAAGCTAAACATGAGAACTGACTAAAGACAACTCTTTCTCTGCTTCTTCATCTTCTTTTGATCCTCTGTCCTCATCTCTCTACATTGTGTTCCAGTTGTGATCATCAATTGAATCATAGGGATCATAAATGCTGTCAAGGTACTTAAAAGGTCATGCTGATCTTACCTGATGCTAAACACGTTTAAAGGGATGGTCTGGACCATGTTTCAATATTTCTAGCTAGGTATGCATAGGTTCATTCGATGGCTCCCTTCCAAACCGATAAAATCCATTCCATTTCTATAAGGTATAAGTCAGACCAGCGTTTTATGGTACAAAATGTAAGCCAAGAATGTTGCATATGCACAAATGATATCGTTATCTTCTGCTAATCTTTCTAGGTTTTCTTGCAAGTTTTTCTCTTGCCTAGGGTTGCCTTGGTCAATGATCTGACAGTAAACCACATTTTTGAACTTAAATGTTTTATAATGCCAGTAATGTTCATTAAATAATCTATACTAGAAAAAAGTGCAAAAAAAGAATTGACAAATGTACAAAATCCACTTTTTGCAAGAATTTCATATAATAGTTTCATGATAGTAGTGGCACAGTGCAAAACGAAGAAACCTGTCTTCCACAAATCCAGTCTGTTATTTGTATGTGTTTCATGTGCTAAGATGCATTACCTGTTAACATTTTCACTTTTTCTTTAACAGAGGATCAATAGCTACATAGCAAATGTTCATCAAGCAATTGTTAAAAGCATGCTAAAGTGATGGTTTGCTAGCTACGAAGTAGGTAATAGTGGAAGAGAATAATAACAAAATTTTCAACTTCAAAGATGTTCTCATTTACCAGTGTCCCATATCGTCAGCTTCAACTTCTCATCACCAACAGCAAGATGCTTGATTTTAAAATCGACACCTATTAACAAATAAAAAAGAAAACATATAAAAACAAGACAAACAAGGTGAAAATTTTTGAACCACAAAGGCATTAACACAGACACCTCCAGAATCACTGATATAAAATGGTTGCTCTAATTAACCTTTGCAACATATATCCAAAATTAATAAACCACTAAAAATTCAAATTTTAATGTATTTTCAAAACTGAAAAACATTGTGTAGTTGAAAATAGCCCCTCAAGCTCTGCAGATGCCCAAAAATATCAACAGAAGCAAATGGTACTTGATTAATCAAACAAAGATCAGGTTATCCCCAATTTTGATGTACATTCCAGATCAAACATCACTCGGAACACCAAATCAGCAATTTGCAAGCAAGAATGAGAGTTAGGAAACTTCCAAATAGATACATGCATGTAGAAGAATAGATTCAAATGAGTCATACAGATAATTAAGATGAAACCAGCATTTACATTTTGATGATGGTCCAACCATTACAAAGTTTTGCAAACTTACATCTTTCACTCGTACCATGTTAATCTGATCAAAATCTCACAAGAAAACATTTTGCTACCTTGTCAGGACATTACTAAATAATTCGTAGTCCAGTTCTTAGCTACATGAATCAAGACTGGAGTGAAAATCCATGAAAGACTACATAAAAATATCTAAAGAAACTGAAGGCCTGAAAGGGTAAGAAGGACCTTGTCAGGACATTCAGATGTCATCAAACAATTAAAATATCAACCTGTGTTAATGCAAATTTAGAACAAATTCATTAGAGATCCAGAGAAATATAACCGTCAAATGCTTGTTTTCTTTCTAGTTTATTATCAAAGAAGTAGCAATAGGAAAGACAGCCTCAAGAAGCAGTTATAGCATTAGCAAACAGCTGCAATGCATGAGCAGGTTTCTGAGGATGTTGATGTCAGCAAGAAATTCCCACCAAACCTTTTCATTTTGAAATGAATTGACATAATTGTCATGAATTCATAGACACGAATGTTACTTTGCAAGCAATGGCAGGACAAAGGGTGACTGTATAAATAGCAACACTTTTGTACTGATGCACAAAACACACAATGTTCATAAGACCATGAAGGCCCATTGCTAAAATTTCTTCGAGTGAACTTTTCTTTTTCTAGTTAACATCATTACCAAAGGAACAAGCAAAATAAATCACAACTAGTTGTGAACTAAAAATTGGTTTAGTAGTTGGTACTTATTGTTCTCTGGCTAGTTCAAAACCACATGACAAATAAATCCCCTCTTCTACCACTTAAGCTTCCACACTTTTCAACATAACAGTTAAAGATGGATAAATTCACCGAATTAGTATGAGACAGCAATTACATCAAGGTGTATCAAAACCCTTTCACACGATTAAAGATCTTACATAATTGTTTTTGCAGATTGTGAAAGAAATAAGTAATGTCCATCACAAAGTCATTACTAAAAATGGACAAAACACAGATGCCTATACAAATAAAATAAAATAAAAATAAGACAATCCTCGGCTCAGCTACCCGAATCCATGCTTGACCATCAACATATAGACTTGCTTCATTTTCCGGTCATGCAAAAAATAATCACTATGATCAAGAACTGATATCATAGCATCTCTTTTCTTTCTTTATTTTTTCTTGAATGACACTCATTTTTTCATGGTTCCAGATCGAGCGTGCAAGTCCAAAGTCACCTACACCGTTAACTGTAGTTTACTGGGTCAGTCACAAGCACGATTCTTTACCCTCAAAGTTCTGGTAGAGCCGAATCAGCTTCAGTCATGGCGATCGTGTTAATGAACAGAACAACCATTAAGAATAACAAAGAAATATTTCAGAAAATAAAAATAAAAAATCATTAAATATTTCAAAATCTGCAAGACAACTCATCCTTCCCGAACACAATCCAAGAAGCATCTAGAACAGGGCAAAGGGAGCAGGAGGAGGAGAACAGAGGGAAGCGCACCGATGGTGGGGGAGAGATCGTCCGCGAGGTGGTTGGAGATGAAAGAGACGAGGAGGCTGCTCTTGCCCACCCCGGAGTCCCCGATCAAGAGTATCTTGAAGGCGTAATCGTACCCATGCCCCGGCCCCGACGACGAACCCATCAAAGATTCACCCCGAGATTCCGATCTCTCTCTCTCTCTCTCTCTCTCTCTCTCTCTCTCTCTCTCTCTCTCTCTCACGGTGATGATGAGAGCCACCGGAAGTAAGGAAGCGAGAAAAAGAAGAAAAAAGAATGGAGCAGTTGGGGGTGAAGACGAGAGGAGAGAATGGAAAGAGGGAGAGCAGAGAGAAGGGGGAGAGGCCGGGGGGATGCTTCGGCAGGCCGCGGCCGACAGCCAAATGGCTGCTTTAGTGCGCTCACAGTGCTTTTATTAATATTAATAAGAATATTATTATTATTACTCTTCTTCTTTCTCTCTTCTCGTTACGTCCGAAACCGCCACCTCCCCCTCCCTTTCTCTCGCGACGTCCGTCTACGCCAACGCCGTTCCATTCGGCGTGTCCTCTTCCATTCAATGCAGTCACGCCGTTATCCTCTGGCCGACTTACGAAATAAGACAAAGATACCAAAAAAAATATTATAATTAGAAATTATAAATTTTAAAAAATTAATACTAATTATATATTATTTTTATAGTTAACTATATTTAGTATCTTAATTTTTACTTATAAAAATAAATTATATAATCTTGTTTCTCCTTGTAACTTAAGCGATGAAAATATCATAAGATTTATGATTGAGCACGTGTTGATTTTATCTCACTTTGATTTAACATTAAGGTATTTTTATCGAACGATGATATAAAAAATAGTATTAAATATTTTATTTTTATAAATATAATTTTTTAAAAAAATAATTAATTATATAGATAATTTATAATTAATTTAAAAAAAATTAAAATATTATATTTATTATTATTATTGTACAAAGTGGCTCAAAATTTTGGGAATGTCTGTGATACACTTAAATCAAAGTCTGGAAAGGGTTAAGATTAAATAGTAGGTAAGGAAATGGAGATCATCGTAATAAACATGTTGTGGTGCGGGTGGATCTGTCAGCTATGATGTCCCATCATGAGTGTAGTTTTACTATATCCCACAAAAGAGTACTTGAAAGCTCGATGAGCTCACATTTCTCCGCTAAGGTGGGTCCGGTGGTCTAAACATGCATCATTGTTGCCGAGCGCATCCACCCAGATCGGCGGGCAACGCTTTGGCTTCAAACGACGAGTCGTTTGAGACATGACAACCTCAGAAGTTGCTTTTGTAGCTCGCAAGATAAAACCATCTGTCACCGTCTCGGTTGGGCCACTCAGTCGTTTCCACGACGATGTTGGCTTCCAAGGGATCCATCCGGCACTGTTCTTGTGTGTCACCCCAGTCGCAGGATAGATGAAGGATTCAGATCTCAGGTTTATGGATCGATATCACACCATAATAAAATCAATTTAATATTATTTTTCTCAAAAAAAATTATAAATATATAAAAATATTTATTGAGATTGTATTAGTCGATTGTGGTATAAAGTGGTACGTGAAAATATTATATATATTATTTAATATTATCAATTGAATAGATGTACATAAAATCACCTCCTCGGATACTATAGTAGGTTAGTAGCATATGATATAAAGAAAGCTGGGATTTAAATCTGTTGAGATAATATTTTTATTTGTGTCAGTGAACAAATGTGTCGTGGCTTGTGAGTCAGCACGGCCTGATCCACGGGTCAATGTCGAGAGTTTTTTATCGGTTGAGTTGGATGCCAAGATCGACCGGACCCTCGCGACGGGGTGTTGATCGGTGTTCCTTGGTGTGTCGATCCAAGCGTCGTGTATGTCGGGCTGCATCTCTCCTTTTCCGGGGTGGTTAACAGCTCGTCTTCGTGAGATAGCTGCATTTTTCTACAAAAATGGCCCTCGTCGGGATCACCCAACGAGGCCCCTCCGACGAGCAAGTCAGTCGAGTGATCAATTAATTTTTTACCCCCCACCTCGTTCCTGGATCAGGTCGAGGGTATTTTATACCTGCGTGTGGGAATTGGTCGGGCCCTGGTCCGACATGGACGTTGACTCTGGGAGCGGAACAACCTCTCTGACGAGATGACGTCTTCGGGGGTGCTTGAGCAGCAACAGACAACACTGCTTTAATAGCAGACAGCACTGCCCTCAACTCTTGGGGTGATCAAGCCGCACAGTCGTACCATTGGAGCTTGACGTGACGTGCACCCTTTGCTTCTGGAGGCATACGGTGTCGCGTCGATCTACAACGTTTGTCGGTGATTCACGTAGCGCCAAAATACGTCCTATCAATTTATAAGGATTGTACTGTTGGATATCATCCAAAAATATTCTTTTAACCAATTAAAATTACAATTCAGATCTAAAGATGAGAAGAAAGAACTGGATGGTGTTTTGATATTTGTCTCACACTGCATTGTTTATGATGCAAGGAAAGGAAACGGGAGGGCAGCTGTTGGGGTCTCACCAACCGCCGAGGGAGACCCGGGAGCCGGTCGCCTTATCCATTCCTACATCCCCGCCCGCTCGCTCGCTCGCCGGCCGGGGAGTGTGTGTGGGTTGTTGTTTTCCTGGGTTGGTGAGGGAGACAGCAGAAGGCGCGAGGTAGTTGGGCTACGTGGCCCGTCCACCCACACATGATCTCGAAACCGGAAGTACTAAAAAGCATAAGACAACGTCACGTGACTCCATGGGATGGCGGGAGACCGGCCCCGTCATTTCCTACTAAATCTAAAACTTTGGTATTTTGCTGGACCAGATCAGTGCCACCCTTGTCGTTCCCCATCCCTCCCTTTTTATTTTTTTCTATGGCAAGTTTTTATATTTATATATGTACGGTTAATTTTTATTAAAAATATTTTTTATTTTTTTAAAGCACTTTTTTTTTTTTTTTCATGAAACACTCCTTATCTTATAAAGAATCGACGTTATCAATCGTCGCCTTTTATCCTACTGCAAGACCTTTATATACTTATACGATACTATTCGAGACATCAAGATGCTCAAGATTACGATGCCGCCTATGCTAAAAGATTTATTTGTTACTATTCTTATACCACCGGGGTTTATGTTGGCCATCTAAGCAAAGAGATAATGATAGCGTCAACATACCATTTAAAATGTATTTTTTTAAATTCAAATTTGATATATATGGATCTAGAATATAAAACTATCATAAATGTCATTATAAGTAGCTTTCAATGCCCCTAACTTAATTTAGTTGTTACTTAAAACTCTAATTTACAACAAATATCCTCTAACAACTCATTATGATGCTAAAACGTAGGGAGCATTCTACGTATTATCTATTTCCCTAGAACTATAATTAATTACAGTTAAGCAATTGAAATGGATGTGAAATATCCTAAAGAACACTTTTCTTTTAATTATGTGCCGTCAGAGTTGTGGGTCCGACTTCAGTAGACACTCGATGGTGGGAAGGTTCCTCCAGCTTTGAAAAGATCAATCAATAATCAATATTCTACTATTTTAATCTGGACATGTAGTGATATGATTGTTGCATGTGCACTTCTGACTAAATTAATTGTTCTCCAATTGGATGAGTTCACTCAAAACTTCAAAAGTCCAAAACAAATACAAGTTGACCTTTCAAATATCAAAATCTTTAAAATTAATTACTAATTAATTATCCTTAATATCTCAATCTTTATATTTTTCAAAAATTATATTAAGATTCATATGTTGAACTATTGATAACATCAATATTTTACCTTCAATATGTTAGAATCAAGAGCACTAAACTAAGAGGAGGAGAGGAGGGGGTGAATTAGTGCAGCAGATAAAAACGTCAACTTCGTCAAATCTCTCGTACGATAAAAATCGTTTCCGACGTAAAATCGATTTTGGAAACTTAGTTTGAAAACATACGTAAATATATTGAATACAGTAAGCTATTGAAGGGGTTTACAGTAAGATAATAGCAGAAAATAAAACATTTAACATTGTTTCTCCTAATGTCATTAACTCTGTTGATAAAAATATCATACAGTGGTAAATCAAAATGAGACATAATTAACACATATTCAATGATAAACCCTACGATATTTTCGTCAACGGAATCGACGACGTAAGAAAAAATAAAATTAAATATCCCAATATGACTTTTGAAAATACAAGAATCGAAACGCTGATGATAACTAATTATAAAAGATAACATGTAATTAGCTTAAATCTTTAATCTAATAAAAAAATATAACAGAAAATTTTAACAACAAGAGAGTACAAATTTAGAGTGAAATTGGGCTCACGAATATGAACCGAATAAAGTATAGAATTTAGAACCACATACACCGTAAATACACAGCATATTAAACAAATCCATTCAATCAAAAAGAAAAATAACCAGAATAAGGTAATACCGTCAACTTGGAACTTCCTGGAAAGTGGGTGCAAGATGCTGGCTGGAAACACAACCAGGCGTCGTCATCAATTCAAATGCTGGAGGCGGCACCAACTCCATGCGCCAGCTTGCTAGGGTGGTGGCTACCAACCAGAACATGTTTGAACCGGCCGACAGGTCCCAGCATCCTGATCATCCTCTGTCAAAAGTAGCTAAGAGTTGTTAGCCCGTGAAACAAAAGCCAAGTTGAAGTGCAGTGTACCATGAGGAGAACAGCTGACCACAACCAATATTAATTGGGAGCAGTAAGATAAACCACAACGGAAAATTAGTAGCTTATGCACGAATATTAATTCGTCATCCCGCTTGCCAATACTAAATATACCAGAACCAGTGATACCTATATTACATCAAACTTCTCCTCATAGATCTCCAATAATATGAATACAATTTGCCTGCCACAGCACCAACACCAGGGTGTCGTGACCTCCATATCTCAGCCTTGTTTGCTAGTAGACATCAAGCTCAGTCAGATACTAATTTTCAAATAAAAATGGCCTTGTATATAGGTACTACTTTGCAAATAATACGACCAAAGTAGTACACCTGAAATATGATCAGAGTGGCCTACTCAAAAGTTCATTTTTTATTTGGACAGGCAATAATTGAAAAAAAAAAAAAAATCCATGTGATGGTTATAAAAAATATTAAGAATGGATATTGTCAGGTCCATCATGCTAACACCAGAACCACAGCTGCCTTATTACTGAAGCATCACCATAAACTGCATCGGATGTCGAAAATAACATATGCAGCTTACTTGAATCAAATGAGGCATCAATTATGCATCAAGATTTAATGTTCTAAGATAAAGAGGAAACATTCCCACCAAAATGAGATCGCCTCCATTACTAGTACCACAAACACCACATCTCATGCTGGAAGTGGATGCAGAACACATGCAGTACAATACCAGTGATCCCGTGAAATTTGCTCACTGAGAAAGGATGAATACGTAAAGTGATAATAAGAGAGAAGGCAGCATTCTCAAATCGTCAATATTATCTAAGAAAAGATGAATGTGTGGCCACTCAGCACTAGATCTGTGCATTAGCATAAGTGAAAGCTATAACAAACAAAACAAGGATGCACAGCATAAATTATAGGTATATGCAAACCACAATACTTACAATATATCCAGATTACTTTTTTTTGGACAATAAAAGCATCTTATTATAAAAGTGATTCTGTAAAAGGATTAGACAAAAAAAATTTGAATGTTCAAGCCTCACAATATCAATCAATTTCCCAGATCACATGTAACTTTTCAAGGCAGGCCTTCATGATAATAACCTAGGAGCCCTTAAACTCCTCGAGGGCAGGAACAACCAATCATGATGGGTAACCAACTGTCAACTTAATATTAAAAAGAAAATCCTACAGAATCAACTGACTGATACTTTCAGAGCTTCTGGAGTTCATCATTGATATATTATTTATGCTGTTCTAAAATCACTTACATGCTGCTAATTGTATCGAGAAAATCTTCTCAGTTTAACATGAAAATCTTTTAACCATGAATCTATATCCCTAATTTAAGAATCCTTTTTCTATACTCAGAATAAAAAAAGAAAAAAAGATAAGCACCACCATGTGCTTTTTTCCCCACTGTCAAAATTCAGGACATAATACATTAAACAATATGGATTCTTTAGTTCTACCGAGCTAATTGATAATAACATGGACTTTTCATTTTAATGGAAAAATAGATGTAAAATCTGCAACTTTGCTGAAAGCAAGTACGAAACCAAACAGACCAACACCAGGAAAAACTGTGAACTACTTACTGTCATCCAAGGATACCATCAACGTGGTGAGAACAAATGCAACAAAAGCTATCCATAATCCATGAAAGATCTTGTATATTTGTCAAATTTTATGTGGTACGTGCAACCAAATAGAATTCCACTCAACGAGAACGTGTCCTGTGACTAATGATCAAATCTTGAAAGATGAAGAACAATCACGTGCAAATCAAGATATGCAAATATAAGCAGTCATCATAACAGGATGTAGTGTTCATCTATTTTAATTAGAAAAAATGAAATAAACTGAGACATAACTGCAAAAAACAATGATCAAAATTAGATGTGATATTCAATTTGATTTAACAATAAAAAATGGTTCGCATAGAAAGGACCTTATTGATGATGACGAGGATTTTTTAAGTAACTTTTATTAGTATGCATAAGCAGTAAAGGAATCAAAGTAACTTCATCACCAAAGGGTAATCCATCATCAAAGTTAAAAATCTTTTTGTCAAATAACAAATCTCAAAAAGAGAGAACTGAGAGAACTCTGTGATAGAACTGCAAGGTCATGATGTTTGCTTTTTTTTTTTTGCACAATGGCAACAAGCATACCTCATCGTTGATGCTAAACCTCCATTTAGTTTTATGAAGCTGCAATTTGTCTCGCTGCCATTGCTGCCCCAGAATTACAAGTCCTACAAAAGCAGCAGCAACTACGACAGACCAAAATGTATTGGCCTCCTTCGCACGGTCGTACATGGATGCAGCATGCCTTTTCCACCAAGACTGACTTGGAAGATCAGATCCATCAGACTTGTCTTCATTTGGTCTTGCATGCTCTTGAGAAGTACCAGTATTCGTATTCGAAGTTCCTTCAGTCTCAAACTTGGTGCCACTTTCATGTGCTCCAGATTGAAAAGCAACAGACTGAGAATCAGCAAACTTACCCTGCCCCTTTCCAACAGAATTTAGCCCTTGGAATCCTATGCCCTCTTGAAATCCAATATTTTCTTTGTCGAAAAACTCAATTCCATGCAAGTCATCATCAGATTCAGTCTGCAACTTCTGTTTACCCAAATTATCAAGTAAATTATCATCATAAAAAACTTCAGAGCTTACATCATGTCCGTCCGGTTCACTATGGATTTCACTTATGGCGGGTTCTATTGGAAGATTCTCATGTTCACTGGGTGGAAATATAAAGTGACCAGACATGAATAGTGCAGCAGAAGTATCATGATTAGTTATGCTCTCCTTCTCTTTACTTTCATCGGTAGGGTCAAACTCGCTAGGTCCAGGTGCAGCAGCATAGGCAGATGCCGTGAGGGACACAACTTCCCAGTCAGCTCCACGAGATGAAGTTTCCTCTTGACCTTTTTCATTGTCCGCCATGTCAAAACCTAAAATTCACTATAAGTTTGATGAGATTAAGTTATTCAAATGAAAACAATAAATCATATACGGATGAACTTAAGCACATGAACAACAACAAGCAGAAAACAAGATAGTGCACTTCTAGCAAGGTCCAGATCAATCAGGTCCTAGATTGCTAAAGTAGAAAACTTTAGTCATTGAGCCCCATATCAATGGCTATGGTTATGCACCATGAAGAAATCTGTAGTTTGACAAACTCATTACTCCTAAATCAGAAATTTTGAAGAATGAAATGTTAAAAAACTGGTTAAAATAGAGAACACCCGGAAGAAAGTGGAAAGAATAAAGGGCAACCAAATTGCATCTTCTTTCGAATCAACAGAAGAAGCTAAGGACAATCTTGATAGAATTTAATATCTATATACAATGAAAACAAAAGACTCAAGCATTAACCCTTCACCAACTCCAACAAATGCATTTCAATCACGTGTAAATAGATAAGTTTCCTTTCTCAGTGTGACAACTAATGAAATTTCAATAAAGACAACTAATGAAATTTCAATAACAACCAAGAACAAATAGTTTATTGTAGTTATGCAGAAAGCCATAAATAAATAATAACAATATATCTTACTGCAAGAATAAATCAAGTGGACAAATATATAGAATAGTTGAATACTCCCAATCCAAATTTGTAGGTAACGAATACATGTTAGACAAGCAACAACCAAGAAGAAGAAAACCAAATTGGAAGTGCAGAAATTTTTTACTCCATATTCTATCCAGTTTCTTTGCCTGTTCTATCAAAGATCAATCAGTGCTGTCACAAGTGATCACCTGGGAATTTGGGCAATCCTTGAACAGATCACCAAATGCACATATAGACAATAATATATATTTGCATGCACGAATACATACATTCATAATATAGAGAAATACACATGCTGATGTATAATGTATAAATATATGCAGTATTTTCAATTTAAATGGATTTATTTAAGACTAATTTTCATGTCCAAAAGCTTTTCTGTAATATGCTTTCAAGTACTCATAAACATCTTACAATCACAGATATGCTGAACCGTTGATTCTCCATTTATAGTATGAAACTATCACAACACATCATTGCTCACCAACAAAAATATGACAAAGTGAGCTGCAAAATTTGTCATCGGGACTACCGCCTAGGGTCGAAGATGTAGGAATTTTTTACGACTATGGATTCAATCCAATCAATTTTCTTGAAATTAACATACCATGATTTATGAAACGCTTGATGCTCCACAAAACGATTAATTACTGTATCATATATCGAGCCATTCCAACAGAAATTTCAACTACAGAAAATTGATAGAAAACCCTAATTCCAACTACAACTTCCACAGAAAACACATTGTCTCGATGATTGAAATCCACCAGAAGGATGTAAACCATGGAGAATTCAATCATCTGATTCATCCCAATAGAACCAAATTTGGACCAGAGAGCAACTAATCGGATCCAAGCAACAAATTGGCGCCCTTGTACCAAAGCTGAAGCTCCAAACAATCCGAAGAAATCTCATACTCTAAGAAAGGCAAAAAAACACAACAAGAAATTTGTCCAAGGCACCAAAAAAGACAACATTGTTTACCTCAAATCTTTGGGCTATGGGAGGAGGAGGAGGAGGAGGAGGGCCGAAGAGAGGCGAAGAGACCGGAGGGAGGGAGGGAGGGAGGGAGAGAGAGAGGGAGAGGGAGGAGAGAAACCTGGCGAGAAAAATACAGGAATGGTTCAGCAGGTGGTGTCCGTCCGAAAACCGGCTGCACCCGGTCATCCCTGCCGATGACGTATAGAGCATTTGCTTCGAACACCAATCAAAGCGACCCACAAAGACACCCCATCGCATAAGACGCAGAGATGAATGACGGATCGAATCAATCAGGTATCTGAGTTGTACCTTTGTAGGGTGTCAACAAAAGAGTTTCTTTGGGATTATCTCACTGTGTGGATAAGGTTGAGATTGCGTGGGCAAAAAACTCTTTTTTTTTTTTTGTTTATCATGTTGTGAAAAGATTTGGTGCGTTTCATCGCTCTCTAATTGGTCATAATATAAGAATAAATATGAACGAATTCCTAAAGAAAATTCTTAAATTTTTGTGGAGCGTCTCCATCTCACCTTTTTTTTTATTTTGTATTTCATATTGACTTTATTTAATTTAAAAATATACAACAAGAATTTATATCATTAATATTGACACCAATTAAAATGAAGAGCCTCCAATGTGTTGTTGCAGTAGAATCTAGACATCCTAAAGTCTCATATTCGAATCCTCTACATTAAAATTTTATTTTATTTTATTTTTTAAAAATAGAAATCCAATTAAAGATGTTAACCCATCATATCTCAACTATTTGGGGCAATAAATAATTCAACCTGCAATCACAAGTCACTGCAGTGGCAATCGAGAATTCAACAGTTGCTGAACCACTTAGGTATAATGTCTTTGCGGTGTAGAAGAATAAATATACGTCTAGTTTTCATATGATTAGATGAAGTACAAGAGAAGGAACAGCTCGGCACCATAATGTTCAGATGTCATGCATTTCACAAAGGATGTTGTACGCATGAGCTACTGTCACACTAATCCACTTTAGAAGAAGCAACAGACGGCTCGAGTACTGTCAAGGTGTGGTCATTGCAGATGTCATGAAGATTTCTACTTGGTGAGGTAATAGATGAGTAGGAAGAGCACCAGGAAAGATGCCACAAAGGTAGCCATTCTGCGACTTGACTTTCTCTCAAAAAAAACCTAATATCAAAACTCAAATTGTGGTCAGCAAAAGAAGCGGGAAGAATCCCAGTAACAAAAAGAAAAAAGCACACTTACCATCTTGAAACGATCAACCGTTCCAGAAAGGACTCCCCTTGAAGCATCCATGTCATGACCCTAAAGCCAAGCCATCAGCAGAAGAACTTGATCATGTATTTTGCAAAAACGAGTGTGAATGAGAAAAAGATAAGGATTGAATGTGTTCTTCACGTACCATTCGGTCCAATGCACGATTATGAATCTCAACTTCTTCATGTATTTCCCCTGTCAACTTCACACCAAAACGATCATAATAGAAGTCAAATAATCACATCTTAGAGGAACTAAAATATGAACCGATGGGACTTAAATTTAAAAAAAAAAAAAGATAAAGCCTAGATATCTGAAAAATTAAAGACTAGTTGCACCCCGAAACATTATAGGCATAAACTACAACGTATGAAAAGGAAGAATGACTAAGGTGATCATGGCAACAAAAAAGATTCAGAAATATATACAAATAAAAACTACTGTTTTAAGATATTTGTCGTGCAACACACACTTTTCCTTGTTAGTTTTTTGGAATATCCTGGGGATACCACAAACTTGTCTATCATCAAATCATTAAAATTTAAACAACAAAAGTACCCATGCTTTTTGTTTCCTGCAGTACCAATAGCAGCTGTCCCCCTACACCCTTATTCTCTGGGGATATAAGCTGAAAAAGCATATGATCCTCACTCTTGTCAAAGAGCTGATTGAGGATGGAAGTGCAAAAAGTAGGAAGAAGCACCAACAATAAGAACAGAGGATAGAGAAAGGGGTGTGTGGAGAGTTGACAAAAGCAAGAAAAGTACTTGCCATTTTAAAAGATCAGAAAAGGAGAATAAGGGTTTAGTGAAACATTGATCACACAATTAAGATGGTTAACCAAGAACAAATAGATCAAATCATCATTTGGATTATCAAGCCAGCTTATGCCATAGGAAAATCACAATTTGTTTCGTGTTAAATTGCAATTTAGATGAGGCATGAACTTCTCCATGTAGTAGTATCTTCTAATCATGAAGTAGAGTATTTGCATATTGACCAAAGAGACACCACATATATCAAGCTTGTCAACTGGGTAATATCAAGAACATCCTTTGGTGGAGCTAAAAGCTCTGATTATATTAACATGCATTAAAAGAGCAAAGTAAATAACTCTAGACAACATAACCGCTTACTATTTTGGACAGAGAACTTGTAAAGGAAAACACTTATCCTGATATAAATGCAACTTTTGTAAAATATACTTATGGTTAGGAAAAGGACCAAGAGCTCCATCAAGACAAGTCCAACTACGATTTTAGGAAATATAATGTTATTCAAATAGTGTAAAAGCAATGAGATCATATTTTGCATATGACTTACTCTTTTTAAAATATTCACTCTATCTTGTAGCCCATCGACAGCTCTGTCGTTGCCATACTCATCAATTTCATGAGAGGAATAAGATGGTGCTAGAATGCCACCCTCCTCAATGCTATCAAAAAGAGAAGCTCTGTTTCTATAATCTCTGCAAATAGTCGAATCAAACACAAGACAAGAAAGTGCAAAAGTCAAGTCGAAGAACAACTCACCAAAGGTTCCAGAAAAAGAATCAAATAACATGCAGCTTATAAAGTAAGACATCTTAAATAAAGAGTCAAATTATGCTATATCATATTGAATTTGAGAAGAATTCCACATACAAGATGTACAGTGATAGCATATCCAACCTTGCACAATATTCTGAAATCAAAAGATTTAAGGAAAAAAGACAGGATATATAGACTGTCCATCTTAAGGATGTAAATCTCAAGAAATTTCTTAGGATATCTTTTGATGCTAGAACACATAATAAAAAAAAAAATAAAGTACAAGTGTGCTAAAGATCGCATGATGCAGTACAAAGCTATGCCAAGCACAGGTTAGTCTGCCTATATCAAATGGCATATTCAATATGAGCCTTCGCATGCAATATCTAGGTCCCGTTTAGATCATCACTAACAAAGTGAGCAATCTGGACAAATCAGATCTGAGAAATAGTACACATGGCCTGAATTAAGCATTCTTAATAGATGGTCCATTTAAATCTATCACGAGATGAAATCCTTTACAGCTAAAATTCAATATGCTGATAGTATTTGCTGATATGAATCTAATTTCTAGATTATTCATATAGTTGTGCTTGTCATGTTTTAATATCATTTGTGCTACTTAAAATCCCCCTAAAACAGAGACCAGCACCTTTTTGGCTAATAGCAGCCAAACTCTTCTGCTGCCCTGCAGATCCTATCCAATTTAACCCAAACATTATTCTTCGACATCTCTCTTACTGAATTTTAAGGTTTCTTTCCCCGAAGCAGTACACTACATATTTAATCTCAGTTTGCTATTAGTCCATCATTTAAAGATGATATGACATACTTAACCCAGGATATCGTGCCATGCCTACAAACAACACGACACACAATACCTTGTATGAGTTTAAACATGTATCTCACTTCAAAAAGTATAGCGCAGATGTCAGACTGCTCTGCACAGGTATAAACAAAATTCATACCTATAAATTTAATAGAATGCAGTTACAGTCCTTTCAATAAAAAACTTATAATTTTTTGGTTAATTATTAGAACGCAGATGTGACCCCTTGAATCCCAGACTTAGCCTACTATTATGGCGAAGAACTAAAAAAAAAGTTCTATAAAAAAATTGAAAGGAAAAGGCTAATAAAATTGAAATATTACTCAGTGATATAAGGTTAGTCCCTGCCAGTCATTTCAGAAAATAAACAAAATCACTGATGCAAAAAAGAATGACACAAAGGCTATTCTTTTAATCATATCCTTGTAGATAGACAAAAAAGGGTAAAAAGAAAAAAGAGTTCTACCTTCTCAAGTTCATAATTTTGGTTAATGGAGCAGCTTTTTTTTTTTTCCCTGCTCTCTTCAAATAAGTATCTTTTCCCTATCTTCCTCTTCTCCCACAATTCCGGAATCAAAAGTTGTGGCTTGTTCAGCACCTGGGTAAAAAAATAAATCACAATAGCAAGGCGATATAATCAGTAGCTGCAAATATCATTTCATTTTGGAACCGTTTGGCAGATCAAATCGATAACACACATCCAAGGGACTTCGGATCGCTCTACAAGGCCGTTATTCCAAAACCGAAGAAAGCCCTAAAAAATTGGAGATCTATAAAGAAACCTCAACTTGCGAAATAACAGAATCAACCACTGGATCGCCTTAATTCGCGATGAAAGTTCCATCGGAATAAAAATCCAATTTACCAGAAACCGATGAAAGAGCCGGATCGCAGAATCCAATCTCATGCCAAATGGTACAGCAGAACACAACCGAGAAAAAACGAACAAAAAGAATGAATCCAAGGATCAAATGGATTAAACGGAAAAAAAAAAACCTTCGATCCACTAATTGGATGCTCGGATCGCCGTCGACGAGAGATCTAGGGTTAGGTTTCTTCCCGGTGCTTAAATGCCGGTGTCGGTGAGGAGAACCGCACTGATGAGGCGGCAACTGGAAAGAACGGAGCTTTTCCACGCGGGAAGCGCGTCCAGAACATGGTCACACGCCGACTGCAACGTGGCACCCTCAGACAGGTTAATTATGCTGCCAGTATGTGATCCGAACTAGATCCCATGCAATCCATTCAAGCAACGAGCGGGTCCGAGTCGATCAGTATGTGTTATCGGCACGGGAACACGACAAGAGACACGCCCAAGTTGAGCGCGAACCGTGCCGGTTCGGGTTGGTCAGGTCGATTAGGATGCGACCATCTAATCATCCGTTGAGCCCATACCCATTGGTCGGCATCAGATTTGAGCCGGTTGGTTTCGGGTGTGTACCATGTTGTGTTACTGATCTTGCTTCTTTGATTGATACAGCAGCTATGACAACGTACAGTATTAAATATGCAATGGTATTTTTGATGACTAATCATCAAACACATTCTCGAACTATTCAATGCCTTCAGGTGCTACTTCCTAGCAGCGTATCACTGAGGAGCAAGAGGAAAAGATGTGCTATGATTTATGGTATGTGTTTCTCAATCCCTAGCATGATTCATTAATGTGTAAATAGATGCCTCAGCGCCCTTAGGTTGACTAGATCAGACAAGCACATCCAATTAAAAGCTTAAGACATATTAATATAATTGGCGATAGCACATCCAAGGATCCACGAAGGTAATTATGAATTGTCCTTCACTTATCACCTACGAGGACCAGAGGTTAAGGAGAGATTGTTGGAGACAATTAGAGACTACCTCCTCTAAAATTATTTCAAAGAATATTCTAATCCGATCATATATAAAAGTTTATCTTCGATAAAAAAATGGATGATCATCTTTTTTACCGCTCGTATCATCACTCATATACATCGGGTTATTAACTTGAACATCAAAGGGATCGAATCAAGAAATCTCTTCCAACCTCGATTTTTGTGTAAATAAGATCTCAGAAGTTCGATATTTTCACCTTAAATAATCCTACGCATACAAGTCCAAATCACATTGGGCTGACCAGAACATACTAAACAATTATTTATTTTGAAATATATTGTCAGTCAAAAATGTACAGACTATACTAAAACTAATGTGAAATATAGTGGACTTAATTTAAGCGCATGCAATTCTAGACAAAAGTCAATTATAGTATTAATCAGTAGATAAAAAATTGCTTCTTGACATTGATGAATTTCTCTAAATAATATCACTACCACCTACCAATAGTCTTGGCAAGAACATGATCCTTCACAGAACCGGTGGAAGCGGTTTCGATCACGTACAATAATCACCCTGCCATATATCTGAGTGAGAAGCTTAGTAGCAGCATGACAGTCATCACAAACCCTAAGGTTTTTCACAATTCGAATTGGTGTCCGTGGTGGGGTACTGATAAGACCAAATGCCATGGCTAATTTCTCACTATGATAGTTGAGCACTGTTTCCTTCTCTTCCTCGTCTATGTTAAGATATACGCCTGAAGTATCAGCAACATGTCCTGCCCGTTTGAGCTTCTCCTGCATTTCTGAGAGCATTGCTTGGATCTTCTTGCTCTGTGGGTGTGAAGCATCACCCATCACAAACTCATGAACCACTCCATTTACCTCAATCGCGGTCATCCCAGGCATCTTCTTAATTCCCGTATGCTTCATCGATTTCCTTACTTCTGCAACCTCGCTCCATCTCCGATCAATTGCATAGATGTTTGAGAGAAGTATATTGTAGCCACTACTATGGGGTTCAAGCTTGAGAAGCTCCTTTGCTGCCAGTTCCCCCAATTTCGGATTCTTATGAACTTTACATGCAGCAAGAAGTGCCCCCCATATTATCACATTTGGTTCATTAGGCATTCTGCGTATCAATTCATGTGCCTCATCGAGGTGTCCAGCTCGACCGAGAAGATCAACCATGCATCCATAATGTTCGACTTTTGGAACCAATCCATAATCATGTTCCATGCAACTAAAGAACTGCTTTCCCTCTTCTACTAGTCCTGAGTGGCTACATGCACGCAATACTCCAATGAAAGTGACATTGTTTGGTCTAACACCCACCTTCTCCATCTCCATAAAAAGACTGATAGTTTCCTCTCCATACCCATTCATGGCGAGTCCGTTAATCATTGCATTCCACATGCACACATCTCTATCAGTAGTTTGAGTGAATACTGCATATGCTGCATTGATATCCCCGCATTTGGCATACATGTCTACCAATGAAGTGGTGAGCACAACATTCATCTCTATTCCTTGCTTGTCAATACAAGCATGAATCCACCTTCCTCGGTCGAGAGCCCCAGCCTCGGAACATAAAGAGAGGAGGTTCACCATGGTTATTTCATTTGGCTTTATATTTGCATCTTTCATCTGGGTGAAGAGATCAAAGGCTTCTTTGATGCAATTGGTGTGCGCATATCCTGCAATCATGGCAGTCCACACTGCAATGTCCTTCCCATCCATGAGATCAAACATTTCTCTTGCACTCCACAAATCACGGCACTTGCAGTACATATCGACCAAGGCAGTGCCCAAAGCTACCGACATCTTGAATCCATTTCGAAGTATGTAGGCATGAAGCCATTTGCCCAATTCTAAATTGCCAATCGATCCACACTCAATCACCAAGCTCAGCATCGTGATCTCATTGGGGAATACATGATTATGCCGCATCTCGATAAGCAGCTCCATCGCAGTTCCCATATCTCTGCTACGAATGAAACCAGCTATCATGGCAGCCCATGATGCAGTGCTCTTTTCCTCCATCCTGTCAAAGACTCTTCTTGCTGCAGAAATACTTCCACACTTGACGTACATATCAATCAGGGCAGTGGTAGCATTAACACTAGGTGATTCCCTAGCACTGTTTTTTATCAAATAAGTATGCACAGGTCGGCCCTTTGTAAACTCTCCAACATCGGCAAAGAGATTAAGCATGTTAATTATTGCTACTTCACTAGGCCTTATGCCTGACAGGAGCATCTCTCTGACGAGTTCAATGGCTTCGTCAAACAACTTACACCATGCATAGCTCCTTATCATAGTGCTCCACGAGACCACATCTCTATCAGGCATTTCATCGAACAACTTCGTAGCAAACCCCAAGGATCCACATTCCGAGTACATCTGCATCAAGGAATTATGTACGAAGACATCCCAATGGAATCCGGCCTTTATGACAAACCCATGGATTTCCATTCCTTGTCGGAGACTCGAGAGCTGCGCGCAGGCCTTGAGAACTGAGGGGACGGTGAAGTTATCGGGGCTGGCCGCAGTCTCCCGCATGTGGGCGTAGAGATTCAGTGCGGCGGACGGTGTGTTGTTCTTGATGTAAGAAGTGATGAGAAAATTAAGCTGGGCTTGAGGACTGGATTGAGCAGGCAGGATATTCGTTGGTCGGAATTGTGTTCGGATAATGTGGGCATGGATCTCTTTAGTCTGTTGCAAGGTGAAGGCGGTGGCGGTGGCGGTGGCGGTGGCGGTGGCGGTGGCATCTTTTGGTGGTGGAGATGGGATTGGAGAGTGGAGATGAAGAGTAGGTTTTGGGATGGGTTTGAGTTGGGAAGAGAGAAAGGGTGGGAAGGGGGTTCTGCTTGGAGTTACCATTGCCTCCATGTCTCCATTTCGGTGAGTCATGAGGTTGAAAGAGAGCGACGTTGCTTTACTGGGGCGTCCAATGGAAATCACGACCGTTCAAATGTTGGGCGGGGGCTAAATCGACGGCCTAAAATTGTCCTCTGCAGAGCCCATCACACAAAACGAACAGCAGATAAGCCCCCTTCTCCCTCGCCAACACCACTCGCTCCCTCTTCCCTCTCCCTTCACCTCCTCGCTTCCCCCGTCGCCTGTCCATGGCACTGCTCTCAGTGGCGACCACTCTCAAGGCCAAGCATGTACCCCTCCTCGTCGCCACCTCCCGTCCCAGTTTGATCCTCCGCCGCCGCCTCTCTCTTCCGAAGCCGGCGTCTCCCCGCCGGTGCGGCCGGGTCTACGCCTCCATGCTGCCCACCCCGCCGCCGTACCCTCCGCCGCCAGGCGAGCAGGTGTACCAGCCCTTTCGCCCCCCGCCCTCCCCGCTGCCGGCCAAGTACCGCTCCCTGGGCACCGCCGAGCGGCTCGAGATCCTCCGCGATCGCCTCGGATTGTGGCACGAGTACGCCCCGCTCATCTCCAGCCTCGGCCACGACGGCTTCACCCCGCCCTCCATCGAGGAGGTCACCGGCATCTCCGGCGTCGACCAGAACCGCCTCATCGTCGCCGTGCAGGTCCGCGACTCCCTCGTCTCATCCTCCTTCGACCCCGAGTTGCTCGCGTTCTTCGACGCTGGCGGTGGCGCCGACCTCCTCTACGAGCTCCGCCTCCTCAACGCCGCCCAGCGCGCCGCCGCCGCCTACCGCGTCATCGAGCACCGCCTCGATCCAAAGGCGGCCCAGGAGCTGGCGCGGGCCATGAAGGACTTCCCCCGCCGCAGGGGGGACGTTGGCTGGGACCGCTTCTCTGCCGCCTCCCCGGGTGACTGCCTCGCCTACACCCACTTCCGCCTCAGCCGGGAGACGATGTCCCCTGCCGAGCGGATGGCGTCGCTCGATCGGGCGGTGGAGGCGGCGGAGACGGACGAGGCGAGGAAGCGGATCGAGGAGGAGATCGAGCGGGCGTCCCGCCAAGGCGAAGGAGGAGCCGTGGCGGCCGGCGAAGAGGCGGAGGAGCTGAGGGTGACGGTGCCGGTGGTTCGACTGAGGTACGGGGAGGTAGCTGAGGCGTCGACAGTGGTGCTGCTACCGGTGTGCCGGGCGGAGGAGGGGGAGGAGGGGATAGCAGCGGCGCCGGGGCGGTGCAGGGCGGAGGGAGAGCTGGGGGTGATGGCGGCGGAGCGGGGGTGGGCGAGGTGGGTGGTGCTGCCAGGGTGGGGGCCGGTGGTGGCGGCGGGGAATGGGGTGGCGGTGGAGTTCGTGGACGGGAGGGTGCTGCCGTGGAGGGGAAGCAGGGGTTGGGAGGAGGCGGTGCTGGTGGTGGCGGACCGGCGGAGACGGGAAGTGGGAGCTGAGGACGGATACTACTTGGTGGGCGGCGAGGAGGAGAGGAGGGGGAAGGGTTTGGGGGTGGAGAGAGGGGGGAAGCTGATGGGAAAGGGAGTGAAGGAGGCGTTGGGGACGGTGGTGTTGGTGGTGAGGCCACCCAGAGAGGAAGAGGATGACATGCTCCGCGACGAAGACTGGGACTGAATCGCCAATCGTAGGCAACGCCTCCCCTCTCGCTCTCTCTGTTTTTGTTTCCCGCCCCAATAAAGGCTTATCATTTTGCCTTTTTTCATTTGGATTAGTGGAGCTGAGCAAATTACAATCGAAAGAAGAGATTAAATACCAAATGTATGTTGATCACAATGTTTGGCATTAGAAGATGATGCCACCATATAAGTCGTGGGAGACAGCATGGTTGACGACATGTCCGTGTAGACGACGAAGGAAGGCACTCGAATTCTCTTATTTGAATTAGATGCATCGCGTTTATTTCCATATTTTATGTAGTTTTTAATTGATTCCTTTTCAGTAAAAAAATTCGATTAGAAAGGTATCTTAAAAAACGTTCAATTCACAATATATATATATATATATATGGGATTTTTATATACCCTTCTAATAATTAATGTCCGTGTTGGAACTCAATTAATATTTATATAAAAAGTTAGAAAAGTACGGGAGTTAAATAATTATTAAAATAATAAAATATATCTTTAGTTATTTGATTTTTTATCATTTTAGATTTATAAAATAATTATGACTATTAGTATTGATAAAAAATTTATTAACAGTTAACACACGATCATCATGCAATACCTAAATTTTTTCTCGTTTATTATGATAATAAAGAGAAATATTTTTTTATGATAAGGATGATAATCATAAATCATCTTATCCTTCTTTGTAACAAAAGAAAATAATCATAAATTTCTTCTCTTTCTTCAAAACTATAAAAACTTATCTTAAATAAAGAGAAAGTTAACTCATTACCAACAATTACTCTAACCTACGTTTGAAAATCTCAGTTTACTAATTTAAGTATTAAAGGGATCGGATCATAAAGCCCTACCTGACTTTAGTTTTTCACGGGTGACACATTAAGAGTATAACATTTCCACATGAGAAGTGTAATACTTCTATCTCGGGTGTACAATACTTTTATCTCGAATTCACTTTGATAGCGTAATATTTTCATAACGATAGTATGATATTTTTCACATTAAAAGCGTAATATTTCTATCTCGAACTCAACTCGAGAGTATAATATCTCCATGTCGAAGGCATATGGAATATTTCTATACATATGGGTCTTAGCCACCACATCGAGCTGACAAAAACAGTAATGATATTTTTCTTTGATAACATGTGACACATTAATAATATAATACTTTCATACAGGAAGTATAATACTTTTATCTTGAATTCATCTTGATAGCGTAATATTTCCACATCGAGAGTGTATTATTTTTACATCAAGAGTATAATACTTTTATCTCGAACTAAATTCGATAGTATAATATTTCCATATTGAAAATACATTGGATATTTCTATGTACATAGGTTTGGACTACCACGTACGGCTGAAAAAAAAATCGATAATGTTTTTTCTTGATAATAAGTACTTCGCTTGAGTTGATTAGACAGATATTAAAAAGTTGATAAAAATATATATTAAGAAGAATATATATATATATATATACATGTAATATTTAAATTTTAGAATTTAAGGGATAAAACATCGCCTTCGATCAGAGCTCGAGGTCGTCTCTCCGGTCCGACATCAAGAAGCTCACTAATGCTGTGGGTGTTACTCTTAGCCCTCAAGGTGCTCGATGAACCTCCCTCCCTCTCTTTCATTAATCGCTATAAGTGAGTTTGAATAAGTCTGAATATTCTAATTTATAGTGATAAATGTGAAGTTATATTAATTTATAAAAAATAAATTTATATATTATATGAAGTGATATTAATGTCAATTAAATTTTTTATGTCATTGCATTCATGTTAGCTAATGAAAATTAATTTGTTTGATTTTATAGGGTTATAAATAAATAAATATAAATATAAAATATTTATTTATTTATTGAAGTCTGGTGGCTTTCTTCCCTTCCCACTTGCTGGCGCTACGAACCTCATCCTCACTCGGAACAAATATCTCGTAGATTTGTTGTTTTGTCCCGTTCTATACCGCTCTTTTGGGCCGCCTCCCTCCGTCGCTCTTCCGTTTCACGCCTCTCATCCTCCTATTCCACTGCTCGCGTGTCCTCTCTCGTTGCCTCTTGCTCCTCCAAGCAAGCGATAAAAAGAGATAGGCCCGCAGCAGTGCGGACGGCCTCACCCGAGCAGTTCTCGCGATGAAAGCTTGTCGAAGTCTCCTCTCACCTGTCCCGATTCCCATGGTTCCCAAAAATTACCTCAGAACTCCCTACTCCAATTCCGGTGAGTGGAACCCTTCTTATTGGTACAAATATCACTCCTTTGGGGGGACTTTATTTTTCTGGTCGTTTTCGGTGGTATGTAGTGAAATCATGTCGGTTGCACTGAAGTGCCTGTAAGGTGTTTGCTTGTTTTCCTCTTAGGACCTTTTGGGATCCTATAGGTGTCGCCGCCGATGGGTTCAGGTGTAGACACAGGACTCTATACTTACCTGCCATGAATATACACACGAGTCTGGTCCTCACAAGAAGACCTGTAATTGTGCGTTCATTTTATTAGTTAAGGCATAAAAATTGAGAACTTCCATTGGAACTTACTTTTTGGCCTGGTCTCTTTTCATATGGCATTTTAGCTGTCATTAGTTGTAGCGGGCAGCAACTACCACAAATCTTCTGTTTTTCTGTATCATTAAAGCTTCCCTAGAAGGACAAATAATGCTGTATGTGTAGTGAGTTGGCTAAAGAGCAAATGAAAGGAATCTAACACCAAGGGATTAGTATTTGCACGACAAAATTATTTCTGGTGCTCTTGGTGACATGATTTATGTACCAAATGGAGACTTTGTTTGTCAGCCAGCATAAGAGGCCAAACTTAACCACCAGTCCAAGCATCAGGGGAACTCAACCACCTTAGAATCTCTAATAGCTCTGATTTATATTCAGTTTTCTTATAGGGTTGAACCTTTGATTTTTGTGCAACTTCGAAATATGTTCCTTTTGCTGATATTGTTTTTGCAGTTCCAATGCTCCTTGATCAAGCAAGTCAGCCGATGATCCATGTACCAGCCACACAAGTGGTGCATCACATAACCGCATCAGTTCTTTCAAAGGAACAATGTGATGATCTCAAAACTAACCATCTCAATAAGGTTGAAAAATCTGTGCAGGTAGGCTTCCGGGTACTATGTTATATTTGAATTGAACCATGAATATGTATGCACACACACCAAGAGCAAGGAAGAAAGGGAGAGGAGGGGGAGGGGAATGGTGGAGAGAGGTGACTTAGTTTATCTTAAAACTTATCTCAACAAATCTATTGGTTTACTGATAAATAAATAGAGGAGAATAGAAGAGAACAAAAAGAAAGGAAAAGGGAAAAATAGAAAAGAGCTTAAAATATATGAAAATTAAGTAAATAATATTTAAGTAAATTTATGTTCTTAAAAATAAAATATTTCTTTAAAAAAATTAGAGATTGTTAATTCTTTTTCTTAATACAAAATATTAAAAGATTTATATAGATTATCATTTTAAATCTCATCTTTAAATGAAAACATTGTTTAATTTGGTCCTATATCCTAAACTCATATATCCTTAATTAAGACAGTGGTCATGTCTGACACTAGGATCTAAATCCATGGCCAATACACATGGAATTCTCATTTTACTTACTATCATGCTTCATTCAGTTTTACTCTCATGCATGCGATGCCTTTTCTGGTTGAAGGAAGGAGTATTTTGTCATGTATGGTATTTTGGAGTACTTTTATCATTCTATTGGTGGAGTATTGTGAAGGGATGACTCTAGTCAATTATAAGCAGAAACTATATTTGATGTGTTGCTCACATCAATTTCCTCTCTATTGATGATTATTTGATCTTTTAATTTCGAAGGCAACACCAGATAAGTGGTTAACAGAGGCTGGCAGATCATGTTCTGAAGAGAGAGAAAAGCATGAATTTAACCAATACTTGAGATATCTCGAATGCCAGTTGTCTTATCAGCCCAGTTTATGGTATCCGTAAGATAATCTGGCTTACTTTTTTTCGTCGAGCAACATTTATTTGACAATTTTCTGAGTACTGTTTTTTTTATTCTCGAACTTCTTTCTGATATCTCTTCCAGATTCCCTCCTCTTGATGAGGAAAAGCAATCGTTACCAGTCTCTGTAGGTCCAGAAGAAACCAGTACCTGTGTAAGTGGAGACAGCAGTGCTATGCAAGTTGAAAATACTAAAGACTGCATCACACCAGCCGATGTTCTTGCCCTTGCTAAAAAGGCTATGATTGCCTCAAAAATAGCAGCATCTTTGGTGGAACAATCAAATATTTTGGGAATTGAAGTTGATAAATCAAACTTTTTAGGGTGTGTTTCTTATTGATCAGATGCTCACCTTCATTTCTTGACACTTGGAATTGTTTTATGTATCAATGTTTTTCAATTTCTAAGAGTTCTCTTAATCAGTTTTGATGAAGGATCAAACGATGATACTTTTTTTAAAGAAGAAACAACTGTTAGATCAAGAAAGCTATTGGAGAGGCGATCCAAGAAACGTAAGGTCTCCAAGAATCCAAACAATTTTGTACACCATGGTGCCAGTTCAATGACCATCAATCAAAGCAAGAAGATAGATAAAAGGCTTGACTCCAATGACCCCCTCAGGTTATTCTTGTGGGGTCCTGAGACAAAACAACTGTTGACAGTTAAAGAAGAAAAGGATTTATTTGTTAAGATAGAGGCATGTGTTATGTCTATCTTTGTTTGCAAGCTTCCTTTATACTTAGTTGGCATAAGGGGGTCACTGATCATATCCATATGTTTTTTGATTTTTTACTATGAACAGGATCTTATGAGATTGGAAAAAGTTAAAGAAAGACTTCAGTCACAATTTGACCGTGAACCAACATTGGCGGAGTGGGCTCAAGCAGTTGGAATGAGCTGCCAAGATTTACAGTCCTGCCTTTCTTCTGGGAGACGCAACCGAGAAAAGATGATTTATGCTAATTTTCGTCTTGTGGTACATGTTGCGAGACAATATGAAGGGAAGGGCCTTAATATTCAGGATTTGCTGCAGGTTGACTTGGATTGTTTACATGTTCATGCTTAACACAATTTAACGGTTGATACATGTTTTTCTCATGATTTGTTAAAATTGATGTCCTTTCTCCCATCCGAGAGTTGCTTGTAGGCTGTAGCATGTTATATAACTGCTTTGTTCCTTCTTTGAAAGTTGTTTCATATTGCAAATTTTTTGGGTAAAATATTCTATAACTAACTGAAAACTTCCATATGTAATTCATGTGATACAAATAGGTACCTGGCACCAGGGGAATAGTATTTGATCAATGTTGTATTTTTACACCTGCTGAAGTTCATTTAAAAGACAATTCTATAAAATCTACCTTAATTCTGGTTTCTGCTTCATTCTACCATCACATAATTCTATATCCCAGTTGTATATCTAAAGTGCATTCCATTTTGTTTCACGGAACATTCCTACTACTCTTCATTGTGTCAAAAAGTTTGTATTATTATAGGAGGGAAGCAGGGGCCTTATGAAGAGCTTAGAGAAGTTCAAGCCAAGAGCTGGATGCAGATTTCCAACTTATGCATATTGGTGGATAAGGCAATCGATCAAGAAGGCCATATTTAAAAACTCTCGAACCATTCGGTTACCAGTTGAGTTTTGGCTTCCTCGTCATATTTTTTAGTTTACTTGGAACCTTGACATTAGTTCAAGCTGAAAGTTCAATGATCTAAATCATTTATCTTTGCTTCCCACTATGATGCTTTATCTTGCTTCTAACACTGTTATTTCCAATTGCCATGCTAAATGAATCTCTCGTATGCAATAAAGCACATTGCTGTCAGCTGACATAACTAGATCTAAAGTATTCTTATCTCTATTCTTTTCATGTTGAAGCGTGGAGATGTTATAGCTGAAGCTAAACCATTGCATTATTTGCAATTTTGCATAGTGTCATCTGAAAAATGGTATCTCATCAATGCTGTGCCGTTCTCTTATCATGTTTGGTTGTTGCAGGAAAATGCTTTTGCACGATTGAAAAGCATAAGAGAAGCAAGGAGATTGTGCATTCAAGAAGGCCTTCTCCCAACAAATGAAGAGATAGCAAAACGTGTTGGCATCACTGTTCAGAAGTTGGAAATTTTGTTATTGAACTCTAGATATCCAATTTCAATTCAAAGGCGTCCTTGGTTAGATCAGGATGTCACTTTTCAGGTAGGTTAATAAACACAGTATCATACATCTCACAAACGGAATCATCTGAGTGTAATTTGATATTTATGTGTGCATGTTTAGATGTATATGTAAATATTAGAAGTTTACAATGTCTCCACGATTTACATGTATGTATTATGCATCTGTAAATATGTAGGTCTTCGTTCTTGCTCATTGTGTCACCGGTAAGCCTTGTTCCATGTATTTGGTTTGTCTTCTTAGTTTGGAAATCCACGCTCACTAAGCATTCTAATTGAAGGTTGCATTTTCTAGCTCAGCTTCTCCAATGCTTCTCGTAATTTCGTTCATTGCTAGTTTATATCTTATTGCACATGCTGTTGACACCATGTTCAGACTTGTTCCATGTAAACATGCTCTCCTTTTAAACCTTATCCAAACAAGTGTTCCTCAACCCCGTCCACAAAAAATGCAGTTATTCCTCCATGTCTTTTGAGAATAATGAACTCTTTCCTTGGGACATATCCATTGGAATGGAGAAGGTATAAACAGGTTCTGGGGCAACAATGTCTGATAGGATATGCATTATTTTGGCTACTTTCTGACAACTTTATCAAATTCTAGTTCATGTCTTGTGTAAATAATTTTGATTTAGATATTGGCATGCTTCCCTATATGTATACTCTCTTCAAAACTTATCAAAAAGAATTCTCCATAACTCCTGGAATACAACAAAAACAATCTTTCAATTTTAAGGGATCGACGTTAATAGAATGGAAGATTCACAATCTGATTCTGAGGTAAGGTCTGATTAAATTTTTAGGATTTTGGCCACTACTTCGAGTTTCAATATGATTTTCTTGATGAATGGATCTCTAAGCTTGATTTTGTACATCATATCAGGAGAAATTTTGTTTCTTTTCTTGTTCTTATTTAATGTTTACTTAATTTCTAATGGTTCTGATGCCACCAGGAAACAGTAGCAGACCCCAAGATTGAGATTCCTGATCTTGTCATAGCCAAGCAGATGATGAGGCAGCACGTACGCAATCTTCTAAATATATTGAAACCGAGGGAGAGGGTTATAATTCAGTACCGGTTTGGGATCCGTTGCAGCGAACAGAAGTCTCTCTCGGAGATTGGTGCCATGTATGGCCTTTCGAAAGAGAGGGTTCGGCAGCTAGAGAGCCAGGCGCTAGGCAAGCTGAGGAAGTGCCTCCAAAGCCAAGGTTTAGAAGCTTATCTTGACTTGCTTATTTGAGAGGTCTGCCAATTGCATTTATTTAATGGCAATTGAGTTTCTGCACTTCCTCTACCAATTAATCCATATATCATCTATGTATCACTGTACATACTACCAGTCTGTAAATGGTTGGCATATCCAACTATCTTGCTGGAACCATTCAAGATATTTAGCAAACGTTGTGATAAGAACATAAACTTGTTGTTTTCTGGACTTGTTTTTGGCTCGAAATTAGTTGTGTTTTCTCACCATGGAAAACTTTTTTTTTTTCCCCTTAGATTCTCGAGATAAAGGTTTTAAAATCTTGACCTGATATCGGTTTTAGACATTTAGCGGACCGGTATGGTATCAGTGTACTCAACAATACTGATCCATACCATCTGACACCAGTTTATCTTGGATCGATTCGATGTTTGAAACCATGGTTGGGGATCTCTTCATTTTTATTTTTACCAGCATCTTAAACCCATTAGCTTAGTTTTAGAGAGAATCTTGTTCTTGTTGTCATTAATTGGTTCTGCTTGGCTTTAGACAGACTATTAAACTGAGGTGTTCTCTTGTTGTCATTAATTGGTTCTGCTTGGCTTTAGACAATATATTAAACTGAGGTGTTCTCTTATCACAATGCAAGGGAAACTTTGTTGTGCCTGAGGTGTTCTCTATCACAATGTTTGTCTCGTGTTCTTATGTTTGAAATCTTTGCAGACGAGTGTGAATCATTGTTTTCATGCCACCGTAATTTACCTGTGAACAGAGAACTGATTGAATGATCCCAATCTATCCGTAAATCCTATTCGAATCTGATGAAAGCCGAGTTGGATAGATCCAACGACACGTGACCGAACCCGTAACCATTGATCTAGAGATCGCAGCCGTCCAAATCGACTGATCTCGGAATCTTGATTTGGCCTTGTCCTCGCGAGCAGCCCCCACGTCGCTAACATCTCGCGCAGGTTTCCCGGCGCCTTGTATGCTGCCGTGATTTGGAAGGATCCGCGGAATAAGCGTGCAGCGGCAGACGCCGCTGTCAACCCACAGGCCGAGCAGCGTCCGGTGTGGATCCCAATTCTAAGTCAACTGATGTGTGCTCGTGATGATGTGCCAATTAGTTCCGATCCCAACACCCCGTCCTATCATCAATTAGGGTTTAGAAGCTCTATAAATAATCATATATTTTTTTTTATAAATAATCTTTTTTAACAGTAACTCTAAGAAAAAACCCCTATAGAAACCCCCTAAAAATAAAAAATAAAAATTCAACTGTTGAAATGAGTTTGTGCAATTTTGCTAAGGTGATTTTTCTAGAACATATTTATATTTTAAATATTTTTATCAGTATTTTTCTTTTTATTCTTCCTTAAATTTTTTTTTTATTTTTTTAAAAAATTATCTTATAATTTTTTTCCCACTTATATGGTGTTTTGACTTGTTATAATATTTTCATCAACATAATAAAAATACTATAAACTAATTCGAAAACATGGTAAATTTTTAAATGAACTTCTAATTTTAACTAAATTAACTATAAACTTAAAATTATAGTACTGTAATAGTTCATGAGCGAGAATAATTTGACAAAAAAAATTTTAGGAGTATTTTGGGTATTTTAAAATTAAGGTATTATTTAAGAAAAACAAAAGATGAGTAAATTTTAAGAAATATATAAAATATGAATATTTTCTAATGAAATAGATGATGTTAGTGAAACCATACACCACGTAATAACGGCCCATTAAATATTATGATTACATAAATTATCTATAAAAAAACCTCAAAAATATTCATGAAGGGGGGTATATATTGTATTTATCAAAAATCAATATATCCCCCCTTCATGAACATATTTAAGATTTTTTATTAATAATTTATGTAATCATAATATTAGTGAATTCCTGAAAAAAACTATTTTTTTGGGCTTTTCTAAGAAAAAACTATATATATAATTTTAAAAATAAAATAAATAATCATATTCATCCTAATATTATTAGTTAAGTGCGAAAATGATAAATAAAAATATAGTTTCAATATCTCTTTTATTATCAATAATTTTATCAAAAAAAGATAATTTCAACGTTAAAAATAAAATGAATATTATTTATTTCAATTGATGATGTTATAATAGTAAATAATATTATTTATTTTAATTTTCAGAATTAAAAGAAATACGATGTTAATAGGGTCATATAATTAGACCTATATAAAACTACTGTTACTAACTCCATCTAAAATTATTGATGATGTAATTTCTAACATTAAAATAGATCTAATAGTACTCCATGTCTACTAAAATATAAATAATACCATGTGAATTATAAGCGAGATTGTGATAGCTAATATAATACCCTTGATTAGTCCCATATCAAAAGTGGATAAGATTAAAATTTGATCAGTAGTTTAGACCAAACGAAGTTGATAGGCTAGTTAGCTCATCATTTGGTATATATATATATATATATATATATATATATATATATATATATATATATATATATATATATATATGCTACAGTAAGAAAAAGACAAGGCCCCAGACAAACATGATTCCCTCCAAAGAAGTGCCGCACCCAAAGCCACTTTAAAATCACCAGGTTACCACGCCACCGAACTCCCTCGAAGTCGCAAAACTCCATTGTTTTTATCCGCTGGTCCTCTTTAATTAAAGTGTTCGGGAGGACCGTGTGACGCCCGTCGTAGAGTCACCGAAAAAGCGGGAAATAAATAAATAAATAAGAAAAAGATATCTGTCATTTTTTTTTATATCTCCCCCTGAGAAGTGTCTTCTCGCTCGGATCGAGGTGTTCCGATGAGTTTCTTTGCCGAGATCCCTCTTTGCGTGGCCATTTATTGCGGTCGTGGCACTTGATTCTCTGTTCGGCCTTCGTTCTCGTCGCAGATCCTGTCAATCGAGGATCTTGTCAGGTAGTGTGCTCTGCTGCTTCGGTTGCTTCCTCTTGAGTGGTTCTTTGAGTGTGTCTATTTCTCTCAGCGATCCGGAACTTTCTCTAGCGATAGTTGTAGTGGTTGGTCGGATGTTGGTGGGATGTCGAGGTAATTTGGTGGGCCGGTGTTTTCTGTTTCCGTTTTGCCCTTTGGGTTCTTCTAGGGTTTAAGGGTTTTGAGTGGTAGGTAGCTCAAATGAGGGTTGTTTGCTTTCTTGGAGTATTCTTGAAGAAAATCCATTGTTTTTTTTCTCGAGGGTTGAAAGAAGATGGTGGTCTTTCTGTTGTATAGTTTGGTTGTTGTAATATGTAGCTTTGGTTGTGATTCAAAATCTCAAGTTTCAAGCAGGTCTTCAGGTAATGGTATTTCGACCTGTATGTTGTTTTTCTTGTCAGTGTTGTCGAGGTATTGGAAATGGTAAAAACGTTGCTCTTATTATCGTTAAAGTTACGTATTTCTAAATTTGTTAGTTTTTTCTTAGACAACATCACCTATTGGATGCGAAGAGCTCAAGTTCTATCTTTTATATGTATATTCTGCGTACACATGATTGCAACACAAATGGAGTGGTTTACGCTAGGTTGATACTAACATTAGTGAAATTTAATGAATTACTGTTTGCATTTTTCCAAAGATGAATTGGTTTTAATGAATGCTAGTTGGTTTTCACCTTCCTTAATTTTTATCTGAAGATTCTGAACTGTGTGCAGGTCAGGCAAGAATCCTTGCTAGAGATGAGAACTATAAGAAATATATATGCATGAAATTAGTTGGATGATGAAGTTGTGGAATTATGCACAAAGAAAGTTCTTTGTTCGAAAACCATATAATAATACCTTTCAGAGCATGGCGATATCTTCTGATGGATTGATATTTTAAAATCTGTTAAGGACAAAAGGAAATGGAAGAGATACAGTCTTATTCAGATAACTATAGGTCATCTTCGTCTTCGGCAAGTAGTCCGATTGGCAGACCACCAGCAGGTGCATTCTTCTACCTGAGGAAACCTGGTACTCTGAGGCAACCTATCTCGTTCGAGGATTCACCAGACTGGGATGACACAGAGATTGATGCACACCTAGAGGAAGTTGGTGACTCAATCCATATTGCAACTGCTACAGCCTCTCCATCCTTGTCAAAGATTAACAGTGGTTCGCTACCATCTCCATCCTTGCCTGAGGCTTCAACATCTGTTACTGCAAGGAAGATTGCAGGGGCATCTATAGTATGGAAGGAATTGACTGTTACATTAAATGAAAAGGGGAAGTACTCAGATAAGGTTGTGAAAAGTTCAAATGGATATGCTCTGCCAGGCACACTTACTGTTATAATGGGGCCTGCACGATCTGGGAAGTCTACATTGCTTAGGTCCATTGCAGGTTTGTGTCCAAAGACTCAAAACTGATGTTGAAGTTTGTTTTCTCAAAAAAAAAAAAGGGTTAATACAGTGGTGAACCTTATTAATTATTAGTAAAAGATTCATCGGCTAAAAGAATCTCTAGCAAAAATGTTGAAATAAGCAGTTCTCTTAAACTTGTCGCCGCTGCTGCTTCTGAGACTTCATGATAGATATTTCTATTTGTATTCTCCTTTTAGGTAAACTGCAAGATCCAGCAAGAATGTATGGTGAGGTTTTTGTGAATGGGGTGAAATCATGCATGCCATACGGTTCATATGTAAGTGATCAGTTAGTCGCTCATTTTTTGCATATTAAGTCTGTTCAAGATTCCGAAAGTTATACACTATAATAACTACTTTTACCTCTATGCTGGAGCCTGACCTTCTAATAGTTTTATTTAGTTGAAGCAATCATCTTTTTGAATACAGAATTTAGTGATGTGAACTAGCTGCCACTTTGTTTTGGTAACTTCTCAGAGAAAATGTCCCTTTACCTTCATAATAATTGTTATGGTGAACATCATTGTTAAGAGCCCTATATTTTTATTTTCTCTTTAGTTTTTATTTATGCTTCCACACTGAAGACTCTTGTGACAGATTTTGACACTATGAACAGCAACAAGCTGTAGTGTCTCAGTGGTGTTACATTAAAAATATTGTACTCTACCAGATAGACCCATTTGCATTATTATTTGTCTTCCTGGGTATGAAGTTTATGTTCTGTGATACTTTTTTAAATAGTGCTATGACCAGCACTATTAAAGTGCTGGCCTGGTAGTTCAACTTTATGCATTGGTCATGTTATCACTATCTGTTATTTGAAATGGTTTCATGGAATTGTAGACTAGATGCCACATTTATCTGTGGATGAGTAATGTATTCTTTTGATGCTTTGTTCGCATTTATGCTACATTTATCTGTGGTTGAATTATATCATTGCTTGCAAGGAATTCACCATGTAGTTTGCCACCTTATATTGGGCCTGCCATGGTCATCTTTTTCATGCTTTCCACTATTCTGTATTATCCCATTTTCTCAAAATTTCTTCAAACAAAATACCAGAATCTAAGGGCTCGAATGTCTCACAGTTGATACAGGATTTGACATGGGATGATATGAATGTTGCTTAAGTGAGGTCTCCATACCATGGTTAACAATCTCAGTACTGGACTATGTCGAAATACCATTTGGCACCGAGAAGTGGGAAGCAGGGAGGAGGAGAAGAAGAAGAGGAAAAGAGGAGGCCCGTAGTAGTTGGGTGGCTGTGCGGCGGTGGCATGTGATGTGAGACGAATTGGGATTTTTTTTTTTTGGGGGGGGCGGGGTGGGGGGGGATGGTGTGTACTGAAAAGACAACAATAATACCCAGATTGATAAATACAGTCCTATACATACCAGTCCCAGGGAAATTTGATACTGTGCTTCGTGCTTCTGTTGTGGAAATTGATGATCCTGTACTGTGTACTGTACATTTTTGTCATCTTTTCTACAAAATGAGTGTTTACTGATAACTTCTAAATTCCATTAGCATTTATATCTTGAGGGTTTAATTAACCTGTTTGTGGTGTTCTGTAACCCACAAATGATTGATGAGATCCTGTCGGCAGGACTGGTTAAACATGAAAATGTATTCAAATGTTTATGATGATCATTTGATTGTTCTAATCGTCTTCTAATTGTTTGAAGCATTATTTTAGGATATAAATCGATCTTAATTTGCAGAGATTGCCAAATAAAATCAAGAATAGTTTATGATGATTAATGCTGTGTAGCAATTAGAGGAACATAGAAAGGAAAAAAAAAGGAGTATATCTTCAAAGGTAGTACAACTTTGACATAAGTTGTAAAAGAGTTTAGACATCGTCATTGTGTTGTGCGTTTGATTGCTTTACATGATATTTCATGTGTGCATGAGGCTTGTCTGAAGATTTGTGGTACATGAAATGTCAACGTAACTATTAAGTTGTCAGACATTTGTTAGATATGCTTATTTATGAATGCCATCAGATACTAAATACGATCGTTGGAAGTTTTTGTTTCTAAAGCACAATCTATATCCTTAAAAAAAAACATGCATATCTTATGACCCATGTAACCATCATTTAAGTAGATTTCTCTTGCTCATGTATTAAATCCTGGCTTTCTCTCCATTATTAAACATTGTAATGCTTCTGTGGTGTCAGAGTTACCGACAAGCCTTTTCTCATTTCAAATGAATAAGCAATAAAATTTATGTACATGTGATGTGAAAATGACAACATTTTATTTGGTGTATCCAATTACTTCTTTTTGTATCATAGAAGCCAGTTCAGTATCTAATGATCTTTTATTTGTATTTCTGAGCTTTAAATTCATCTGGGGGACTTCTGCCATATTCCATGTGGTGGTATAGTCATTTATTCTGCTGTTATTTAAATAGAAAGAATCTTTTATTTAATATTAAACAGTGTACAAGATGACTCGAACCCGAGACCCATTACTTATGCAACAATACATTGACCACTAGGATGTCTCAACAGATATTTATTCTGCAGTTGCTGGGGCATTTCTTCTATTCATTTCTTCCATTTTTAAAAAACCAGACGAGCTGCCTCCCTTGGACGCACTAATTTCACAGTACACAACTACACCTACAGATGACGATGAGATTTTGGTTTAAGAGTTATACTAGAAACTTATGTCATATTGAGCCATCTGGGAACTCAAGATTTTTTACCCTTGTTGCTGAGGTTTTGGCATCATCCATTTCTTTTCATGCTTTATTGTGTCATATGCCTGGAATTTGTTTTTTTTATTCAATCAGATACGACACAGACATTCCATACATGTGCTGCTTTCTTGTATGCCCTATACTTAACCAAACATTTGCAGGGTTATGTTGATAGGGATGATATGTTGATCGAATCACTAACCGTGCGTGAGATGCTATATTACTCGGCGCTTCTGCAACTTCCTGGTTTCTTCTTTCAAAAGAAGAGCTTTATTGAGGATGCCATATCAGCTATGTCTCTGGGAGATTTTGCAGACTCACTCATTGGTGGCCATTGTTACACTAAGAGTCTTCCTAGTGGAGAAAGAAGACGTGTTAGTATTGCTCGGGAGCTTGTAATGAGGCCACATGTTTTGTTTATTGATGAACCACTTTATCATCTTGACAGGTTCCATACAGTACTTTCTAAGGATCTACAATATGTGATAAAAAATTTCCTGTGGTTTTGTTTATTTGCTGAATGCATTTTCTTTCAGTGTATCAGCTCTTCTGTTAATGGTTACATTAAAGAAACTCGCAAGCACTGGCTGCACTCTTATTTTCACAATGTATCAGAGTAGCACGGAAGTTTTTGGCCTCTTTGATAGAATTTGTTTACTCTCAAATGGAAACACACTATTCTTTGGAGAGACATTGGCTTGTTTGCAGGTGAGTACTTCTAATTTAGGTTGATTATTTTATGAAACTTGAAGGTGCATGGGTAACTTGTTATTTCACATCATGGCCCAAAGAATCAACTCTGTTTGCTCTGCAGCATTTTTCTAATGCAGGGTTTCCTTGCCCAATTATGCAAAGTCCCTCAGATCACTTTCTGCGAGCAATCAACACTGATTTTGATAGGATAATAGCAATGTGCAAGAATTTACAGGTAACATTGTTGAGTTCTGCTTTTAGAAGTCCGGAGATGGCTTATATACACTATCTATTTGTCTTTCAGCACCATGTAATTGCTTGTGAACACTACTAACAGGAGGATAATAGTGATCTCTCATCAGTAAACATGGATACAGCCGTCGCTATTCGAACACTTGAAGCTACTTATAAATCATCAGCTGATTCTGCTGCTGTTGAATCTATGATTGTGAAACTGATCGATAAGGTGCACATTCCAAACTCTTTATTTGTCTTTACACTTGTTTCTGCCTTTATATTTTGATTTCTTAACTATCTTTCTACACGGTTTGTAGATGCTTAAGCTGTTCACAGTAGTAAATATGAAACAATATGTTTTCAAGGAGCATAACAAAAGGTTAAAACATAAATCTTTGATTAAATCTTGTTGATGAGACATATAATATATTGTCCACAACCCACATATCTGTTTTTTTGTCTGGCAGGGGCATACGGTGCAACTTGTAAGTTTAATTTTCTTATTTTGTGGCTACAACTATCGCATTAGTCTTCTGAGTTCTGATGCTGCTTTTCTTTTCCTTGTTGCAATGATTTTAATTAGTAAGAGAAAAAATAATATTTAAGAGACAAGGCTCCAGGAGACAGTCCAAACTGGATAGGTTTCTGTAGCTGCTTTAAGCAAAGCTTTAAAATCAGTAGGGACCATTGTTTTGACTCATGTGAATGGTGATCTGGCACCAACTTTGTATTGGGTGGTCAACCGTGCAGAGCTCTAAATAATCGCTTTAACCCGTGAGAAATCAGTGAATCAGTCGTTTATTGATGCAAATCATTTCTTTCAACTTCTATTGTGGGTTAAATCTGCCCTTCCTCTTTTTGCCTAGTTGATCTAATTGTGATCTCTTTGGACTTCCTTTCCTTTCAGCTCTTTTTTACCATCTCTTTTAGGCTGTTTCAGTGGTTCTTTTCCTGTATCTTCTATCTGTTCCTTCAACCACCCTTGTGGTGTATTGACATCATCAGCGCTTTTTTATCATAAGCTTCCGACTTTTGCATTTAATGCAGCCTTCATGTCACTACCAACCGTTGTGATTCTTCTCTCTTTTGCAGTTGATGAAGCCATCATGTTCTATACCAACTGTAGTCTCCCAGACCTATTTTTGTTAAATCTCATTTTTCCCTGCTATGCAGTCTCCTTCATTCTTTTTGTCTTATCTGGCAACAGTTGATGCACATTTTTTAACCATGCCATGTCCCTGATGATGAACACTTGATTCCTTATATCCCTCATCCTCTTTCTTGAACTTGCATTTCCACCTGATGAGCTGAAAAATGCACAAATATGATCACCTGTTTGCTTCTTGTCACCAGAAGCCTGTGTGATCCTTTTAGAGTGAAGACAGTGGGCCAAGTTTCAAGAATATTTGCTCCAAGTATTCCATATACTTTCCAATGAAAATTTACAAATGGCAATCTTCTTTAAGGAGACCCTTAGGTTGAGATTAATTTCATGGCATAATCAGTTATTAGGAAAATTAATTATTACTAGATAACCAATTTTACTATCTTATGGACAGATGTGACATTTTTGGTAGAATAAATCAGCACATTAATCTTCAATGCAACTAAAAATCATACATAACTCCAAGCATATTTGACGATTAGTCATGCAAAGCTACAGTAACAATCTCATAGATTGTCTGTTTCTTCTAACACAGCTATACTGAAATATTAACAAATTCTGTCCAACTTATGCCGCAGGGAGGACCTTATCTTAAAAGTAAGGGCAAGGCTAGTTGTGCCACACGCATTGCAGTGTTAACATGGAGGTCATTATTGATTATGTCAAGGGAATGGAAGTATTTTTGGATCCGCTTTGTTTTATATTTGCTTCTCACGCTTTCCATAGGTACTATATTTTCCAACAGTGGAGATTCTTTGTCATCTGTAACGGTGAGTGTATCCTAATACTTGCAAATTATTTGTGGAACCTTTTACATTATAATTTCACAAATCATGATTGATTATTTGAGTTTTAATCCACACTGGATATCATATTAACTATATAAAATTAGCTTCCAACTTCACCCTTTTCCCTCCTCATCTCCACTTGCTTCTTTCCTCTCATTCCCCATCTCCCTTGGGATTAGCGCAAAAACTTCTTTGATAAGTTATTTGATTGGATCAGTTTTGGCTATTGCAATACTGATGAATTAACTACATATGCCTTGTACATATCACCAAACTGTATAACATTTTCAACTAATGAAAATAATTCTTAAGACCATGTTTGTGTTATCACAGTATCACAGGATATGTTTATTATGTCTTAATCTTATTGGGAGTGTCATTAGATATGGAGCTCTGGCATGGTACCCTTGACTTTGAAGTGCAGTATATGGAATTTTATTCATGTGAATCTGCCAAGTCTTAGCTTTGATTATTTGCTTATAAATTAGTTTAGTTTCAGTCTAGGATCCTGGGATCAAATTAAGAAAGCATTTGTTGGAAATCATTCCTTTTTATTTCTTGTTTTAAGTGCAATTATTTGTATGCATTCATGATGCCAGACTTAATATGCTAGGTCTTATTCTAATTTGTTTACTTGCAGGTAAGAGTTGCTGCAGTGTTCTCCTTTGTATCATTTATATTATTGCTCAGTGTAGCTGGATTGCCTGCTCATATAAATGAAATCAAGGTAACTGCCAAACTTTTTATGAACGAGTGTCATCTTTTAATGTCTCAGACAATTGTGGTTTTTTTGTGTGTGAGTGCGTTCGCAATATAACCTGTCTGTATCCCTATCTAAATGTAAGACAATGTATGTTGTCTTCAAGCTAGCAAATGAGTTTGTGAAATATAGGACTAGCAATCAGCAAGACCGTGGTCTTCTTTTGGTCCATTGTTCCACTGAGTCTGGTCCTGCTCCAGCTTCTAGACAATACGAGCTTCTTTCTCTTGCTGAAGATCCCCAAAACAGTTTGCAGTAATTATAGGTCAGGACTATTGAATGTGATTTCTTGTTTCAGGGCAATCACTAGTCATTTGTGGTTGGATGAAAGATGCCAGTCCTTATCCTTTTCATCTATTCATCACTGTAAAGTTAAACTTGATCATTATTTAAATGCTCTCTACTCAAGTTAATTTGTTCTGGTGGTAAATTAATTAGATAAATATCTTGTTTAACTCCTGATTTTTATTTCATCAACATTACTCATTGTTTTATGTCATGGTTGTTAGAGCACACGTCCATCCTTTGAATGATTGAGTCCAGAATAAAAATATTTTTACTTATAACAGTAGGTAAGATTTGATTTTTTTTCATTGCTTTGTTGATAGTTAAAAAATAAGCTATTGATTTGGGAGAATCTGGCAAACATTTTGTTCTTTTAGGTCTATGGATCACAAAGTTTGTTGGACATAGTCTCTGATTCTTGTTTACATCATGTAGAACTTAGACGTGATACTCTGGTAGATGATGCCTGATCTGGTTACAGTTCTTTTAACTGACTATACCATAGATTTGTAATCTATCCGTTAATGTTTTGCAGATATTCACCCATGAGGAATCAAATGAACATTCTGGACCAGTAGTTTTCCTACTTGGGCATCTGTTATCCAGCATTCCATTCCTGTTCCTCGTATCTATTACCACAGCCCTGATATTCTATTTCCTGGTTGGGATGAGGAACGAGTTCAGCTTGTTGATGTACTTCATTCTGAATGTATTCATGTGCCTATTAGCAAATGAAGCATTTATGATGGTTGTTGCCCTTATCTGGCTTGAAACTTTCAAATGCATTTTGACTTTGGTTTTTATACATGTAAGTGGCTATACATGCTATACATAATCTTAGTACTTTTATACAATTCTAATGAAAGCACACTCTATCTCATGTTCTCTAGTGTTGAAGTACTATCATAGTGAAGGACATGGTCTACCTTGCTGTTATTGCAGCATAGGAAGTCTGAAACCTTAAACATGATATAAAATCTGACATGGGGTTTGTTTCCTAGGTCATGATGATGCTTGTGGCAGGATATTTGAAGATAGCAGACGCTTTGCCGGGACCAGTTTGGAAGTGCCCTCTGTCCTATGTTGCCTTCCACACTTATGCTATCGAGGCATGTAATCACCGTGTCTCAAATTTTAATGATTATACCTTTTTTTTTGTTCTATAGGAAATTCAATGAGAGGTATATAAGGATATTCAATAATGTGCAGGGCCTCCTCGAGAACGAGTATGTTGGAACTTCTTTTGCCGTTGGCCAGGTCAGGGCTATTTCTGGTGTACAAGCTGTTCATGCTTCTTACGACATTTCTCCTTCCAGAAATGCAAAGTGGGGAAACTTATTGGCATTGTTCTTAATGGCAGTAGGATACCGCGTTCTCTTGTTTGTTTTGCTTCGGTTTAACGTGCGGAAAAACATTGTCAATTGTAACTTTTGCTGTCTTAAAATGAATACAACAAAGTCAAGGTGAATGAATCATATGCTTTGCCCTTCTCCAAATATGATGTTCGAAGCTGAAAAATTGTAGATTGAAGCCTCTGTTTACACCAAGGCTATGTTTTTAAGCCTGCTCTTAAAGCAGAAGTGCATTTATTGTTTTCCACTAAATTCAAAAGGATGATGATGATGTCTTGCTACAACTTCAGACTTTGTTGATTTGGTTAAGTTGATACTGTTTCCATGATGGAATAGATGCATTTTCATTTTTTCTTAGAGAGACTTGTAAATGTACAGGACATGTATAAAAGATCTGCATTATTTGCCACTGACTCCATGTTGCACCACCTCAAATGGTCCAAGTTGGAGCTCCAACGTCTGTTGTGTCACATCTACTTTGCATTATCACTGTTTCTGTGGATTTTTTTTAATGTTTGCCGAATACCTCCCCTGGTTTCGACAAATCTGTGTTTTGATAACTTGTCATGTCAACAGATGGCTCACCACATTTCTTGTGCTCTATCTGGTGCAAGTTGGCACCTTGGGAAACATGGTGTTGATGCCTTGGTGTGGGTTCAAAGTGAGTTCATGTCTTGGTGTGGTTTCTAAGTACGCTTTGTATACTTTATAGGTTTGATATAATTTATCGGATCATAGGTTTGATATATTTTTCTTCTCTTTTATTGTTATAAAATAAAGAACTTAAAACATATATATATATATATATATATATATATATATGAACCAAATATCCTATTCCCGACTGGCGACATCTCATGAATTTAATTCAGTCTGTTTCGGGTCAGTAACGGCCGGTTGGAGAAACGATGACCATTCTTCTCCCGCTCGTGCATCCTTCGCCTCCTTCTCGTCTTCCCCTATCGAGCGCCACAGAGCTCCCCAAGATAAGGGCTTCTTCCCCTTCGAACTCCCTCTCGATTCCGAACCCTCCGGGCTTCAAGAAATGGGCCGCTGAGCTTCGCTCGAGGTCGCTCAACCTCGCCCTCTCCGCATCTCTCGCTTTCGGACTTGCCCTCGGCGGTAATTGTCTCCCCTCCAGTCCTGAAATTTATGTGATTCCATTGTATCTGAACTAGCATCTGTCTTTTGCGTGCTTCTGTTGCAACTTCTTTCTGATAGGGTTTTCAATAATTAGTGTTTCATTGTTGAGAAGTGACACTAGAATCTCATTCCTGCGCTACATGGTGTGTCAATTGGTACTAAAAAGGATCTGTCAATGGAGAGGAGTTTGTAAATCAGAGAATAAAATGTTTGAGATTAAAGGTATATAATTTCTTGCTTTGAGAGAACAAAACCAAACTTCTGTCTCAAGTGACTTGAAGTATATTTTGATTGTTAAGCATGAAACACGAGTATGTCCCTTGTAACTAGATTAAGAGTCAAGAAAGTGGTTTATCTTGCAGTGGTAGTTATATAAGGTACCACCAATGCCATTGCATGCGCGTGCACATATCTGTAGGCGACATGCTGGGATGCACTAACTTATTAATCTCTAACAACCTATTCTTTTTTCATGGGCTATTTAACTGCTACCTTACCAAAATTGGTTATATTGGCTTTTACCTGTAATTTTCTGCAGCTGAAAGTGATACCTCCTTTAAGTCATATGCCAATCCTCATCAGATATATAGCTCATAATTAGTCGAAAAGAGATGTGAGTCTGAAGATTATAATAATAGAAAAAAATTAAAAGAAAGACTGTTATGGATTTCTTTAGATACTATTTTGAAAAAAAAATTATAATTCAAGTCCCCATTGATATGTTGAATTTTTCTTATTTTCTTATTTAAACATCTATGTGAGATATAATGAACCAACCTGGCTGAACATTTCAGAAAAGACTTTTTGGTTGCACAAATACATGGTCACCATTACTTTGGTTAATTATATTTGATAATATAATAGATTGATCTGATTAAACATTTTAGAAAAAGAACTTTTCCTATCAACACTTTGATGTGCATTGCACAAAATTTTGGCCTATCAACAATACTTCACATTTAGTTGACCTATGTAGGACTTGGTACAGCTAATGCCAAAGTTGGAGTCAATAGGCCAGAAATGCTTCCAAAGGAATATAGTCCAGTAATTGATGTTGCTGGGTTTCTCTCTGCAAGCCAGGTATTGATGGTTTTCTTTTTGTATGGATATATACTTATTGTCAGTTTGTTGCAACTTTTAAATTATTTGTCAACTTTATTCTTTTTTAATAAAAGTAACCAGTTGGTTTTGAGAGAGAATGGGTTCATTATCGTATTATTATTAAATAAGAAGACTATACATACATCATAACATAGAACATCAAACTCCCTTAAATTTTCCTTCAACTCAGACCTAGAAATTTACCTCTCACCAAATTAAAACTGTTAAATGAGGAGTTGGACTCTTCACCGGATTTATTTATGAAAAATAATTGGAAAAACCTAGCAAATTTGATCCAAACTGGGCTGTTGTCATTGTGAAACTCCAAATTCACTAAACAAAAGTGCAGAATTGAAGACTTCAAGGTTGATTACTCAAGACTTCAAGTGTGCCAAGTCCGATATGCTACCTTTAGTACTGGAATGGAAAAGGTTAAAATTCACAATTTAACATTGAAGTGAGCATATTAAGTTTCTTCTGATCACAGTTGATTACCAACAAACAACAGTTTTGAAAATCAATCAGTATTTTAAAGCTCGATTCATGGACCAGAGCATCACCATTATAGCATTCATGTTTTCCTTCTGGGCTCGCCAAATATTAATGTTTCTTTGGCATATCATAGTATGCTTAAACATTGATTGTTAACACAAGAAAAGGATGAAAAAAAAAACAAGAAAGGGATAAAGTGGATTTCCGTGTATGGTACTGTTCTTACATTTCGAGGTTAAAATAAAAAAGAAGATACTGTTCTGAAATTTAATAATTCATCCTGTCTCATCATTCACTAGAATTCTAGTCTGCTGCCATGCAAAATCGGTGTCTTCTCAACCAGTAACACCATCTATCACCAAATACCCTATTCTGCAGCACTACCAAAATAAAATTCCAACACATTGAATCAAGAGCTTTAGTGAATTATTTTGTAGCATGAGTTAGCATGTTATAAACATTGTGGCATATTTAGGCAGTTACATTCAAAGTTTTGAAGTTGGTGATGGCCTAGGCAGAACAAGTATGCCCAAGCATATAACTTACTGTAGTGTCTAGCTTAGATTTCTATACTGGTTACTTCCTATCTTGTCTCAGATACTTCGCTGATATGGAGGATATTGTAGTTGATCTTTATGTGTTTATGCAAAACGACGAAAGTAGAACTTGAAGACTGAGAAAGCTTTGTCATTACTAGCATCATCAGTTAAACTTTAACTGGATCTGTTGTCTTGGAGAACAGTCCTTAGATTTTTCCTTTTTCTTTTTTGGCATGCTGTCTCTCTTCTTAATTTTCGAGCCAATATGTGGTACCATTATCTCCTATAGTGTTACAACATTGAACTGGTTATGGATTCCAAATGTTAAATTCTTGTATGTGTTTTGCTGTTCATAGGAAAGAAGGCTTTGTGAAGAAATTGCTGATCTTGAGAAAGAGACAGGGGTCAAGCTTAGAATTCTTGCACAGAATTACCCTGACACGCCAGGTAAGAAATCTTGGCTTGCTTCTACAATGATTCTTCCATCATTTGTAACACACTCAAATAATATGATGATTCTGCTCCAGTTAGCTGTAACTAGAGCTGAACATTAAAACTGTTTACAAAATGCTTCTGAGTTACACTAGTAAGATCCTTGGGGAAAAAAAAAGACTCGTTTGAAGATCATAAACCAAGTTAGTGCTTTTCTTTGCTACTGTTCCATCATTGGGTTACTAAGTATAAAAAATGTAATAGATGATGTAGAAGTCCTATGAATTTCAGCAATGTGGCAATTAATACACATTGGTACTTCATATATATATATGTGTATACACACACACACACACACATATACATACATCCATACATATATACATATATACCAATATCCACATATACACATTTATATACACAAAAAATAATATGTATATACATATACATATATACATATATATACATATACATATATACATGGTTTGCAGTACCGGTCCGTACCGCCCGGTACGGGCGGTACGTACCGGTCCGACAGGCTTCCGGTACGCGGACCATATGTTACCGTTCCGACGCTGGGTGTACCGAGCGGTATACCGTACCGTACCGGTACCGAACCCAGGTCGAAACTCTGGTACGGTACGGTATTGCGAACCTTGCATATATATATACATATACATATATATATACATACATATACATATACATATATACATATACATATACATATATACATATACATATACATATATATATATACATATATATATATATGTATATATATTTATTTATTTGTGTGTGTGTGTGTGTACACACATATATATTTCTTTGGATTTGGAAATGTCTGTTACTTGTTCTATATGTGCAGGAATGGCTGTTAAAGACTTCTGGCAAGTTGATGAGAGAACTATTGTATTTGTTGCCGATCCAACTTTTGGTGAGTAGAGAACTTCATGCAATTGCAAACTTTTGCAGCATAGTCCTAGCTGCCAATGCTATACCCTTGAGTTAGACTGAATTCATAATGCTAATTTTGACAGCACAAAGTAATAAGCCTCACTGCTTCATCAAGTTCAAGAAAAGCTGCAAATCAACTAATTTTTGAAAATATTAATAGAAACTATTAGGGCATAGTCAGAAGATTGGAATTTTTGTGGGTACCAGTAGGTCTAATAAATTTTGTTCTTTCCAAGTGGGAGAAGATGAGAACATGTAACTTGTTAATCAGGACTACTAGGAGTCATGACTCGTAACTATTTCTTGGGCATTATATTTTGCATTTTCGCGTCCTTGTTAGTATGATGATTGTTGAACGAAAATAAAGGAACTACTTTTGTATCTGTTCGATTCTTTTACTGATATCACTTGCACCAACTTTACAATCCTTGTCTGGTCATACTTCGGTTGATATATTGGTAGAAGCTCAGGATTTTGAGAGTTGGGAGTCATGTACTGCAAATGTTCACATAACTCCTAATATTAATCATGCCACTTAGTACAATGCTTCATATCTGACTTGTAGCAGCCCATGTTCTTCATTTATACTCTCCAGCCATTTTCCATTTTTTGATCTTTTACAGGAAACATATTGCATTTCAATGTTGGGGCCACCGTTGATTTGGATGTTCCTCGAAATTTCTGGAGTCGTGTGGCTGGGAAGTATGGGAACATGTTTTATTGGAAAGAAAAGGTGAACATAAACACTTACTGATAAAATACTGCTATAAATTGCTAAAACTAATTGCAGACATCACAAAATTGCTAAGTACCTCAAGATTGACTGACTGGACATGTCTGCATTAATTAATCTATCATACATTGGATTGTGTTTGTTCCTGTGATTTTGGTATATACTCTTATTGTTTTATACTCTTACTGTTCTTCATGGTCAAGAATCACAACTACATTTATTCTTTTCTTTGAAGATAATTCTGTAGCCAGTCTTGGCTACTCACATATACGTGTGACAACACGAAAGAAGAAAAATTAGAAATTTTAGTTTCTGTGGTGGACAGTCGACCTCAGCAATATACTTTTGCTTTGGAAAAATCTCATCATTGCAAGCATTCCAAATGGTTCAACTACAAGTGGGTGTTGTGAATCTTTTTTTTTTTTTTCTGAAATCATTTTAGACATCAGTCATGCTAACATTAGCTGAAACTCTAGCTGTTCAGATTACTCGTCAAACTTGCATTTCTGATGAATACAAATGGTTGTTATCTGTGTTTCAAGTTCAGAATTAGACACCAATATTCATTCTAATGATTCTGTTTTTTTCTTGGCATATTGATCGGGAAACTCTTAGTGATAACCGATCAATTCTATTTGAAAGCATTTAAAGACATATCTCAATGCTTCCTGGAGGTCCAAATGATGCAATCTCGAGACGCATTCTCTCAACTTTAATTTCCATGTCATGGCGGTATGTGTAGTGCATTGCTAACCATCTCACATCGTCAATTGGTCTTGGAAAATGTCATAGGGGGAAGATGCATCAATCGAAGCTGCAGTGATGGCTATATCAAGTTGCCTGAGAGAGCCAACGGCACCAAATAACTGCATGGAGGTAAACTAAAAGCATTCATTCTTCATCCATGATATCACACACTCATGGCTTGGTGAATTCTTGGAGGCCTCAATCACAGTATGAACCATGGAATCTTCGTCTCTCTTAGATTTGTAATACAATTTCCAATCGTATGACTTGTATGCTTAGGATTTGATTATGTATGAGAATACATAAGATTGATCTTATGTTTTGCTTTCCTCTCTTTCTACTGTAGCTGTTAGATGGTCTGAGAATACTCAAGATTACATATCTAGAGCAGGATATTTATGATTGTCACCATATCTAGAGCGTGACTTGGATTAAATCCGTATCCATCTCAGACTTAATTAAAAAACACCTAAACCCGGTTTAAACCGGCTGAGAAGATGTGTTCTAAAGTTGATGGTCAATCCAAATTACAGAGACGACTCAACTTGATTCTAATAGCATGAACTTTGAGAATAAAGTTTGAGTCAGCTGAGAATATTTTGAGTGAACAGTAGAGAGAGAAACATGTGTTGCTGATAGATCATTATTCACATCTGAAGTATCTTAATGTTGGCAATGCGATTCTTAGTAATCCGACATATCGGACTGATAGGCTGAGAGTCTTGCCCCCATCAGTATGTAATATCTCTGTTTCGCACCTATGTGTATTCAAGAAAAGATTGGGCATGAATTAAATTGGTCACAGAGAATATATATATATATATATATATATATATATATATATATGTATATATATATATATGTATATGTATATATATATATATGTATATATATATATATGTATGTATATATATATATGTATGTATATATATATGTATGTATATATATATGTATGTATATATATATGTATGTATATATATATGTATGTATATATATATGTATGTATATATATATATATATATATATATATATATATATATATATATATATGGATCAGGTCACAGATCGAATTCTACCACTCCAACCCGCATCTGATCGGATCATCTTATCGGATTCTTACCGCATCCGCTACGTTGCGTGTTATGTCCTGTCCCATTATTTTCATACCCCCATTTACTCCACACCCGTTCTCTCTCCATACTTCTGTTCCTTCTTTCCAAATACGACTCCTCCCCACCTTAAAGAAGGAACCGAGTCCAATAATCCCAATTCCCGACGATGGCTACCGCTTCTCGATTGAGAGGGCTGGGTGCCGTCCTCGTCGCCTCGGGCGCGACCTGGGCGGCGGTCGCGCTCGTGCAGCCGCCGGCCTCCGCCAGCGACCGCGGCCCTGCAGGGCTCGACGCCGCTCGGCGGAGGATCGCCGATCCCGCCGCCGCGATCCCGCCGAGGGAGGTCCAGGAGTCGGCCCTGATAGGGACCAGCGTCATTAACCCGCTCGATGTCCTCGTGATCGGCGGCGGGGCCACCGGATGCGGCGTCGCGCTCGATGCCGCCACCCGTGGGCTCCGCGTCGGCCTCGTCGAGAGGGAGGATTTCTCGTCGGGGACCTCTTCGAGGTCTACTAAACTGATCCATGGCGGTGAGGATTCTCAATTTCGTTTCTTTATTGACCGAGATCTTATATGTTACTTCTTTTTCTCTTTTTTTTAAATGTGAACAATAGAATTATTCATTTTGGTAAAGATGTGACCTTTAGTGTGTTTATACGCCCAGCTTCGCCAAAAGTTCGATCCTTAGAGTTTCTTTTATTGGAACGTACTATAAGATGCAGTAGGAGATGAGAAATTTTCTGGTGCTTGGGCAAAATGTTAATTCTACAAATCATCTGATCTCTTATGAGCCTTTGTAGTTTGTATCTTTAGCTGTCTGTGATATCGAATGTGTGAGCTAAAGAATATCAAAGATACTTTCTTCTTGATATTTGCACGTTAATTTGTTAAACTGGCCGAAGTTCACTGATGTGTCTGGTAGTTGCTGCATTTGTATTGCTTACTTTGGCATTAAAAGAATCCTCTTTCCTTTCTATGGGGTTTACAGAGTCCGATTGACATATCATTCATTTAGGGTTGTTTTGTTGCTAGCAACTAGGAGTCATGCAATCACGGTTGCAGGCATCTCACCAAATATATCTTCTTGATTGCTTGCTATACAACTGCTTCCTGCATCTGTACTTGCCATAAGTTGATTCTTTGTACACTTAAATTGACATGTGAACAACCTTGATCTTAAGTATGTTCCTTTTGACAGAAAAGGCTGAATTCAAGTTTCCAATGTTACAGTTAACATCAGGAAGCTGCAAATTTCAGTCACAAATGCCCATATATATATATATATATGTGTGTGTGTGTGTGTGTGTGTGCGTGCACATATGACTACATTTCCTTCTTTTATTAAGTGTAGCATTTGCAATTAGAGTGCATTTATTTTATTACAGATAAGAAAAGCTATGTGCAATCAAGCAACCATAACTAATGCTTAGAAATAATATTTCTTAAATGGCTTAAGACCTGTAGCTCTAAAAGTAAAAACCCAGTAAACTTTCTTAAATTGCCAGTTGGAGCATTCTGCAGTAGAGTGAGAACCAGAAAGTTTGGTTTCTAGTGCTATGTGGAGAAACACAGTGTTTTCTTGAACAAAACTAAAATGTTTTTGTTTTAATCATGTAATGACTAAAAGAGATTAAAATAGTATGATGATCCTTCAATAAAAGAAGAACATTTGGTCTTGAGTTATCCACTAAAGTTTCAAAAGATACACATGTAAAATAGTCTTGTGATCTTAACTAGTCAATGGTTATAAATTCCTGTGTTATTCAATATCTTACAATTTTACATGAATGAAATTTCCAACAGATATGACAATAATATGTTTTAAATCTAGTTCTGTGATAGGAGGCTAGGAAGATCAATTCTTAATAGCAGCAACCTTGTGTAAGCCTTAAGGTACCCCCTTTTGGTGACACTTCTGTGAATCAGAAGCTTATATGTGTATTATATGAATGAAATTTATAACAGATACATTCTGCAGAAAAATATTAAATCTAGTCTTTTGATGGGGGTTGGTAAGATCAATTAGTAGCAGCAACCTTGGGAAACCCTTAAGGTACCCTTTCTGGAGTCACATAGAAGGAGGCACACTTCTATGATTCAGAAGCTTGTATGTGTATTTGTTGTGGCTCCTAATACTGGACATGTAATTCCATAATTTCTGAACTGTCTCCCATAAATTCAAAACTATGACACTGCTATGTTTCTAATAAAACTTGAACAAATAAATTTAAAACTTGTTGTTTTACATTTGTGCTATTGATTGCAAATAAATGATGAAGTTAGCTAAAAAAATCTTAATATTTTTTTAATTTTCTTCTTTAAAGGCATCACTTCTTTTAATTGATGAAAAACACAACTTTTATTGTGTACAAATTTTTATTTACATAGCAACAAGAATAATAAGTATATTTCAAAAGATATTTGTAAAGTTTCTGTTTCATTCATGCATAATATATTTATGTGAAGCATGAAAAAAACTTCATAAAATGCCTGATTGAGCATATGTAAATATGTACAGATTGAAGCTTTCTACGTGATTCCTACAATTATATTTGTATAACTTACGGCTTTCTCGAATCTACATTAGCACTTGGTACATACCCACACCTGCTCCAGTAACTTAGGGTTAGTTGAGGTATATATTTTTCTTACTATTATAGTTTATCACACATTAAAGTAAACAGAAAGACATGCACATCATCCTATTGATATAGGGAAATATATCAATAGAACTTTTATGATTTTCATATGAAATGGATTTACAGTAGACACTCTGGTAATAAGTGTCACACTGACCATGCTGTAAACATATCAGGAAGTGAGACAATTGGATTTTTCATCACTGAACAGGATGAACAAAGGTTGTTTTCCAGTTATTGTGCTGCATATATATTCAAGATGAAATTCTATGGTTTATGCCATTTGCTCTGATAACTAGATTGGAATGATTGAAATGGACGAGGGTTATCAAACAATTTGACCACCATATATCCATTATATTAAGATAATATTCCAAACAAATAAATACTATGAAGGTTATTTATGGCTATTTTGTTTTCTATTCTCATTTCACTAGTACTTTGTTTTCAGGTGTACGATATCTGGAAAAAGCTGTGTTTAATCTTGATTATGGGCAGTTGAAGCTTGTTTTCCACGCACTAAGGGAGCGTAAACAGGTCATTGAGAATGCCCCACACTTATGTCAAGCTTTACCATGCATGACACCTTGTTTTGAATGGTTTGAGGCTGTATATTATTGGATGGGACTGAAATTATATGATCTCGTTGCTGGTCGAAGGATGCTACATCTCTCACGATATTATTCTGCAAATGAGTCAGTTGAACTTTTTCCAACTCTGTCTAGGAAGGGTCACAACGGGAGCTTGAAGGGAACAGTTGTTTATTATGATGGACAAATGAATGACTCCCGGCTGAATGTAGGACTGGCTTGTAGTGCTGCACTAGTGGGTGCAACAGTGCTTAACCATGCAGAAGTGATATCTTTGATCAAGGATGATTTTGGTGAACGGATAATTGGCGCACGTATCCGTGACCAGTTATCAGGTAACACCAAGCAAACCTTAGTTCTCTTCTTTTCTTCTCTTAAAGTTGTAAATGTGGGATTAGACCGTCATCTAATAAGCTTCTTTTTTTTTTTTTCCAACTTTTATCAGTGTTAGTATAATCTGCTTATCAGATTTAGTGCTGATTTTTTTTATAACAAAAATTATGGTGTTAAAGTGTTCCCCATATGTAACCTTTATATAATAATCTCAAAGAGTTTGTCATTGTTTTTAAAGGAATTGTCAGCAGAACCCTTTGATATCTAATCGACAATATATGGCTTTTGCTACCACGAGCCTCTGCTCTCTCAATACATGATAATTTTATCATATAAAACTGAAGTATTCAAATAATCTTTGTGGGCATCAGTGGGGTATGTGTTAAATGACTTTCCGCTATGTTATTGAAGATAACAAAACCTATAGTATTTTGTTAAATGACTGCATTAATGGGCATTAATGGCCTGTAGTATGTTGCTGGATGACTTTAGAGTAAAGTCACATGGAGAGGTGACTGCCATTTTGCTTGTATTGGATGGGGCATTTTAATCACCATGCTGGGGGAAACCTTGTCCTACTTTTATGTTGGTTATGCTTGAAATTATTCTTTTTAGCATTTACATAAAAAAAATACGGTTTGTTTTGTCTAGTAGGGTAGCTAATGTATCTTCTTCCACTTGTTATGCTCCTTAACACCTATAAATTGTATCAGGGAAAGAGTTCGATGCATATGCAAAAGTTGTTGTAAATGCGGCTGGACCATTCTGTGATAGTGTTAGAAAAATGGCCAACAAAGATTTATCAGCAATGATTTGTCCAAGTAGCGGTGTCCATATAGTGCTTCCTGATTATTATTCTCCTGAGGGAATGGGGCTAATTGTTCCAAAAACTAAAGATGGCCGTGTTGTTTTTATGTTACCCTGGTTGGGAAGGACGATTGCTGGAACTACAGACTCCAACACTGCCATTACAATGCTCCCAGAGCCACATGAAGATGAAATACAATTCATATTGGATGCCATTTGTAACTATCTTAATGTTCAGGTTTGTAAATGGCTGCTTTATTTTTCCACTTTTTAATTTAAGCAGATTTTGCTTGAACAGTTTTTATTTGGAAGTATACAGTTCTCTTTTACAAGGTTATGATGTACTCAGTTCAACTTAGAATTTATTTGGTGTCGTGAATAGATGTGTTTTTCTTGCTTTTCAGTTTCCATTCTTGTGGAATTGTTCGGATTACATACAACTATTCTGTAAAGTTTATAACCTAGTATTATTTAGGAATCAAGACAAAATGGAGGAGAATTACTCAGTAATTCACATTGTCATTTCTTTTACCAGTAATCAGCTTATACATCTTGATTCCCCTTCCTCACTGTCCAAAAAAATACTTGGTATCACTAGGCTATGTCGGAAAGAAGACTGCTGTGTGTCTATTGTCTTTGAGATTGTTGCCTGAGAATCCTAACGAGTGATTGGAAAGATAAAAACCTAGAAATCCATAGGAAGAATGAAATTGTCTCTGATGGGTCTTCTGTTGACAGATCTTTTATAAAGAATGGAAAACAAGGATGAAGAACAAACTCTGTGTTGAATGTTTAGTTAGGAAAACAATTCTCTCCTTTAAGTTTACTTGCTAAAATGAATAAGATGCATAATCTGTTTAAATTTATTCATTAAGCAAATAAAGTTGAGGGCATTATAGTGCGTCAGGATATGAAGAGCAAACACTCCATAAATCATAATGGGAAAAATGGATAGTAGCCACAGAAGTCTGTAACCAGCAAAAGAATAGATGTAGAATAATGCACAAACTCTACTCAGTGAATTAATATTCATTTACTGTTTATATTGATTTGTTAAGCAAATAAAGTTGAGGGCATTATAGTGTGTCAAGATGACAAACAATTACATGATAAGTCTTAATGGATAAGGGAAAACAGATGCTAACCATAGAAATGAATAGTAGTGACTTCAGGAGCAAGAGAATAGATGTAAATGCACAAAATCAATGAGACAGTTTAGAATATAACCTAAACATAGGCACATAGGACATTCATACATAACCTAAATGTAACACATATCATGCATTCCTTTATAATTTTGGAACTTGTTACAGTTAAAAATATAAACATGAAAGTAGTGCAAGGACCAGTCCTACCTAGTACCATTAAAGGAACCACTGTTGCAGGCTTTCCAAATCAATGAGAGAATATTATCTACTAAGACTCTCAGGATCAATAAGCCAAATTAATTTGGATCATTTCACTTGGCCAAAACCTCTCAAGCCAATTTACATAAATCTTATATTGAGTATCCAATTTTTGTTCACAAGTGTTCCAAAATATTTTTGGAAAAGAGCATTTAATGAAAATATGATTAAGAGACTTAGAGCATTTGAAGAAAATAGGATCAAGAAACATAGGCTGAGAGCCACACAGGATGCAAACGACAGCATTTCCAATACACAAGAGCCAATCTATCCTAAGTAGGGAGGCAGCTGTGGATTATTTTCTGGCAGAAAATCTTAAAGCGAGGGATAATGGGAAGCTCCCATATTCCTTGCCACCAAAATTTTTTCAAATGGCTAAAAAATTTGGCTTTTTGAAAATCTATAGGGTAATTTAGTTGAAGGCTTGAAGCAAGTCCTAAATGTATACTTCAAACAATATATTCATTCTCCCTCCACTTTTAGCTGTGCTCACTGCTAAGACTGACTAGCATTTGCTTAGAATTTTCTGTAGTGTCCATTCTTCGTATAATGTACTGCTAGAACATTTTGTTACTTGGAAAGGAAGGGTAGGTTAGGAATGTAGGACATCTTCAAGAGATTGAGACATCTTATGTATGCTTCATGTAATGTGGTGTTATATGAGGGTCGATATATTGCCCATGCAGGATGTATAACATAGGAAGTTGGGCACTTAGGCTCTCAAGCAACTTGAATTTTAGGGATGCTTTTGAATTCTTCAACATGAAAGACTTGGAACTACTTGTATTTTGAAGTTGTGGTCATTTGATTTAATTTGCATTAGTAGATAGCTTCATTGGAAGAATAGAATTGCAGAATTGGATTTATAATATGGTTAAAAACCTCAGGTGAGACGATCAGATGTGCTTTCTGCTTGGAGTGGTATACGGCCATTGGCCATGGATCCATCTGCAAAAAACACAGAGAGTATATCCAGAGATCATATTGTCCGTGAAGATCATCCTGGTTTAATCACAATTACTGGTGGAAAGTGGACTACTTATCGAAGGTAAAATTTATTAAAATATTCCAGTTTGTTGATGAAGGTCTCTTTGCAAATGATGAGATATAATCTCAACACAACAGAAAGCTACCTTGTGTATTTTCATCCAAATGCATGTTTTGTTTGGTCTGGTAGGGATCTGAATGTCATGGAAGGGTATGCTACTGTGACCGTGAATAGTTATTTTGTACTACATAAACAAGTCTTTAACTGAGGTATCTGAAGTATTTTATGAGCACTTATTTACTGGATTTTGCGAGCAAGCATGATGAGTTGTAGAAATATTGACTATTGATCTAACAGATATAAAAGCTTACCGTATCTTCAATAGTTCTAATTGATTAATTTGTAGTTTCTGGTTCTTGACTTAAAATGAACACAATTCATTTTGTTATTCCAAATATCAGAGCATAATTTAGTGAAGGTCCTTGTTGCATTATAGTTTATGTTGAAAGATGTACAATCTATAGTTACCGACGATTCCTTGTAATGCGCAAGTGTTTGCATTGAGTTCCATATTCATTCATAAATTGTTATAGGAGATTTGATATTCTTGGACAGTTTCAAAATTACTTTAATGAACTCTGCATGTTCTTGTCAGCATGGCTGAAGATGCTGTTGATGCTGCTATAAGGTCAGGCAAGCTGAACCCTGCTAATGGTTGTGTGACTGACAACCTGCACCTTGTTGGTGGATATGGTTGGGATCCCGCATCATTCACTTTTCTTGCTCAGCACTATGTCCGCATGAAAAGAACACATAGCGGAAAAGTTATTCCTGGGGTGATGGATAGTGCTATTTCGAAGCATTTATCTCATGCATATGGTACTTTGGCTGAACAAGTGGCTGCTATTGCTCAGGTTGTGCTCAGCTTCATTGATATAAGATGCATGATATTTTATGGTGTAAAACTCTGTGACAACACACTATAATTAACATATGTCAGGATAGACCCTTTAATAGCATCGCCATACAATCTCAATTTAAGTGGTATATAGTAATTGGACTTTTGGATTAAGTTTGGTTTTCAGGATGCTGTAACCGCAATGTAATCAGTGGCTAGAAAGAGGTTGGTTTATTTGCAGTACACATGCAAATTGTCACTTCAGAATGCAACTTGGCAGAAATTTTAATAACAATGATAAATAAAAACCTTCCAATGGTTTTATCATTGTTCTCGAGTTGATATCTACATGATTTGAACACTTCATATGTGTGTAAATAAATTTTAATGGTTTACTTGTGTGATTTTTGCAGAATGAGAATTTAGGGAAGCGGCTTGCCCATGGTTACCCCTTTCTGGAGGCTGAGGTTGCATATTGTGCTCGTAACGAGTACTGCGAGTCGGCCGTCGACTTCATTGCTCGGAGATCTCGCCTTGCATTTCTTGACACTGATGCAGCATGCCGGGCATTGCCTCGTGTAATTCAGATTTTGGCTGCTGAGCACAAGTGGGACAGGGCCAGACAGAAGCTCGAGCTGCAGAGGGCCAAGGAATTTTTAGAAACATTTAAATCATCAAAGAATGCACAGTTCCATGATGGAAAACACATAGGTAAGGAAACTTCTCGACCTAGATTCTTTCCTTCCAAGTCAGCTTCTGATTGCTGCTGTCGGTTTTGCAGGGTCATGAACTAGGAAGTCTCCCTCCAGGAATAGCAATAACATGTTAAAACATCAATGCACAAGTAGGTTTCGACCTAAGGAGGTCAAACAACAATTCTTCTTATTTTGTGGCTCAAAGAACAAGAGCTCAAATTCAACTGCAAAAATGTAACGTTGTGGTTGCTAAACCATTATGATATCTTGTCACATTGCCCAGTCAATAAGAAGCATTTCTTTCAATCCCTGGTCACATCAATTGCTGCATTTAAGCAGCAATGGTTGAAGCTCTAATTCTCCAAATTACATTGGCTATATTTATCTGATCTTATAGAATATTTGAGTGGATGTTGTCGAATTATACTTTTTGCCACACAACTCATCTTAACTCTGATTGATGGCGGTGCTCAGATTTATAATTTTCTGGCATCAGTTGGCTTATTGGAGATTTGACTTGAATCAAACTCACATTTTGATTCCTTTTATTAAGATCGATCTCTTGTTGATTTCATTGATTGATGTGTTTGCCATTCTGATGACATGATTTTATCATATGTTGTTTGTTTCATTTTTAGAATCAATTAAAATTCGTGTTTGTAGCAGAACTTGAGCTTGGTGGGACCCGCTCTCTAGCTTAAATCGAAGTGGTCGATGATCCTGAATCGTGCACGTTGACAATGAGCAACACGTCCTTTGTTCGTCAACAGATACACGCTCCGTTACCTGACGTGTGATTCGTAGATGCTCGAATTGCGGGGGCCCACAGGAGGCTTGTTGCTTGACGGCAGGGGAGGAGAAGAGAAACGGAGACCGGTGTTTATTACGACCACGGAATCTTCCACGGTTGTCAACCTTTCCGCCTTCCCCACCGCCCATGTCCTCCTCTTCCTTGTCTCCGTCGCCTACGGCTTCTATTCTTGGATCGACGACGTCGGGCATGGCCGATTCCTCTTCCCTCTGGTTCTCGCCCTCCTTCCACGACCTGCGCGGCGCCCGCCCTCGTTCCCCCGACGCCAACCCATCGAGGAGGAAACTCGCATTCCTCCGCTCCCGTGCCTCTCCCTCTTCTTCTTCCCCCGCTCCTTCTCTTCCCAAGCTCTTGGTCCTCCGCGGCCGCCGATCGCCCCGTCCTCGCGCCAAGGAATCCGACGACGAAGGTGGCTGCTTCGGGGACGATCCCTATGTGCCTTACCCCTGGGAATCTTCCGTCTTCTCCGACGGCCCAAGTACGCTTCGCAAACCTTGACCTTTGAATATTAGGGTTTCATTTTGATTGTTTTTTGGTGAATTCTGCACGACTTGGCGTGTCCCGTGTGTAATCGATGAATCCAAGATTTCAGGATTTTCTTCCTCAGATCACAATCTGTTGCAAAATTATATTCATGAATCATTTGCGGGAACAGGGTTTTGGTATCTGTTATGAACTTATTAAAGACATTCTCTTTGGTTGTAAATATCGCCTCGTATGAACCTATATAACAGATTCTGTTCAAGTGTTATTGTCTGAAACGAAATATGGAGGGACTGGAAGTAGAACATCATAGATTTCATGCTTAGTCCTTGGAATTTGGGGCTTGTCGACACAAAACGTGTGTAAGAGCTGTCAGTTTATTAGGATGAGAAAATATGGTAACTCTGAGCAACGATAGCTGATTCATGGCATGGGAGCATATGGCTAACTGATATTTTGGTTTCTTAGAGCACAGACCAGAAACCAGCTAAGCTGTGCATAATAATTTAAGAATTTTAATCTTTTCGCATTCAGATAAAAGTTTTGAATGATCTACTAGTTTTTCATCACTTAGAATCTATACTCTAGAAACACATTCTTTTTGTAATTAATGTCTGGAACTTCAGCTACTCGAAGCACTCAAGAAAAGCTAGTGTCATAGAACTCTCACATACATAAAATTCAATATGCTTATGAACAGGAAATGAATCTGATATGTGGGGTATGTTTATTTGTGCAGTTTAGCTGTATTGTATTATTCGTAAAATAGTTGTGTCACTGTAAGATGATGCAACTATTCTTGAAAGACTTTGTTATATCTTGCAGAATCCTGATGCAGCTCCACTTATATAATTGTGTGATGATTAAAATGTTATCAGTCTTGTGCTCCAGATATTGTTGTAACTGAGCTATTCCATTTGCTTCTCTACTGGTCATTTCTCGTCTGTTTGTGTCAAAATATCTGACTTAGCTTCTTGATCTCTGATTGGAAATTATGGCTGTTCTTGAATATTTCACAGCCATCGAGTGGGTCCCTGAAGATAGAATCACTCTTTTTACTTCTGAAGGGCTCATCCAGATAGGAGGATCTTTGGTTCCTCGTCGATTTCCTCAGGTAAGGGTAATGGAATTTTAAAATATATTTCATGCATTAAGTACCTTTATTCCCTAACCATTTTTTAAGCATATTCTTTCTCTTTAACTATTATGTTAAAATTGTTGGGTATCTTAACTTTACAAGGCAAATCTTTCTCAGGACATAGTGTTCTTCTATTCTCTAGTGTCTGTTGTAGCTGAATATTAGCTTATGTAGATATATCACACCTCGCTTCTGCCATATTATAGGTGATTTTCCTTGCTGGTGTCTCAGTTTACAAAATATTCACATTGACTGTCTCGAATCAATATTTGTTTACCAATAAAAAATCTACCTGGTTAATGTCTTTAGAAATTTGTTTGTTGAACAAAATAATATATTCCTTGAGATAATTTTTTGCTACATATTAATCATCTTAAATTGTGTGTTCTTGTGTCTTAATTTGGCTGTGCTTTATATGGCACAAGAAAACATATGCTTCACCTGGCATGTATAAGCATACATACGGATCATCAATTACTCATTTCTTTCTAGGATATTAATGCTTTTTAACGTTCATATATGTTGTTCAGAAGAGGCAAGGAAAATCACCGGTAACAAAAAGTGTTCAGCGCTTTCAGGAGAGTGATTACATGGATCCCAATCAAGGACTTTGTCTTGGTGCACTCTTTGATATTGCAGCAACAAATGTGTGTGTCTACTGAAGCTATGTAGTCTTCATCTGTCTCTAGGTTTATGATTAATCTGTTCTAATGTTTTTAATAGGGACTTGATATGGGGAGAAGGTTGTGTATCTTTGGCTTTTGCCGGTCCATTGAAATGCTGAGTGATGTTGTTGAAGATACTATAGTAGAGCACGGTGGTGAGGTATGTCCTTAAGTGACATTTTTGTTGTTTTATTGAAGTAGCTTCTAGTTCTTAAGGATCTGGACTTGATTGCAGTACACAAACATTTTGCCACAGAATGGACTTGATTACAGTACATGAACAATTTGCAATAGAATGTTATATCTCATGTTCTTTTTTAGTTGATCATTTGGTAGATGAACAAAAATATATTATCTGAAAATGAACTTACAAGAAAATTAGTTATCGAACGTGCTAGAAATTAGCAGGCAGCAAAATTGTTACCTTAAACTCATTGATATATCTAGGAAGGAATATACTGGCCTTTTTCGGTTCATGGATTGGTTATCTTTGTTGACCGTTGTTTATTTGGTAACGATTAATATCTCCAATTCTCCATTAAGGTTCTGAAACATTCTTCAGGAAGTAATATGTATCCACAGTTACAGTTGTTGAAAATGCCATCAGGAGAAACTAGGTTCATAAGATCAACAATCTTGGTAGCGTTATCAGCCAAAGTCAAACCATAGACCTTAAAAGTGGTCAACTGTCTCATTCATCTGATTATCTGTGAGGTTTACTGGGTATCAGGTTGCTTTAAACTGCTTGAGTAGATGTGTTTGTGGAATATGCAACTTAATGGGAACATGATAAGAAGTCCATCAAGAGAGAATACTCCCCACTGTTTTTGGCACAGTGGATTACACTGGATTGTTTCTTATGGTGTGCTATGGTTTCAGCTGTAGTAGGGAAAAATAGTTGATAGGTCATAACCAAGTCTCAAAAAGTTTATTCCTGGGTTTGAACATTGCCTTGGTAACCTACTCTATTAGCCAGGTGTCCAGGTTAGAAAAATCTGGCTACTGAGATTGATATGTTGATTGATGCAGTCTGTTATTGTCACTACCTTTTTTATTTTCAGGAATTCTTCCAACATCTTTTGTCAAACACCCTTATTTAACAAGAAAAATCAGGTTTTTGTAATAGGGAAAATGGAATTAGGAAAGTAACTTGACCACATTTAAGGGGGTGAATAGTGTTAAAAAGGGCTTTTGGCCATATCAAAGGGATGGCTGTTTGACAAAATGGATGTGAAAAATCATTTTGTTTTTTTCGCATTTTGATTTAGTCTTGGAGGTGCTTCTCATTGGTAATGCTTTATAAGGAATGGGTTGGTAACATATCAAGTGTATGGCATCCATAACAGCATACTAACATATACTTCCCAGTATTATTATTAAAATTATTAAAAAAAATATATTGTATTGCATCTTTGATATAGGTTGGTATGTTCCGAATGGTACTTAAAACTTTGATGCTCTGCCTGACAACATATACAAAGTCGAGTACCATGCATTTGTCACCTTTGAACCTCCTGAGTCACTTTCTTTTTCACTCTTTGATTTTAGGCATTTGCTAAAAGACGAGAAATATTTTGTGCAGGTTGTCACTGCAGAAAAAGTGAGCAGTGAAGGTTTGCTGGAGAAGCTGACTATGACAGTAGTAGTGCCACTGCTTTGGGGTGTTCCTCCCGCGTCTGATACTCTTCGTTTTGCAGTCCGCAGCGGTGGAGGTATCGTGGAGAAGGTCTATTGGCAGTGGAACTTTTTGTAGATAACCTCACAAACCCTTGTTTGATTCTGTACATAATATGTCCTTGTCATTTGCTAATCTTTTTCATACGTCATTAACTCATTCAAAATTATATCCATTTGCATATCTTCTCTGTACCAAAAATGTGTCACGGTCGTGGATAGAGGAAAATCCTCAAAGTTAAATCTGATTCATATTTGTAAATGGCTGGTGTTCGAGTTCTCGAACCATCACTTGAGCATCATGTATTTGATTATTGGTGATCTCTTTGCCGTGTGATGTGCATTAGTAGTTTGGTCTTGAACGAGAGCGATGGATGAATCTAAGCTTGATTTACTGATGCAATGTATGATGAAGGAAAACAAAGGAAACAATGGAGAACAAAGTCATATTGTTTAGGTTGAAACGATTGTTTTGTGGAAGTTTTCTTACGCATCATATATTACTTTGGAACAGTTGACTAACTCATGTTCAATCAAAGCATTCTTGATTTGTTTCAGATCGAATCTGCTTTGGAAAAAATATGTCTATGGATTCATTCAGCAAACTTATAAATCTCAATGACAAGTTCGAAAAATAATTCAGTTTTATTTTTTTTATTTTAACATTTCAAGACTTTGTATGTTTCAATCAACAGGGACAGAATCTGTCTCCAAGAACACAGGACTCTCCTCCAAGACTGCATGGCAAGGTTGTGGGCACTCATATTGCCCTCCCTGCATACATGCTGAAAACTTCAAAATCATTAGTGGCAAAGACAATGGAATTGGACAGATTGCTTACCCAAACATTCTTCCTTCCTCAAACAGTCATCTTTGGACCGGTTGTGCATGAAAGAGAATCTGAATCCCAACTTAGATTGAAGCAAATCCCAGAATATATGCTTAGCAGAGTCTCCCCCCGATTGAAGCAAATGCATATATATACTCAGCAGAGTCACTCCCCAAACACAACACTGATCGACATAGCAATAAATGACATTAGAGAATCAAAGACAAGTGGGCAGTCTTCCCATAAGAGTCTTCAAACCTCTAATGTTCTTGCAAGAACATTCAACCTTCGAACCTCACCCCCAAATAGCTTTTCAACCATCCTATAAATATTTCTCCCCCATAGTAAGTTTATTTATCTCTCGAGAATCTATAAATATTTTTAGATATCATAATCTCCCCTGTGTGGGGACTCCAACCCCAGCCGTCAACATCAGATTCAAAGGCTAGATGAATACTTGTGATTGATATTACATGCTAGGAGGGGGTAAAAAAAAATGATTCAATAGTTGGACATTCCAGTTTCTGTTCACCGGTAGATCCTTCAGACAATAAAAATTAATTGTCTTCTCACGACTAAAGTTCAAGGGAAGGGTTCATCCGACAACCAAATACTTGATCCAAACCCAACAACCTTCCAAAGACCCTCTCTAACACATTGGAGAGTGCAAATGATACCACGTCAAATCGGGAAGGCTTTTCTGTAGGTTGTTATCGAAGGATTCGGACACCCGTACTTTACTTTTAAGAATTTGAGACCGGTTAAAATAGATGTCATCATATCATACGCACGTACTATGGAGCCCAGATGTCATCATATCATATAGATGTCCTAATATGTTATACATTTTTTTTTTTTTTTTACGGTGCTAAGAGATCATATACTTAGTTTGAAATCATTCTTAGTTAGACTCATTTCCTTAGCTAGCAAAGGAGTTTGAGCTCTACTTTCTTAGGAATGTACGCTCGAGACAAATAATGATAATACTTCTTCGACTCAAGTAATGAGAGAAAGAAACACTCTCCATTTCGTCCCTCAATTCACTAACGAGATCTAAGGCATATAATAATTTCATTTGTCACTTATGATGAAGCCTCGGTAACAAGGCTCAAGCCCTCTCGTTTTTTTTTTGTTAGTGAAAAAACTACTAGCTGCTAGTTACAAGTGTCTTGCAAACTAATCACGTGAGTGATGACACATATGACATGCTGTATAGTCTCTTTGGTTATTATACTTATATAATGCTCTCCTAAGTTTCCTAACACTAGCAATACTGTCTGAGGTGTTTTAGAGGGCTAATCAATACATTGCCATTGAGGCAATGGTCTCGAGTAAGCATGAGGAGACGTGCAAATGACTAAGTCATTATCGTCGACCACAGAAAAGCAAGTTGAGGGATTCATGTGGAAGAATATCATCACCTGCTTCGGAATCCCAAGGGCCCTCATCGCCGACGATGAGACTCGATTTAATAATGTAAAGTTCAAGGAGTTTTACCAATACTATGGGATTTAACTGAGGTTTAACTCAATGACTTATCCTTTAAACCAATAGTCTTGCTAAGGTCACCAACCAAAATATTCTCAAATGATTAAAGAAGGGGATCATTAGAGCAAAGGATATATAGGTGGATGAGCTACCAAGCATTTTGTTGGCCTCCCAAATGATACTCAAGATCGGCTCGGAAGAATAACCATTCAGCTTAGTATTCAGCACTGAAGCTGCCCTATCACTCGAGATAGTCTTCTCTATTAGTTATAGGTGCCCAACAAGCTAATTATGTGAGTGATGACACAAATGACAAACTGTGATAATCTCTTTGTTTATTATTACTGGTATTTTACCATATATTATTTGGATGTATATTGTGATGTCTTGGATCTATACAATAAGAATCAGATCACGATGAGATCATGATAATGAGACCAATTTACTTTTAAACATAAACTCTAAACCATCCTGGTTATAGGTTACTTGAAAAGAATATCGAGATAACCAGATAGACCGGTGCACTGTATATTTATCCATATGATGGAGGTGACCGATCTCACAGTTGCTCGTGTGAGGACACTAGAGGTACAATACAGGTGCTCATTGGAGAATGAGTTCACTAATTGATCCGTTTATGGAATACTGGATGGTTATTGATATCCGACGTCAGACAGTGATTCCATAGTCCTAGTTATGTATCTGGTCGTTAGACTTGAGATACCAAAGATGTTTTGTATGAGTACTTCATTCTTTAATGTCGGATTTTACAAGTTTGAAAGTTTCAGATCTGGTATAGCCAGTTCTCAATAATGATAGCCAACCTTATAAAGGTAATTGAGTGTCAACAAAGGATCATCCACTCTCGATATCACAAGAGAAATATCTTGTGTGTACTTAAACAAAATTTCTAGCGAGGGTTGTTCAGATTAAGATAGAAGAAGTTCTTCGGAAGAATCCGATTAGAGTGAGACTCGGACAAGATTTTGTATGGGTATGATATTACCATGCTTGATATGCGGTATCTGAGATTTTAGATTTATGAGGAACTATAGATACATGGTAACTGAGGATAGACAGTTCCGATGGATTAGATCCCTTATACCATTTGAGGACTATGACGTAGTGGCCTAGTACATCCATAGTTAATGAGTCAAGTGAATTATTATGGAGATAATAATTCACTATATTAAAGGGAGTTTTGAGTCAGAAGAAGTTCTAACATGATCGACTCATGGAGAGTCACACATATGATGGATGTTGTAACGAGTAGAGGTGCGAATATGAGATATCCGAGCATTTTGGATCCTATGGATAAGATCAAATTGGATAATTGGATAGATATCCAAGATCTAATATGGATAGGATCCATTAAGGGCTGCTTACACCTCTATAAATAGGAGGAACCTCACGGCTAGAACTTCTGGTGGTCGCGCCTCTTATTCTCCTCAGCCTCCTCTCCTTTTCCTTGGCTTCGGAAGTGGAGAGGGTGATCCTATAACACTTCATTCTCCTATAATACCTCTATAAGTTCTCCTTCATTCTCTCTATTGGACCTGAAAATTTTAGGGATATATGATTTCCCTAGATAACACTTCTATCATAATATGTGGTTTTCAGTTTTGTGGTTTTCTCATGCATTAATCGTCGCACAAAACCTATGAAGAGGAACTTTGAGTCATGTGAGTTGAGGCATGTGAGTCAAGAACACTCGACCGACGCCAAGATGAATCTACTATGGCATAAGTGTAAGGCAAAATATGCTTGAGACATATGAGTTAAGAAGATCCAACCCGCACCAAGATGAATTCACAACGATAAAAGTTCAGGGGAACATGTATATAAGATGTGTGAGTTAGGAAAACCCAACTATGGTGGCGATGTTGAGGAAAATATGCTCGAGGTGTGTGAGTATGAAAAACTTGATTTGCATTAAGATGAATCTGTTATAGTGAAAACGTAAGGAAAAATATGCCCAGGTGTGTGAATTAGGAAAATCCAAGTGCTAAAATGAATTCACTATGGTGAGGCATAGGACAAAATGTGTCCAAGGCATGTGAATCGGGAAAACCCAACCTGTGCCAAGATGAACTCCCTATAGTGTAAGCATAGGGGAAATGTGCTTGAAGCATGTTAGTTGGGAAAACCCGACCCTCGCCAAGATGAATCTATTATGATAAAGACGTAAGACGAAATGCACATGAGGTGTGTGAGTCGGGAAAACTCGACCCACACCAAGATGAATATGCTACGGTGGAGACGGTGGAGACACATGATAAAATGTACCCGAGACATATGAATTAGAAAATTTTGACCCTTGCCAAAATGAATCCATTACGATTGAGGTACAAGGCAAAGTATGCATGAGGCATGTGGATTGAGAAAACTTGACCCGCGCTAACATGTCTTTTTAATGTTACAAAGGGACAGGTTGACAATAGGTTTGTCGGATAAATTAAACATCACACCCCTCTAATAAGAATCCCGAAATATATATTGGGGGAGACAAATAATAGAAAATACATTAACAATCAATCATCATCGGACATATAATCGTTATTGTGAAAGAAAGAGCTCCAAGTCACCCTCCATCTACCTATAACTCAATATAATATATATATATATATATATATATAGTATTTAAAATAAAAAATAAGAAACCATTTTTAGTATGATATGATAATTATTTCTAAAATAAAATTATTTAATTAATTTTCTAATTTTTGTTCCATCCTGCATCATTCTTTTCTATTTCATATTTTTAAGAAGTATCAACAAAAAAAAAATCCCAATCATTATTTAGAAATTATTCACCACGACCCTCCAATTTTTTGTGATCACAACATTATGTGAAGGAATTCTTTATTTACAAAACCAAAGTTTATTATATTGGACGAAGATATTCTATAAAACAAAAAATAAGAATACTTTAAGCTGTTCTTTTTTCAAGGGGTATTTCCAATCTGCACGAATCTCAAAGCGTGACGGACCTCCAGTTCTTGATGAATCCCAAGCTACCCAAGAAAGCCCCCAGCACAAGAGAGAGAGAGAGAGAGAGAGAGAGAGCGAGGGAGAGAGGATGGCGAGGAGCCTCACATACATCACGGCCTCTCAGCTCATCGCCATCGCTCGCAATCCCCGCGTGGCCATCGTCGACGTCAGGTAGGTGGCGCTAAACAAACACGGTGGATGATATCGTGATCCGTCTTGGCGGATCGTGGAATGGTTGACTCCTCCATGGGTGTCGGCGCAGGGACGAGGAGAGGAGCTACGACGCCCACATCGCGGGGTCGCTTCACTACGCCAGCGACACCTTCGGGGAGCGAATGCCTGACCTGCTGCAGGCTGTCAAGGGCAAGGACACCCTTGTCTTCCACTGCGCCCTCAGCAAGGTTGTCTTTTCCGCCCTTCACCTTTGCCCTCTTTCTCGCTTGTTTGGTCGCTGGAAGCCTGTGCGTCCGTTTGATTTCTTCGATTTGATTTGGTCCAGCGATTTGATGGCCGGCACAGAGGCTCCTCGAATTGGGCCGTCTTGATCTTGCTATGAGCTGTGATTAAGATCGAACAGCTGAAAAGCTAATTTGGTTGATGAGGAATCAAAAGGGATGAGTGATTGGGGATTTTGATTTCTGTTTGGGAGTTGTTTCTGGCCAGCTTACTGATTCAGATTTCTGGGCCTTTTTTCTATATTAGCTTTTAGCGTTGGAAGTGCTACATCTTGCTTAGGCAAAATGATGCTCTGGTATGTTGCTTTAGGGTTCTATAGAGTAGGTTCATTGGTTGAAAGGTATTGCGGCGTCTGTTTGGTGCTGGAAGAAGAGAAACATGGCCTAAAGATTAAATTGTTAAACTATTTTATTACTGTCATTCAATCTAAAAGCTGAAACTATTAGATGAGATAGAAATATATTCATTTATATTCTTAACACTCTCCCTCACGTTTAGTGCAGGTGGACTAGCCCAAGTCCAACACATAGAACTTGTATGGGTCATGAATTACCCAATATATCTTCTTATGGTATTAAAACAGGCCGTTTATTTTACCTAGTGTTTGATTCACGCATAAATGAGTAGTTGTGTAATGTTTGTTCCTCTTTTTCTTGCACCCAATTGCGTCAAACCTAACCCAACTTGCATGTGAGAGGGGATCTCAGGGTTTAAGTTTATGTTAGGCTTTTTTCTAGCAATTTAAGCTTTTGGGTCTAGTGGTCATCCTATCAAAAAAATTTATGATAGATCATTTTTTTATTTGTTCTCATTTTAATGATTAGTGGATAAGCCTTGGTGCCCATGGTAAGGGTGCTTTTCTGTGACCTAAAGTGATAAAGGTTTGCATCATGGAAACAACCTCTTTTTTTTTTAGTCCTCTGAGCATACTGGGTGGTGTCTCGTGCATTAGGCTGCACCTTCATATCCTTTTAGTGATTACGAACTCAACCTAGTACACATTCTAAAAAAATTGTGTAGTTGGACTTCAAATCTGTTTTCAAGCCTAAGGACATCCATGTGCAAACAAGAAGGAAATTGATGGGCAGAAAAACTTAGTGGTCCTTGCCTAACCTATTTACACACTTTTGTTACAGAATGAATTTAAATATTGGAGCGTACTCTAGTAAAAACTACTGTAAGCATTAACAAAATAAAAAAATCCTTAATACGGATGCCTGTAGTTTTCATGATGCCACTAGGTTTCACAGGGTTTGTTAATATCATCTCTGGTTCAATGGTTTGCAGGTCTTTTTATTTGCATTCATTGCAGTTGAATTTTCTTTTGGCTTTATATTCACAAGTTAAACAATTTGTATAATTCTTAACTGGTGTTATGCCTACTCTGATTTGTTTCAAATAGTTAAGAATGATGCTTCTATGGCAACATGTCATGCATCGGGTTATCAGCATTCTGCTGAAGTTATTGCAGACTTTCCATATATTTGATCATAAATGGATTGCATACTTAGGTGTAGTTGCTTTGTAACTGATTACTGTTCCCTTTCCATTATTATTCAAAAAACTTTACGCTAAATCTATAGCACTTGTGTAGTGTTATTTCTATGTTAGATCATAGATGGCACTTACTCTGGCTATTAGGTATTATGAAATGACAAACTAGTCCCTTATAATGAGATCACATCAAGTGGTATGAAGCACTTTTTCTTCATGATGTCTTAGTCATGCTTATCTTATCGACGGAGAAGCCCTTCACGTTCATATGAATAATCGCAATTGAACTTATGACATAAAAATGGGAAAATCTGTGCTGCTAAGCTTGCTTTTGAAGTTTCTTTATGAAAGAGATTGCTCAACTCTGGTGTGCCCTACTACTGCATTAGTGATAGACAAAACTTCTTCATTTATATAATTAAGAACTTTGCTTACATATCCTTCACCTATTGTTGTCAACTCGACCAAACCGTCATTTAGTCCAATTATCAAGAACTATATACATGTGGAGATTTTCTTGGAATTGTTGGTTGCCTAAATGTCTTTGTCTGCTGCTCCAGTCTATGGTCGTCACCTATGGTTGTTAATTTGTCCAAACCATCATAGTCTAATTATCAACATGTTGAGTTTCTCTTGGAATTGCTGGTCGGCCTAAATGTCTTTCTTCTGTATAGTCTATTATGCTCATTCTCTCTAGTTGAAAGAATTGACACTTGCATTTAGTCTAACCATTAAGATATTTTGCTCAACACCTTTTTAGCACACGGACAAATAACTAGCATTATAATTGTTTAACGAGATGAAGAGATTGATGGATACTTGAAATAGCAATGGTTGTCAGTACTCAGGAGCCTTGTGTGATAGTACCTTCAAGTTAAAAAAAAATTAATTAGACGGTTGTTTGATAAAAAATGCTCAAGGGTATGAGTGTTGGATCATTAAGAAACGAAATATATAAAAATTTTGCGTTATTGAGATAAGAATATTGAGGTGGATGTGCGGAATTACTAAGAAAGATAAGAAAAGAAATATTTTCATTCGTGAACAATTAAGTATTACTTCGATAAAATGAAATATTTTGCTTCGATGTTTGTTTAAAAGCATAATGTAACTGCTTATATACCTCAATACGATAAAGGTTTAAGTAGCAGACCATTAATAGTTGAGATTTTACGATTTTGTCGTTGTTTTTGTTCTTCTTAGCTACTGTTGCAACTTATCTTGATTTTTAACATTCTCATTGTTGTTCTTAGAATCTGAATTATTTCATATACCCGATTACCATTCACAAACAATGTTTTCTTTGAGCATTTAAATCCTTTACTTGGATAAGCTGCACTTATTTGTGTTAAATGTGGAAATTCTACATTGGTTCTTCTGATTGTGTCAATCGAAGTTGCTAGATCTCATGTGCTTTAGTATTATGATTTTGCAGGTGCGTGGGCCATCCTGTGCGCACATGTTTCTGGACTATTTAACGGAGGTGAAGGAAGATGCAGGAATCAACAAGGTTATGGTTCTGGAACGCGGCTTCAATGGATGGCATGCTTCTGGCCGACCTGTCTGTCGCTGCACCAATGCTCCTTGCACCAGTGACAGCACCTAAACAGTAGGTGCAGAATCACTATAGTATATAATAAACATAAAAAATCTCCATCAAGACCATGCAAACTATCATCAAAGACCGGATTGCAGATTGAGCTGCTGAAATAATTCTTGTTCTCTATATATATTTGGGAAACAGATGATTGTATTTTTTTCGCTTTGTGGCAATGAGGCTCGTTTGATCGGTGCATGATGTTGTGCCAAAATATTTTGTTCAAGCCTCCATTATTACTTGAAAGTTTTGTTATAGATGCACTAATCTAATACTAGTCTCATATCAGTGATCTCCAATGATGGTTTGACTGCTCTTTATTTCCTGAGAAGCTGTTCATATGGTGATATTCTACTTAATGGATTGAACTTTTTTTGGCTTTCCAAAATTTCAATAAAACTAGCTTACATTGATTATTGTCTTTATATCCAACAACAAAAGTGATATTCCAACAATTTGTAGTTACATTAAATCTCTAAAGCTCACTATAAATATAGCTGTATCAAGGAAAGATTGTTCCTTACTGGATTTGAACTAATGCAACTATTATAATCCATAAGATACGAGTATAACAACATCAATTCGCCAGTCATCAGCCATTTAACTCCCAACACATCAGACCTTAACAATCTTAAGCTTGAGATGCTTAGTAAGACAATGTTACACTTTATTCATATTAAGAAAGATCATTAAACTTTAATATTATGCTTTTAAACAAACGTCGAAGCAAAGTATCAACTGAATATAATTATCTAAAATAAATTAAATATGCCTTTTTTTAAAATAAAAATAACCTTTAACGTAATTTTATCATCCATTAATCAATTACAAAATATCTAATTCGTATATATTTTTATGATACTATGCTGTACATGTATATATAAAATGATTAAGATTGTGATATTTGTACTTATTTTTGATAGATTTTCGTTAAAAAAAAAGAATATAAATTACTTCAAAAGCATATTACAAATTATCTATTTCTAGGAATGAAATTATTATTAGGCTGCTCTGTTAGATCAATATTTCAAACCCAACAACGATCATAATTAGGGGAGAAAGTTGTGATATTGTATGGATGAAAAAATTTAGATATAAGATATGATATAGTTATTAACTAAAAGATTTAGTTAATAGTTCACTGTATCAACTATTATTAGATATAAGATATGATAATTTATTTTCCTTAAGATTAACAAAAGTGTTTAATATGCAGACCATAATTCAATTATTATTTAAAATGCTAATTAAAAAAATAATTTCCAATCACAAGAGGCAAAAAATTAATGTCTAATATTTAATTAGTGTAAAAGGAGAAACATTAAAAATGAATTGATAAGAGTGATTGATTATGTTGGATGGTGAAAATTAGATTCCATTCCATATTTCAAAACATCAAGAAATAAACATAGAAAAAAGAAAATAAATGTCGAAAGAGTATTCTCCATTATATCTAACTTGATGAGTACAAAGAGCTTTAGATTCATAGAGAAAATGAGCTAATTCTTAAGAAACCAAAATATTAATGTGAATGTTTCGGGTTAGATGGGGTCGAACCGTTTCTATCACGGCTCAAAATAAACTGGGCCGGCCACTTCTCTCTCAACCCTAATTAAGCCGCTCGCGGCATCACCGAGAAGCAATTAGCACGGTCGTGGTGGGAGAGGGGAAGCGGAGAGGAGGGGGAAGCAAAAGCAACAGCAGCAGCAGCCATGAAATTCCAGATCGAGGATGTGACGGTGTACTTCCCCTACGAGCACATCTACCCGGAGCAGTACGAGTACATGGTGGAGCTGAAGCGAGCTCTCGACGCCCGTGGTCACTGCCTCCTCGAGATGCCCACCGGCACCGGCAAGACCGTCGCCCTCCTCTCCCTCATCGCCAGCTATTCCCTCTCCCGCCCCGGCGACCGCCCGCTGAAGCTCCTCTACTGCACCCGCACCGTCCACGAGATGGAGAAGACCCTTGCCGAGCTTCGCCTCCTCCTCTCCCACGTTCCCCCGGACCTCCGCCGCTCCCTCCTCGCCCTAGGCCTCTCCTCCCGCAAGAACCTATGCATCAACCCCACCATCGTCTCCGCTGCCTCCCGAGACTCCGTCGACTCCGCCTGCCGCCGCCTCACCGCCAGCTGGGTCCGCGCCGCAGCCGCAGAGGACCCCGCCGTCCCCACCTGCTCCTTCTTCGAGGGCTTCGACCGCGCCGCCTCTTCATCCAATGCCTCCGTCATGCTCCCCCCCGGTGTGTACACGCTCCAGGATCTCCGCGCCTTCGGCAGGGACAATGGCTGGTGCCCCTACTACCTCGCCCGGCAGACCATACGGTATGCCAATATCGTGGTCTACAGCTACCAGTATTTGCTCGACCCTAAGGTCGCCAGCATCATCTCCAAAGAGATGCAGAGGGAATGCGTAGTCGTGTTCGATGAGGCCCATAACATTGACAACGTGTGTATCGAGGCCCTCAGCGTTAGCATTCGGCGGCAGACACTGGAAGGCGCCACCAGGAATCTCAACCGCATGGTCCAGGAGATCGATAGGTACTCCAAAGTTTTTCTTTCTCGTTTTAATGATTTCCCGCCTCACCAACTATCTACAAGACAGAGTGTATGCTGTGGATGGATTTCATTGAGCACGTAATATGATTATTTGGAAGATGAAAAAGGAGTTTGTTAAGTGACGAAATGATGTAAACATGGATTCCACCATAGTAATAAAAAAAGAAAACACGATCTGAAGAAATTGATTTCTGTTCATTTCATAAAAAAAATTCCCTTTCTCCTCTATTATTACATCAACCTCTATCCAATGTTCCTTTCGTTTTTTGTATATATATTTGCCAACCATATCACATTTTATATCACAATATAATAACTTGTCAGAAATTCTAGAGATTTTATTAAATGCTCTGTTAGTGTTTCTTTGGATTGATGATTCATCAATGAGCTTCGGAAAACATTCATTTCCATTTTGTTCACCTCATTTCTTGGTTTTCGTGGATTCCATTCTTAAAATTTTAGCAATAATGGGTAGGATGCTGATTGTTGCTTCTTGCTTTGCAGCCCCGTTTTTTAGATATAAAAAAATTGATTTCTACCTCTTCTGGTCTGAAATTAGGAAAGGAAAAAAAAAGGTTTCGTTCATATTATGTTTGACTGAATTCATCCCTGCATTGTTTAGACATCAAATTATTACTTGATGAAATGAAAGCTCAATTTGGTAGGAAGGTTCAAGGCGACAGATGCTACCAGACTGCGTACAGAATACAACCGTCTTGTAGAAGGTTTGGCACAAAGAGGAAGTTTACCCAGTATGTATGGTCTTATTGTTCCAAATTCCATCTGATCTATTCTTAGAACTATTGTTAACTGATGGTAATAATATCCCCTCTTTTCCTGAAGTAACTGATGCCTGGCTTGCGAATCCTGCCTTGCCTGATGATATTTTGAAGGAGGCTGTGCCTGGAAATATCAGGAGAGCAGAACATTTCCTCTCTGTTTTAAGAAGACTAGTACAATACCTGAAAGGGCGTTTACAAACTGAAAATGTTGAGACAGAAGGGCCTGTAGCCTTTGTTGCTTCTGTCAATTCCCAGGCTGGAATTGATCAAAAAATGCTTAGATTCTGCTATGATCGCTTGCACTCTCTCATGCTTACGCTTGAAATAACTGACACGGATGAGTTCTTGCACATCCAGACAATTTGTGACTTTGCAACATTAATTGGAACATATACACGAGGCTTTTCAATAATCATCGAACCGTTTGATGAGCGAATGCCTCATATTCCTGATCCTGTGCTGCAGGTGACTAGTTCTTTGGTTTTTGTTTTATTGCATATAACATCTAATGAGTTTTGGCATATTCACCCATCATTATTTGTAATTGCAGCTCAGCTGTCATGATGCTTCACTTGCTATAAAGCCTGTCTTTGAACGCTTCCAGTCAGTTGTAATTACTTCTGGGACTCTAAGCCCAATTGATCTCTACCCTCGTCTTCTGAATTTCAACCCAGTCATAAGTCGAAGTTTTACAATGTCTTTGACAAGAGATTGCATATGTCCGATGGTTCTAACTCGTGGAAGGTATAATTCAATATCCTAATATTATGCTTTGCTATAGACTTGGTCTAATGTGATATTGTGTGAATCAATTGTACTCTATACTTATCTAAGTATGAAAGTTTGCCTAACTTTTGGCTCCATATGTATGTGTGTATATGTGTGTGTGTATTGATATTGTTCTTTGACAGTGCTAAAGGAATTCCCTCTAAAATCACTAATAGTACTTCATCTTCTGTTTTTGCATGTTTGGACATTTTTAATTTGTGACCTTATGACTGGTTGTTTTTGTTGTTGAACATTTTGGATTCTTGCTTTTCTTTGTACAACAAATCCTTACTGTAAGTTGATGCTCAATGTTCCAGTGATCAGCTACCTGTAAGCACAAAGTTTGACATGCGTAGTGATCCTGGTGTTGTGAGGAATTATGGACGGCTACTGCTGGAAATGGTTGCTGCTGTTCCAGATGGTATTGTCTGTTTCTTTGTCAGTTACTCCTATATGGATGGCATTGTCAACAGTTGGAACGAAATGGGAATATTGCAGGTGATCATTTGACTGTTACAAAACAAAGAACCTCACTAAATAAAATGACTGACAAGTTTCTTCTTCAGGATGTGATGCAACATAAACTAGTTTTCATTGAAACTCAAGATGTAGTAGAGACTACATTAGCTCTCGATAACTATCGAAGGGCTTGTGACTGTGGAAGAGGGGCTGTCTTTTTTTCTGTTGCTAGGTACTTCTAATCTCATGATCTTTTTTTCTTCCTCAGTGTTTCTGATATACGTCAGCTTTTACAACCGTCTAATCAACTAGTGAATCGTGGGTGTTCAATCAAGGTTCCGCTAATCCTGTCCTGCAATTTTACATGTGTATCTTGGTATCAACTGGTTCAAGTTGTGGTTTTGTTCTTCTTAAATAAAGGATTGTGCTCATACAAGATGATCATTGATGTATACATTATCTCTTACACATTGAAATAATTGTTTCACTTGCTACGAATCTATTGCATAAAATTTTTTCATTACTTCGTGCACCATATTCTACATGACCATTTGGTGGAACCATGGTGATGGTGAAGTCTGAAATTGTTCATATATATGCATCCTATAAGCATGTTATGATATATAAAATCCATAAGCATTTTCTAGGATAACTGCAGCAAACAAGCCTTGCAACGAGTGAGAGTTTGGAACATAATGTATATAGTTTATCTCCAATGTAAAAGGAACTGCAAGGTAAATGTTGCTTTTACTTCTTTTATTTCTGGGAAACACATGAAATAAGCATATTAAGATCATGATAAACATACCAAAGTAATCAGGAAAATGTATCAGAAAGGTGTTATTTTCTATCTTTGAAATTTGACCATTAATAGACCCATATTGTAGTTTTACCAGCAAACTGAGTATGTGGAATTTTGTAATGTTATGATCCAATATTCTGATGTATGTTCAAATTTGTAGGCTAACTAGATGTTTTTGAGAGAGAATATTTTATGCAATACGTATATGCTTGGGCTGAGAGTTGATCCTTTAATCTTTGTACTGTTGTGTGTTTTGGATGGTATGAGGTCCATGTGATGTTGGTTGCAGGTTTAAACTTTTACATGGTAATTTTGGCTTTTTTCATAGCACATTTCTGTATAGATGTATGAAAGATATCATAAGATAGCTTGCTTAGATAACTTGCTAATTTTAAGCTCTTGAAATGGCTTGAGCTTTGGAAATTTATGGGTTTTGCAGTTTAGTCTTCAAATGAATGTTGATTTCAGTTCATAAACTACAGCATAGTCTCCAGTGAAGCTTTTGTAAGGTGAGAACAATCGTGTCTACAAGGAAACAGTATGAAGGTTGATACTACTTGGATGCATAGTGTTAGGGACTTGAGAGATCCAAAGAAATATGCTTGCCTGTACGTAGGCTTTAATAAGGACCTGTTAGTCGATAGCCACCAATTGCAGAGACTCTAATGCTGAGAGAGATTCTAGACAGTTGGTATATGAGATAGGACATGTTGCCTACAATTACATGTCAAGATAACTTGCCTTTTCTCGGTTCTTGATGTGTCTTCAGTTTTGAGCTTGTTCAAAGTTTTAGCAGTTTGGCTTGTACTTGAATGTTGATTCTGGGTCATAAACTAGAGCTCAACTTTCAGTGAATCTTTTATTAGGTGAGAGCAATTATGGTGATGGGGCAACAATGTGAATAAGCTTTCTTGACACTTCTTAGATGCATAGTGTTGGATATTTAATAAAGATTGAAGGAAAGATATTTGTTGGATATTTAGAATAAGAAGTTAGCTGATAGCCGCATCTGCGAAAACTTTAATGCTGAGAGGAACTCTAGGAGGTTGCTGAGTGAACAAATAGCTTCTAGTTCATTACAAATTCAATTAAGATCATAAAGCACACTAGCTGAAGAGAAGGGTTAATAAGACTTTGATATTCTAAAATGATGATTGATTGTAGTTGGGATTTTTCAGCTATTGGTGTTCTTGTGGAACAAATAATAAAGATAGATTAGCCAGGGGTTGTTTGTAGTTAACACTTAAGATAGGGATATCTACAAAAGCCAAAACCTTAGTTTAGAACTTTTTGCTCCAATTATTTGGCTATCTTTTAAGCCCAATCTACCTGGTTACGAGTAGAAACTGAATGAATTAGATTGGAGCCAAATGAAGCCGTAGTAATTGTGGTAGTCTTTTTAACTCCTTTGTGGCTAAAACCTAGTCACTTTACTGGATCTTTGGGATCAATATTGCTGGTATTTCGTAATTATCTGATTAAGATCTTTGCATGATATGTTTTTCTTTTTTTAATGTGTTGTGCAAGCTTGTTGATATATGTGTATGGAAGCTCAACATCAAGAGTTGGCTTCATCTGCTTCTGAGGACAAATGCTATATTGCAGGGGCAAGGTGGCGGAAGGTATAGACTTTGATCGTCATTATGGCAGACTTGTTATCATGTTTGGGGTTCCTTTCCAGTACACACTTAGCAGGTAATCTTTAGTTTTAATTTCATACTACTGCTTGATATTAACCTTTGCCAACAATCCTAATCACTTCACTATTTGATCAGATTGGCCTATTTAAGTGGGTGGTCTGGGTTCTTTTGTTCCGTGTATGAAATTGAGACAGATTGGTGGATAGGGAGAGAACTAATACTTTAGTGTATTCATGTCACCAAGACCATGCCTCTTAGATAGCCAGATGGGATTTTGCATTTCTAAATTTGTTGAATGAACATTTATGTCAACAAAGGAACAAAAAATATTAATGGTGTTTTATCTCTGTGGCACATGTAGCAAGCCAAGGGTTGAAGGAAACAGTCTCTTATTTCTTATTCAATACATGGGCTTTGTGTAGTATCAATTTTTTAACTTGCCATATAATCATGTCTGATTAGTATATTCTTGATTTCTGTTAGTTTGGTGTTGTCTAGGGATTTATACAGCTCCATTTTTTTTTCTATTACAGGATTTTGCTAGCTAGGTTAGAGTATTTGCGGGAGACCTTTCAGATAAAAGAGGGTGATTTTCTCACTTTCGACGCATTGGTATGTCCATCTTGATCCTTTGTCCAGGCCTATTCCGAGAAAAACCATAGTATAATTAGGTTGTATTGTGTCTTGGAACAGAGGCAAGCTGCACAATGTGTTGGCCGTGTAATTCGTTCTAAAGCAGATTATGGGATGATGATATTTGCTGACAAAAGGTATTATATCTCATTGGTTTTTTCGATTAATTTCTTTATTTTTTTATAGTTTTAGATTGTGTGAAAATACTAAAAGGAATAAAGTAGAAAAGTAGACTACAGAATAGAAGGAGAAGAGGATTGAAATGAAAGAAGAGGTACTTGAAACTAACCAGATAAGGAGATATATACCTAGAGTTACTCTTGTTTTCTTAATTGGACTTTTAGTAGATTCATAATTCTGGAACAAAAATACCTCAGAACAAGCATCTTTATCATAGCAGACTCATGATTCATTCAAACAAATGTAAACTTTTTTGGGCATTGTGACTCAGTGATTTAAAAAGGCACTCGGGCACTTGCTTAAGCTCTTAAGCAAGGCGAGACGAGGCCCAAGCGCCTCGTTTAAGGGCCAGGCGGCACGCTTCAATGAGGTGCTGTTGGGCGCTCACCCTAGCCCAGGTGCTGGGTGCTTCGGGCGAGCGCTCGGTTGATATAAGGCGAGCGCTCGGTTGATATAAGGCGACCGAACTGCTTAAATTTGCGTTAGTTGGTTCGATTGAACCAACTAATGCACATAGTTATATCAGCGCGTGACCCCGACTCCCAACCCTATGCACGCTTCTCTTTTTGTTTCCACCGCTGACGATTTCTCCCTCTACGTTCACCGCCGACGATTTCTCCCTCTGCCTCCACCGCCGATAGTTTCTCTCGCTGCCTCTGAGTCTTCCTCTATTGTCGATCGAGTCTCCTCAACTTTCGTTGTTGTCCGTTGTCTGTCACTGCTATCCGCTACTGCTATCGCTGTCCACTGCTTGTTGCTATCCACGACACGACGCTGTTGCTGTCTATTGCCTACAAAACTTCTCACCGCCGACTTCTTCGGTCTCTACACTTTCCTATTACTGTTAATAGTGAATATACTATTAACAGTAGATTATTAATTACTGTTCAAAATAATCTTTATTTATTAGAATAATAATATACTATTTAGATTTTAACATTGCTAATCTTTGTTTTTTAATTTAATATCATATTTTATTTAAATAATTTTATTTATTAATTATATTATATATTTTTATATTTTAGAGCACCTCGTTTTACTCGGACGAGTGCCTAGCGCCTCAGGCGTTTTGGGACATTGGCGCCTAACGCATTTTAAATCACTGTTGTGACTTTATGTGCTTAAGATTGGGGAATCAAAGAAGCATATCATGATATAGTCTTGACTTCGAGATATCAGAGATTTCAAAATGAGGAACAAAAATCCAGTGAGAGTGAGCCAAACAAGTTGAGACAGCTAGATATCTCTTGGCATGTTTTCCGCTTGGCGAAAAACACAGGTTGTCAAGAGTTTAATAAACATATGTATATACTATGCTATAAATACGGAAATCACCTTTATTCCTCCATAAGTAAGAAAATCAGTCGGAGAGTTGATGATTGTTGCCAACTGGTAACTTTATGTGGCCAAATTATGTTTTTTTTGTCCCACCGCACTGCACCAGTTGCTCTGACTGTAGCTGTGAGAAAAAAAAAAATCAGCCGGAACTGTAAAAGAGTATTCTTCTTTTGTAGATTCAGTTGGTTAGGAGAAAATTTTATTTTGTAGAAAACAGACACCAATGGTTGGTAGACTTTCCTAAAGAGACAGGGCTTGACACCTCTCTTCTAAAGATCGCAAGTTTCTCATACTAGGACTCCTAGTATCTCCATGAGAAGCGCTTAATTATGCATACACATCGAAGTTCAATAGTTTGCTTGGTTAACTAGATACCTGAGAAAGGTTTTTTCCAGTTATTGGTTACACAGCACTGGCTCCTTGTGCGACCATTGGGACTATTAAACACTTGGAACTGTGATGTTGCCTATCCTGGAGAATAATTTCAGAAAATCTAGTTTTGACACTGTTTTTCATATCGATCTGAATTTGCTTCCAAATTCAAAAAATTAAATATGTTCTCTCTATGAAAAGACAACATCTATTGTGAAGGTTGGCTTGCTTAATTCCTTGGTTTTTTAAAAGTTTGGAAAAAATAAAAAAAAGGCTTTTCTAAGTTATCTTATTAGACAGAGTGATGACGTATGACTGATTTTTCTTGTAGGAAACTAGACTTCATTTCTTCCTTCCTTTTTCTATATTTCTTGTTAACTGACTTCTACTTTCCTTTTCTATTATTATATGGCCATTGCTATTCCTCCTTCCTGAAGTATACCTGCTATTATGTTCAGAGGCCCTTTCCACTTATCACATGCACTCATGTATATACATGCATAGACTGCAGGATAACTCCTTGTGATGTCTACTCAATGAATATTCTATTGGTAAACCAGTTTTATCAGTTTTCTATACTCGTATGTGCATTTGATTTATGCATGATTTATATAGTGATTTTCATTATAAAAAAAAATGTTACATTTGTCTGGTCACATCATCTCAAGTGAAAATAACAAGACTCAGGATGTCTTTCTTACTGGGGCGACCTATGGGAGTTCTTCAAGAACATAGCATATGCCTATAATCATTCATATTTTAGTTTGATGACAATTAATGGCTCTGATTCATATATCTGAAATGTTTTCTAGATTTCTTACTAGCAGATTAACATATCTTAATCTTTCTTTGTGCAGATATAGTCGTCATGACAAACGCTCTAAGTTACCTGGATGGATACTGTCACATCTACGTGATGCACACCTCAACCTAAGCACAGACATGGCTTTGCATATAGCACGAGAGGTATGTTACTGATTTGATATGTTCTCCAGTATTTGCTTTTGAAGGTATTTTCTTTTTCCCAGGGATATGGGTGGAGAATTGTCTCCTGCGATTTGATAGTTGTACTTGAGAAAATTTTTATTCATTGCGTGAGTGGAAAACTGTCACCTTTATTGTTGTACTTGTGAACCCTTATAGATAATGTCTTCTGCAGTTCTATGTATGTTCCTGCATTTTCCCATAATGTATCAAGTGTTTTAGCATCGATCTTAGGTTCTGATTTTCTTAAACAAATCCTTGAATTTTATATGCCAGCTTAGAAATTTCTACAATTAAGAAGACATTATTGATAGCATGATAAGCTTAAATCAATACGATTAGCCATGGTATTGGCAGTATTCACTAATTATCCTCCACGTTGGAGGTCCTTAATATCAGTTCTATTTGATCTAAAATCAAATTCACCGTCATTAATGTTCAGTCCTAAGTAATAACTCTTCAGTTGTGGTTAGTTTTTTGTAGCTGATTCACTAGAAAGATTATATATGTTTATTCTTGCATGAGGAAACATAGTTCAAAACTACATTTATTCAGCCTTTTAACTAGAATCTCATAGTGTTCAATTTGGTCTTTGCGTTGTTGTAGTTCCTTCGGAGGATGGCCCAGCCCTATGATAAGGCAGGCAGTGGTGGCAAGAAGACTCTCCTTACACAAGAAGATATAGAGAGAATGTCAGGTGATGCCATGGAGTTGTTCTGAGAGTGTAAGGTCATGCCATCATCCATGGACACTTGGGTTCAGCTCTTTAAAAGGCCAGCGGTAGACTTCGTATCCCCCACTTTATTCTTGTTCTATATACATACAAGTTTATCTATTGCTTTTAATTGTGATATGATCAAACTTCAAAGTTGAACTAATAATTTATTTCTCTAATTTACTTTGTGTCTGATCTCAGTCTCCTTTGTGCACTAAATTCATATGCCAAGCTCACTAGACGGCACATATTGAGAAGAAAGAGTCTAATGATCTGCTAGGTTGTGCTTTTTCCCCCTTGAAAATAAGTAAGGTTTGTTAAGATTTGATGAAAAATAGCTACTGAGATGCCGGATTTCGACTTGGGCTTGTGTTGATCAACCCCCTCTAATTAGAAGCCACTCAACAGCTTGATTAGCTTTTAAAATCTCTCTGAGAATAATCAACAACTTTCACAATATTCTCGACGGTCGAAGAAATCTGATTTAATACGCACAATAAATATTAATCAGATTTGTAGATTACATATTAATTACTCAAAACCTCTAACGTACCATATGTGCATCACAGCCGAAACATTTGTGACACTAGAAAATTAGTATTTATTCATATACACCATTTAGTTAGGTTTTGCGTATTATCAACTAAACCATGGTTAAGTTGGCAACTGTGCATGTCAAATATACTTGAAACTTGATTTAATTATCATTTCCGTCTTTCATATCGTTGTGACTTCAAATTTATCATCTCAACTTTGCAGAATTTTGTGTGAATTCCTGTGCATACTCTGCAAATCTAGCAGTGCTTGGAGATCCTTTTGCCGGAAGAGGAGCTGCTGCTGCTGCCAAGCTCGAGGCAAGAGGAGCAACTGAGGCCACGTCCATTTTGGGTGAACAAAGAACACATACCTTGTCATGATCTTCATGTTTATCGGCCATATGGACATGAATTCTGAGAATTGAACTCACATTCATATCGTCACAGAAATTTGGTATACTAATTGGTTTTGGTAGATTTGTGAGACTTTTTAGCTGATATGAAGCATACATTTGCAATCATCATAAAAGAAAACAGAAATGAAAGCCCATGCTATATATTTTAGAAGAAAATATTTTAGAAGAAAGAAAGGGATGAACATGGAGTGCGCGAATCCTGAGGAGCTACGTGAGATGCGTGAGCCTGTTGCTATAGCAGACGAAACATTGTATGATTGGCATCTCCGATACGAGTATTTGGCGCATATCGCGAATCTTGACGCAACATGAAATCGTCCATGAAAGCAATCCTACTATTATTCTTATTGTTGTAGATCATAGTTCCAACTAATTTTTATGTGCACGAATTTTGACGCACACGTGCGGTCGTCCATCAAAGTAGAACTCTCATCCAACACGACTGCTACTATCACTGCTGCTAGTATTTATGTGCGCGAATATTGACGCACACGTGAAGTCGTCCATCAAAGTCATATATTATTATTATTATTATTATTATTATAGTAGATCATAGTTCAACAAAATATGCACGAATTTTGACGCGCACGTGCGGTTGTCCATCAAACTAAACTCGCTGTCCGTGGGACAATGGAGTCGCCATCACGAATCACGTCTCGTTGTGCAGGAGAGCACGCATAGCTCTCGGGGATCACCTTCATCGATGATGGCTTGCAGGTCACTTCACGAGCTCAGTCGCAGAACCAGAAGATAAAAAGAGGACGACTCGTGGGATGCTGCAGCCCCATAGAGATGGATCAGCGGAGATAACATTTCCAGGTCACAGTTTTGTTGTCTTCCGCAGCACTCGCAGCCATTCTTTCCTGCTTCAGTTCTTTACCTGCAACTGTAAGAAACTAATACACACACACACACACACACACACACACTATTTCTGGGACCAAAACAAGGTCCATGGAAAGAGCGTGAAAGATGTGAAGTGTCTGCAAAGTTCAAACAAAACCCAGTCTTTTTCCTACACGAAAGAAAGAAAGGCCCACATCAAAATGATCTCATAGATTTCAACACGAGTATGAGGAGGATAGATATGGTCCTCCTGATCAATAATTGAGCAGACCTCATCCCCATATAAGATGCTAAGGAGAATATTCTATCTTCTGGTTGAATCGATCATAGAAGATCAATCGAACCACCATAATCGATGTCTGTTTCCTTGAAATATTTACTCCGTTTCATTATTATCTTAAAATATTTTATGTAGATCAACATCAAATCGAGTATCCGAAACTCCCTCGATCACACCTAAAGATTGTTTAGTTCGAACCAAATCAAAAGGATCATTTCGGATTACACTATCCTAGTTTTAATCTCATGTATTCATGGAGGAGAATGGGCTTCAACGACTTATTTCCCACGTACTAAACGTGGAGACAAAGCTGTGTTGGAGAAGATAAGGTTAGGTAGTGTCATCAGACCACAGTACCTACTACAGCGCAAAAGTTGTTCAGTAGCTTACTTAGTGGCCATCCTTATCCGGTCGCTGCAGATTTCAGCTGAGATGTGAAATGGCACCATACGAGTAACTATCATCTTAGTAGAATGGTTGTAGTTGTTTTCTCCAGCAGATGCGAATCAGATGGCCAAAACAGTTCATCGGTTTATCTCTGCAGGAGATTCCTCCATCGTTTCTGTGAGGAGGAAGTAACATTTGAATGTGTGTGTACACCGCACAGGACTATACATCAAACAAGCTTTGCTGTTCATTGATTCTGCTGCAGGAGATACTTTTAGTTTCTGTGAGCAGGAGGAGGATTCCCTGTGGCACTAAGCCTACAAAGAAGGCACCTTCAGACGAAACATAAATACGATGGGAATCAAAATCATGTTCAGCTATTTAAAGACCAGACTCACATTTCACGTCAAAGTGATGGACGTAATAATATTCATGACTCAGAAACACCACAGGATGACTGCTTCTTGGTCATCGTTATCATGCTTTCGTCTCTTCCGAGAGCTCTTTGTTTATTAGTGTGCTGTACGAGTTCTTTTATTAGCATGGCATGGGGTGGCAGTAAAAAACTGGAGCAGCCAATGTTTAGTGATCACATCATATCTTATTTGGCCTCGAAAGACTTGAATTAAAGTACAAAGATTATTTGGACTTGATGCCATTCCATCCACATTGCCCACTAAGCGACTACAAAAGCTTAGTCAATTATTGATCTTGTGGTGGGTTTATCCACTGAGGTCAATCTTTCTTGTCATTGTCCTACTGACCAATAATTGATATCATTCTTGTGTCTTTAGTTTAACTAACTTTGTATGATCTCCATCGGCGATGCTAGCAGAAGCTACATAAATCCAAGTCAACTGTTCATGGTTTTTGGATTTATTGAAATGTAATTAGATGGTTAATAAAGACCGAGTCATTTTTATTCCCCACTAAATCATGTGTATATATATATATATATTTTATGATATTGAGCATGTCTTCATTTCTCGAGTCCATGTTTATTGTTGTTGTTGTTTATCATGTGTAAAACGAAGAAGAGCATCGGATACGAATGAGGTTAATTATAAATTATCCTATGTAATAGACATGATATTTAAACTTAAAAAATTTATATTAAAATTTTTATAGTTATAAAAATAAAATATCTAGATCTATTTACCATTAAATTTACTAACATTAATATAAAAATATTAGATTTTTTTTTTTTAATATTCTAGTTGGTAGTGACCGATAGCATCGATGACGATGGACGACGATGCCATTAGAGATCGTAAGTGATTGTTGTGAATGAGGAAAGCAACGAAGAGAGATGAAAGCCTCTTTGCATCTGTATTTACACCAATACAAAATGCGGAGCGATCATTTCATCGCTTTACATCTGCGTCGACATCAACACAGTTGTCAAGCGACAAAAGGATCGTCAATACAAATGTCAAGCAACCGTTTCGTTGCTCGGCATCTGTGTCGACGTCAATATAGATGCAAAGCGACGTCGCTCTATATTTGTATCGATGTGATGCTGAGCAACATCGCTCGATAACTATGTTGATGCCAACACAAACGTAAAGCAACCCTCATCTCTCGTCATCACTCTTCTTATTCACAATAATCATCTACGGTCTTTTTGCTGCATGTAACACCGCATGCAAGCGCATTACAGATATCACCCAGTAAAAAAATACCCAAGGTTTTTGACCACCAAATCTGTGATTCCTCGTTGACTACGTACTCGAGAAGCGGTGATGACCATCTTTTATTTTTCTGCCAAGCCTTCCACTCTCGGCTCGTCTCTGTCGTCTTCACCATTTAAACGCCTCTAATTGAAGTCGAAGGCTAAGGAGTTACGAGAACATGACACGTGGTAAAAGAAAAGTCCTAAAGAAGGTGACACACGATTTGCATTGGATTAGTTGAATAGTAGTCATATGATTATTTACTCCAATTTATTGGATGAACTTTCAAGCATTTATTTACGTACAAGTAATGTCTGATACGTCACCATCGAATCAACATCTTAAATATACTGATCATATCATGATGCAGTCTTATTATACTATCATTTATTTCATCATGTATAAGATGTCGAGTGAAAAGTAAAAGAGAATTTATATATGAAATCGAATGCTAAATCTGTATACAAATCTTCTTTTGGCCCAATCGATTTAATAAGACCTAACTCATCAGGTCTCGTGTTCTTTCTTTCGTCCAATGGACTTGTCGGAATCAATCCCATTTATTTTGCCAATCCAATTATACAAATACCCATCAATCAATCTCATGGGTTACAAAGAAAAATTCAAATGTCCACATTGGGATCACTCATTTATGATGAGCCATCCCTTCACCCTCATTTCTCCTGTGACTTTGCTTTGGTCTTTTGACTTTTGACGCACTCCAAACCCACATCTCCAATTCATACCCATATCGAGATGACTCTCGAGAGAGGAAATTCGAACCGAGTATGTATAGGATTTGACGTCTGTCGAGCATCGAATGATCAAGAAAGTCAGTGAGATGATGATAGACATTTGGGGGAGAGGAGGATATGATAACAGAGAGTATAAGAGGAGATGAGAGTTAAACCATAGTTGGTGTCTCTAATCCACAGAAAGAGGCGAGAGAGTGGAGGTAAGAGAAGTCAGCAAGTGCCAAACCATAGTTACTCCAGAGAGAGAGAGAGAGAGAGACAGGCGACAAGGATGCGGCAGAGGCGAACGAAAACCGATTTGTGTAAAGACACCACGCGGCGAAGCGTCCGCTGGCTGCCAAACACTTCCCGTCTTCCTGTCCTCTCTTCTGCTCTCTCTCTCTGTCTCTCTCTCTTAAAGGACACTCCTTTTATGTTCCATATCCTCTGATTCTTCCACCGCAGAAGCGGCAGAAGACGCAATTTTGCTTGGAAGCCGAAGGGGGATGTTAGCGGGAGCAGAAGAGCTCGAAAAGGGCGAGGCTTTCCCAATGTTCGCGCTTCGCTGACCTCTTCAGGCTCCTCCGAGCGTTCGTGCGTTCAACCCCTCCGCTTCGGTTCCTTCTTTGTGTTCGCCCTGCGTTGGCTCGGGTTGAATGAACCAGATCTCAAGGTAGATAACACTTTAATTCCGTAAAAGGAGTCAACTTTCCATATCGGAATGGTGGGATGAGCATTGAAAGCGAGCGCCGAGGTCACTTGGGATTTGCCCACTCCCACTCCCACCCGCATCCCTACCCCTCTCCGTCGCCTCTCTTCTGCCCTCATCTCAGAGCAGAGCCCTTGTTCTGACCTCGCCCTTCTTCTTCGCCTCGGTTTCTGCTTATTCTCTTCTTCTTGTTTACCTGGAAAAAAGAGATTGGAAGGCAAAGGGAGAGCAACGGTTGCACAGAAGCGACATCGAAGGGAGTAAAAAGGAACATACAGCGATGGCCAACAACTGTCGGCGAGGCCGCTCCAACCTGCAGAGTTTCCTCGACTCCACAACTCCTTCCGTGCCGTGCCACAAGCTTCCCAAGGTCTCTCTTTTTCTTCCTCCTCTCTTTCTTTGACCAGTATTCTTCATACTTTCGCATCGTCTGCTCCTTTCTTTTATTTCGGCGTCTTCACTTCCTTTACTGCTTCCTCTAGTAACTGTTCATATCTATCGAACTTAAGATATCAAAGTACATACGGACGGTGGTGAATGAACTTTGTTGTAAGTGATAGCAGCAGTTCATCTATGCTCACATCTGCTAAATCAAGGATTTAGTTTGAAGGTTAGCTCAACACCTTCTCTGGCCATTTGAATGTGTGAAATCATTAGTACATTTGCAATCAATTTCCAGTCCGGCTATAGAGTAGAGAATTTTATGTACCATCAAGAACATTTTTCAGTTTGAAAGTAATTGATGATGACTGCAGAGAGATTCATGCTCCAATTTACCTTTAATTTTTCTTGCTAGCAAAGTAATTAAATGTATAATTAACTTGAAGACATTTTTCTTGTGAAATCATAAGTTCCGTAGCATTTATGTACACATTCAGAGAGGTTCTTATGTTATCAGTCTCAAAGTAAGAAAACTATCATCTGTTCTTATGATCCGAAATATCTTTCTCTGTTGCAAAAAAAAAGAAAATATATGGTTCTTGCCTGATAATTACAGTCAGGTTGTCGAGCTGTGCAAGAGCAACTGACCGGAAAGGACAGCGTCGAAGAGTTCTTCGTCCTCGGAGACTTGTGGGAGCAGTACTATGAATGGAGCGCCTACGGTGCCAGCGTTCCGGTGTGCCTACACGATGAGACAACGATAATCCAGTATTATGTGCCATACCTATCTGGAGTTCAGATATACACCCACAAAGCTACTGCTGCTTCCAGGTTTCTGATTCATTCTCATCTACTGTAACAGCTATACATTTAGATAATCACATCACAACTTTGAGACCTGCAAATAGAGTTAGATTACATTACATTCTCTATTGCGTTAATAATAATGTCAGGGAGACCAGTGGGAACAAATCTTGTAGTGATAGTGAGTACAAGACGCTGGCTGGTTTGGATGCTGCATCTCAGGGCTTCGACTTAGGTAATGGGAATGAGTGGCGAACTAGCGAGCACGCGAGGCACTTATACTTTGAGTTCTTCGAGAGTTGTTCTCCTTACGGAAGGATACCCCTTCTTGACAAGGTAGGTTGTGTGCTTGAGCTGTTTCTCCATCAAAATATCTGTGATTTCATGCTTCCTTATTTTCGTTTCGTAGGTACTTGAATTAGCTCAGACTTACCCTGGCCTGACTTCTTTTAAGAGTACAGAGCTGTCACCTGCGAGTTGGTTGTCGGTAGCCTGGTATGCCTGACCTCCGTTTTCTTTCTCATCTCCTGTTAGAAAAATACAAGGTTACTCATAATCTTGTAATTTTTTAGCAACAGTTACTAAATCCATAACCAAGATTTGAAAATTGTGATGGCTTCTTCATAAAGGTCGATAACAAAACATGTCTTGGATTTCTAGTCTTTGATTTGGAGATACTTGTCTTTTTTTTTTTCCAACAGCCAAAGCAGAGGACTTTCTTATTGTTTTGTATTTTACTACTATATTTTTCTCAAACCACTAGAGTTAACAATGAAGATTTTTTGTATATAAAATTCAACTTTCCTCTTGTCAAACAGGTATCCTATTTATCATATCCCAACCACACCAAGTGTGAAGGAGCTGTCCGTATGCTTCTTAACCTATCACTCATTGTCTTCGTTGTTTCAAGGTATGTGTTTATGATAGTTTTAGCTCTCTATCCGATGTCCCCAGTTACAATCTTTCATGTCAAATTTAAAATAATTCCAGTGTTTTTAAACCTAGCTACATTTGAAACTTAAAATTTTCAAGTGAATTGATGGTGACCCAAATTTAACTAGACTATTGGACTTTTGGGGAACCAATTAACTAAAATATGAACAAGAAGGTAAGAGTCTGATTGCTTTTTAAGCTGGTTTAAACTTAGAAATGCGGAGGTTGGTTTTGGTTAACTTTCTATCTTGGTCATTCCTGATCACAGCGATAGATGATCAAAGCAAGCCTATATTGTCATATTCTGTTAATATGTCATAAATACATGAGGTATAATCCCCTTCCACCTAAAAAAAGAAAATACAAGAATGCCTACCTACAAAGTTTGATATATTCGTATGATGCATGCTATAAGCATTGGTTCTTGTGATGTTGATACACATGACATGTGCCTTGACTGCAGGAATCTTGCATAAGTGGTGGCACCCTTTTGGAATCTCCACTAGAGCTTTGATACCTTAAATTTGGAATCATGATTTCATCACCTATCTTCTTGAGCGGTATTTTGTATATTAATAAACGTGACACATGTTACAAAATTAGACATCGAAACTTCTCTACTTTGTCATACAAGTTGTTGAATGCAAATAAAATGAAGGGTTAAATAAAAAAAAGGATTATCTATTACTTCCCCTTTTTGAATCTTCCTTTCCTAACACGATGCAAATATCTCATGTTTGATGAAACATACACTCTATGGACGACACATGACAACATATTTATACACTTCATGCATGCTTCAAACCCTAACATTTTGGATCTTGATGCTTCTCAGGATGCAAACATGCAGTGAGATTTCTAATTTCAGTTTTCTTTGATTATTTTTTTTCTTTTTTGAGAAAATTTGAAGGTTTCTTAAGTAAACTTTATAGTAGTTCTGAGCCATCTGTGTCTATTCTAGAATAAACAAGTAATTAGCAATGGTTTATTTAGATGAGTTGTTGTTGCAAATAAACTGGTCCAATCTATGTACCAGTGTGAGTTGCCAATTCTTATAGGCACGCCCTTATCTGTCAAATCCACGGAATAGATACCTTGGAGCCTAGTATTGAAGTAAACTCTAATCTATCTTGAGGTGGACATCGAAAAGGATTATATGATGGTTTACTTCTTCAAAGAAAACTTTTATCATGAATTAGTTAGCTTATGACACAATTGACATGAAATATACTCTTCGAAGTTTTCTTTTATTTCATGTCATAATTGACATGAATATTAAGCTGTTACAATCTATATTTTTTTGACAGTCATCTGTTTCCACAATGCCCTTACAGAATATATAAAGGGGAGCATGGCAAATGATCTGGGCTTTACCAGAGCCGGAAAGAATGGAACAAAATCTGAGAAAAAGAACCACATATCCCTTCCTCCATTTGGTCTAGCGACCTACAAACTTCAAGGGAGTCTTTGGACATCATTTGAATCAGGAGACCACGAAAGAATCAACTCCCTCTTTAGCGCCGCCAACTCATGGCTCAAGCAGCTTAAAGCCCAACACCATGATTTCAACTTTTTTACCACTCACTGCATGAGCATGAGGTGCCTCCCCTGTTGGTAGAACACATTTTTACAGCTTGCTGCAGCAGCTCATGATGGCTCAGAGCTCAGTATCTTAATATGTTGAGGATAATAGAGAGGAGGAATGGAATGGAGGCAAACATAAACTGTTTGACTGTGGTTCCAAAATTTAATCTTTTTGTAAATAGAACTAGCGCTTTTACTTTTATATAAAGTGCATTTTGTGGACTTAAAAAACCATGGCAGAACTTTTTAAGCATGCAAAAGCTTGTTGAATGTGGAACCTTATGTAGAGGCAGAGATGCTATATAGCCTGCTTTCAACTATTTAATCTTTGTTGGGAGGAATTATGTTTTGTTCAATTAATTGTACACCAATCTTATCACTGTAATCTATCATGTTATGTCCTCAAGAACATCCATGTATAATCTTTTTCTACCAGAGACCCTCACCATATCCACTATTAGGTTGGTTCTAAGATCATTTGTCACGATGTGGTCTGATGAGACAACTGATCCATCAACTTATTGAGCCTAAGCCACTAATCCAAAAAGTCTAAACTCAAAGTTCTTATTTCATTCAACTTTTGATATGGACTACTGATATATTATAATCTCAAGTTTATCGGTTGATGTCCTCGTCAAGGATTTGCTTAACCTAGAATCAAATCCTATTAAGGTGCTCATGAGGTTTAACCAGCCTCCATGTCATAACATGCCTATTGATCCAAAATGTATAAACCCAAAGTCCTAATATCATTCAACCTTTAATATGGACTATTGATGTATTATAATTGTTAGTGAGCCTTTACGCCATGGCCGAGGTGTCAGCATGGCTCGGTCTAATCCCGGATACGCAAGGTTGCCCACGCGGATGCTCAAGTGGTGGAAGCGAGCGTCGAGTCGAGTTGAGTTTGAGCCTCGTCTCCCGAGTGCGGTCTTCTCCCTTGGGGAGTGACTTGCTTCTTCGTTGCCAGGCTCCTGTACATAGGCCGAGGTCGGGAGGGAGATTTCCCGACTCGACCCCTTCGAAGGTTAAGTTGGTGCTAGAGGAAGGACCCGATGTCGCACGAGCGCCCCCATCCGAGCAACCCGGGAGAGCGTCCCAGAGAAGAGCCACCCCCGACTCACCCGACCTTCGGGTTTGGAGGGCAACTCCCACTTCCTCCGAGCCTAGAAGGGAATACCTCGACCGCGACCCCGAGCCGCTATTGGCAACTGTTCAATGATCCCGAGACCATCATGGGGCAGCCTGCTGTCTCAGCCGAGGCATTCCTCAACCTCATCCACCAGGTGCAAGCGTTAGTTGGGATAATGCAGACCATCACACCCCTTATACCCCAGCTAGCTCAGCAGACAGTTCTCCCCTCACGATCGTCGCTTGTGATCCAACCTACGCTCATCCCTACACCTCATAATGCCACCCCAGTCGACCAGCCAGCTCTGGCTCCAGATGCCCACCCCCCAACTAGGGAGCAATTGGGACACCCAAGGCCAACGACAGAGCACAACATCTCTGTGCCCAGACACGCTGCCTCGACCTTCTTCGAAGCCAACACCTTATCATCCGACTTGATGGACGACTCATTCCGGGCCCAGTTGCAGTTGGTGAATCAGCACCTGGACGAGGTTCAAAGGGAATTCCATAAATCCAAGAAGGAGCTCGTAGAAAGTACCTCGGTTGGGTCCCCCTTCGCCCAAGAAATTCAGGACAAGTCTATCCCCCTCAACTTTCGCCTCCCGACGTTGGAGGCCTATGATGGTGGCTCTGATCCAACAGAACACGTCTGCACCTTCCGGGCCCAGATGACCCTATACGACAGTACCAGAGTTGTGCACCTCGACCAAACAGTGTCCGAGTTGTGCACCTTGGCTAAACAGCACCCGAGTTGTGCATCTCTGCCAAACAATGTCTGTGTCACGTCTCGGCTAGTCCAATGCCCGAGCTACGCCTCGCGGTCAGTCTAATGTCTGAGTCGCATCTCGACCAATCCAATGTCCGAGCCATGCCTCGTAGCTAATCTAATGTCTGAGTCATGTCTCGGCTAGTCCAATGCTCGAGCCACGCGTCGCGGCCAGTCTAATGCCTGAACCACACCTCGCGGCCAATCCGATGCCCGAGCCACACCTCGCGGCCAATCTAATGTTCGAGTCACGTCTCGACCAATCTAATGCCCGAGCCATGCCTCGCGGCTAGTCCAATGTCCAAGCCACGGCTCGTGGCTAGTCTAATGTCCGAGTCATGTCGTGGCCAATCCAATGCCCAAACCACACGTCGCGATCAGTCCAATGCTCGAACCACGCATCGCGGCCACTCTGATGCCCGAGCTATGGCTTGCGGCCAGTTTGATGTTCGAGTAATGTTGCTCGGCCAAACCTGTGCCTGAGCAGCATTGTTCGGCCAGTCCTAAGCCCGAGTAGTGTTGCTCCACTAGCCCAATGCTTGAGCCACGTCACTCGACCAATCATGTGCCCAAGTAGTGTTGCTGGACCAGTCCAGTACCCAGTGCCCGAGCAGTGTGCTCGACCAAGTCAGTGCCCGAGTAGTATTGCTCGGCTAGTCATGTGCCGGAGCGGTGTTGCTCAGCCAATCCTATAACCGAGTAGTGTTGCTCGGCCAGCCCAGTCCCCGAGTTATGTCACTCAACTAGTCCAGCTTCCGAATAGAAGTTCACGGTCAACCAATGACCGAATCACCAATCCTAGCATGACGGTCGACCCAGCTAGCAAAAGGCACCAAGCCATGCCCCGAGCCCATTCATGAGGAACCCAAGGCATGCCTCTTTTGGGGGAGGGGGGGGGGGGGAGGAACCCGAGCCCATTCATGAGGAACCCCATGGCAACAGTTAGTCTCCACATCAGTGCCAACGCGGAGCCTCAAGGCTAATATGGTGCATTACGTCGACGTGACACCTCGGACTCAGATGGGGCGACCACCTGTTCCCGCGTTGTCCAAGGTCATACGAGATGATGCCGCATAACACAAAGCTGCTTCGGAAAGTTCGGAACGATGCCCCGCGGCATAGATCCGTGCAGGTCGATCGGCGCTCGCACGGGAGGTACAAGCCAGCTGCCTGAGGAGTCGACCGCCATTAACAGATCACGTACGATCGATCCTCGTTCGCAGGTATAAAAGTCGACCCCCTGATCGGCATCAGGGGGAGAACTTTAAGCATTCAACTCCCTCTTACTTCACTTAATACTAACTTAACCTTCAGAGGGATCGAGGTGGGAAATCCTCCTCCTGACCTCGGCCTGTGCACAGGAGCCTGGCGACGAAGAAGTAGGCCACTCGCCAAGGGAGAAGACCGCACTCGGGAGACGAGGCTCACACTCAACCCGACCCGACGCTTGCTTCCACCACCTGAGCATCCGCGTGGGCAACCTTGCACATCCGAGATTGGACCGAACCATGCTGACACCTCGACCATGGCGTAAAGGTTCACTAACAAGAATCTTTCTTAAATTTAGGGCTTGATGTCATTGTCAAGGATTAGCCTAGCCCGGAATTAAATCGTATCATGGTGCTCACGAGGTTTAAGTAGCCTCCCAAGTCATCACGTATCCACTGATTTAAAATGTCTAAACCCAAAGTTCTAGTATCATTCAACTTTTGATATGCACTACCAATGTTTTACAATCTCTCTCACTTTGGGTCTTCACGTCCTCGCGAAGGATCAGACTAACCCAAAATAAAATCCTATCACGGTGCTCATGAGGCTTAACCAGGCGTCATGACATGGCCTCTAACCACATCCAAGGGATCTTGTTTACTAGGTCACTTTTGATTTGTCACGACCTGGGACAATAGGGGTATTACAAGAGTAGTCGAGGGTCTAATTATATATCCAGTTGGTCCAATACGGATTTTATAACTATGGTCTGCATTACGACCTTATGAGGTGATCCAGCCATTATCGGCTTTAAGATTAATGAAGCTTAAATTATCTCACTAGCACTCAAATTTCATCAATTGTGTTAGTGGCATATACCATCTATAAAAGAAGCAAAACTAAAAACAACACCAATGCAGTGCAATTGCAAGATTTATGCAGAATATATAATTCACCACCCAACTATGGCGATTACGATAAGGATCTTATGATCCTTGCGTTCACAAAAACAATTAAAAGAGATCCATAAACAGAAGCAACCAAGAGATAGCTGGTGAAAGAAGATCGAGAGAGCAATAAAAAGATCAGGGATCAAGATAAGGTACCGAGACTATGGAGACGGAATCTGAGCCACCCATGTCGAGAGGTCAGCGATCAGAGGGGATCCGCAGGCACAGGGAGCGGAGGGGGCCTACTCGCCGGACCCGTACTTCTTGCGGAAGTGCTCCCTCACGAACTCGTCGCGGGCGAGGGTGCGGGCCCGCTGGGGACCGACGTTGACGTAGGAGAGGTGAGCTCCGGCGGCGAAGATGGCGACGCCGGCGGCGAAGATGCACACGGCGGCGACTATCTGCTTCGGCGTCAAAGGTGAGTGGCAACCCATCCAACCATCCCCAAACCCCAAGGAACAAAACTTACACGGGCGGTATATAAAGGGTCGATTAGGATCCGACTCGAAGCTTTGCGCTGGACCCGACCCAATTAGAACTTGAAATGGGCCTGATCAATAAGATGCCCATTGATCTGGAACGTTCACTCCGGGTGCGGATCAAATTCGGTCAATTCGAGCTCGGACCGGGTTCAGGACGGGTTCAAATCTGAGATGATTACAACAAAGCTATTAGCTCATGATAAATCATGAATAATACTTAATTCAAGCATACCTTAAGTAGATCAAGCAGACACAGATACTAAAAATATATAATATGTTGTAATCCCTAATCGAAAGATGTTCTATTAAAGGTCATTTTGCTGATAACCAACGTAGCAACAACACCTCCAATGCAAATGGCTGCTTTCAGCAAAGGCATTGCGGCAACACTAAATATAGGGATTTTAGTTTCATCTGTTACATAACGCATGTCGAGAAGAGGCGCCAATACCTGTCATCGGAAATTAGGTTCTCCTGTTGTTTCTTCCACCCTTTATAGATGGAGCGAGCAAGCTTAGACAGCAGGTGGCAAGAATACGGGGGTGTCAATGATGGCATTGTCTTATGTGCTGGTGTTCTTGATGGCAGCTGTGTCGATAGAGGGCACTCGGATGCGAAGACTGCATCCCTCGGGGGAGACTGATTTGGTTGTCGGACTTCCGGGACAGCCGTCGGTAAATTTCAAGCACTATGCTGGCTACGTGAGCGTAAGTGAGCATAGATCTCTGTTTTACTGGTTCTTCGAGGCCATGGAAGCACCCGCCACAAAGCCCTTGGTCTTGTGGCTCAATGGAGGTTAGCAGTCGCCAATTATCTCATATCGGATGAAAGTAATGCCCATCATTACTTACCCAAATTTGCAGGTCCTGGATGCTCATCTGTTGCTGGTGGAGCTATCAGTGAGGTTGGTCCCTTCCTCGTCACAGATGAGGGCTCTGGCCTCAGGTTCAACCCGTACGCATGGAACAAAGGCAAGCGTGATACTGTAATCGTACCTTCTTTTCATGATACACATGTTCTGCACTGCAGCTCGAGTTATCTTTCATCCTTACCGTTGCAGTCGCCAATCTCCTGTTCCTGGATTCTCCGGTAGGAGTGGGATTCTCCTACTCCGATAGCTCATCGGATGCAAAGAACCTGAACGATCAGATAACCGCAGAAGACACACATGCTTTCCTCATTTACTGGTTTCTCAAGCATCCCGACTTCAAGTCTCAGGAGTTGTACCTCGTCGGAGAAAGCTATGCTGGTACATCAAACAACACAATAGCTGTTTTCAGTAAAGATAAGTGATCGAATATTGTTCTGGATAATCATTTACAGGGCATTATGCACCACAACTAGCAGAGGTCATTGATGAAAGAAACAAAGGAGCCAAGGACTCGTACATTAATCTTAAAGGCCTTATGGTAAGACATCAAATTTCAGTTATAGTGCTTTCTATATTCGACTAGCTTGCAGATTTCTGGCAGTCGAAAAGCAGATGTGCAGATAACCATGTCAATCAAGAACTGCAGAAAAATTAGCATGTTTAACCATGTCAATCTTGTTCCCTTTCCGTCTGTGATCTTGTAGATTGGCAATCCATTGATTGATGTCGAAGAAGAGCTAAGAATTGCAACCATAGACTTTGCTTGGAAAAATGGATATATATCAGACAATTTGTACCAGGCTGCAACCACTGCATGCACACCAGTACCAGGCAGCAACTGCCCTGAGTTGGTATATGAGGTCGAAGATAGCTTCTCGGATATTATGTTTGGCATCTATTCCCCGACATGCTCCAAGTTCAACACCATTAAGAACGTATGTTTTTCCCTTGCTCCACTGGATACTGCCAGTATATTTAGGCGATGAGTAACACGACATTATGGTTTGGGATTCAGGAGATAGGAAGCGGACTGGCGACGGAGGCAACTGGGTATGATCCATGCTCGACTGACAATGCAGAGGTGTATCTTAGCCGGGAGGATGTGCAGAGAGCTCTACATGCCAACCTCACTCGTCTACCCTATCCATACTCCTTTTGCAGGTTCAATCATTTCATTTCATGCTTCTTCAAGATTCATTTTTCGTTCTGCTCCTACAATTTGCAAGGAGAAAAACCTATTAATTCTTGACACAGATATAAGATTTCTACTTTGGTTGGTGCAGCATGGACGTACATAATGCTTACAACCAGACGGTGCCGACAGTTCTTCCGTTGCTTCGTAAGTTGATAGATGCAGGCTACCGCATGTGGATCTATAGGTATTGACTTCAAACCCACCGCCGCCTCCATCTTGTAAATGAACCTCTTACAAAATGCTGAAAGCTGTGATCGTGCAACATGGGACAGCGGTGACACCGATGGACGTGTGACGATTCCGGTGATGAGGCGGAGCATCAACAAGATGAATCTCTCCGAGAAGGCGTGGGACAAGTGGGGTGGCTGGAAGAAGTGGTACTATGAGGCTCAGGTGGCCGGGTGGATGGTGGAGTACACGGAGGGGTTGACGTTCATCACTGTCCGAGGGGCCGGGCACATGGTGCCGGCTTTCTCTCCTGGCCGCGGACTCGCTCTCATCTCCAACTTCTTGAAGGGGGAGCCTATGCCCTTCAAAGATACCCAAAGCAAAGACACAATGCACTGAAATCCTGTGTCTCCGTCGACGATAAACCAAGACGAGATTGTAGAAATATTCGGCGTGATAGTAGCAATGTAGTGTCCTTCGTTCAGACATTCGAATGGTGCAAAGTACAGAAGAACAGCGGTTCAAGCTCTTTCCGCTCCGTTCCTTGCAGAACTTGTCTCACTTCTTTGATCTCCTTTCTACCAGCCTAAAAATTTAAAGCAAAGATCGGATGAACAGATCAATTAGCATAAAAACAAAAAAATAACAAGGGTGCCCAACTTCATGACAATTCAGAATTGGCAGTGCAGATCGTTTCAGATCGTTTAGCATCACCACAAGAAGGATGCGAAAGAAAATGTGATACATATGCTGCCAACATAATGTTACCGACTTAGCTGGTTTTACCTAAGTCATGCAGCACCCTTATGTGTCCGTCCGTAAATGTCAATCTCCTATGGTCCTTTAGGACCTACAAAAGATAAAATGGGTTAAAAAGAACACCTCACTCGGGATCCACAAACAAACATTCTAGGAAATACTTTATAGACAATGCAAATTACAAATAGACTTTTTAAGCTCTTAACAGTTACACAACGAAGGGTCAAAATGATCCACTACAGATCGAAAATCTCTGACAAATGTCCACATGACACAATCTTTATTTACAAGCCTAAAGCGGCTATCAAACCCAACTAAAATGAGACTATTAAGCCTTCGACCGTCCCTCTACATGCTGTGCAAAACATAAACATACCAAAAGATACGGACATACATAAGCATTACATCAAACATCCTGTTTAGAAGTTTATCCGTGATAAATCCGGGTTTAGGTTTCTATGAAAAGTCGAAACATATACATGACATGGATGCCTAACAATATTGTAAACAATAACAGATGTGAAATCAAAAGAGAGATACAGATGCATTCATTATGAGACACGTCCGATCTGTGAATATGCTTGTTGTTATGTTGACTGATGGAATCAAGCGTTCCTGAATGGCACATCAAACTGCAACTATCACAATTTTACTTGCAGTTCTTTTGTCTTCATTGAATCTTTCATTGGGTAATATATTTCAATTTTTGGTTCATAACATAATCTTATGTGCGAAACATATAATTTACTACTACTCTTGAAAGAGCATTGAGATATTCTTTTATAAAAATACTCTCCGGATGTGGAAGATAATAAAGGTAAATTGTTTAAGCAAGCAATCATCATTAATACTCATTATTATGTTATATGAAACTAATTATCTATGAATTTTAGAAGTGACTCCCCTGATTCATCACTCCCATGAGAAAGTAAGAAATATAGTCCTTCATAATTTACAGTCAATCGTCCCACTTTTATCGAACACTTTAAGAGGTGTTTCTCTATACCAAGTTATACTCCCTTTTGCAATGAGGAGGCTTTGCCGACGAGTACAATTGACGGGGATTAGGGTTACACTCAGTGTAGTATGATCAAGTCCCCCTTTTGATGACATTTTTTGAACTGACTCAATCAGAGCGTCTTATGTAAACTTCCATCATCGAATAATTATAATTACTTAGGAATGAGAAACAATATGTGAGTAGAATCAAGAATGAGCAAGAAGATCATTACTATTTCTAGAGAGGGATAAGGTCGGGCCTCTTCTTTCGAGGGAGAGGATGCTCGCCCTAAAGGTATAGGTGACATCGTGTGAATCGTCACACCCTCCCGTCGGTGACTCTAATTTCTTTTGCTTTTTAACACCCTCAAATATACTTTTTTTACATTTAGCCCCTTACCTTCATTGTATTTTCATATTAAAACCTAATAATCTACATGGATTCTATCTATTTATACTTTTAATATCTATTTTTCTACCTCTTCTTATTGTCAATATTAATATATTTTATTTTATTTTATTTTTTTATTATTTATAGTAATAGTATATGTCTAAAGCTAATTATATATTACTCCATATAGTTAGCTAGTTTTAGCATTTCGGTCCCTACATTTTAAAATATTATATTAACATTTTTATAGTTACAAAAGTAAAACATCTAAATCTGATTTATCCTAATGATGCTAGTTTTACCGATAGAAACATGAAAACAAAAGGTAAAATGATAATTTTAATGTTCGAAGGCGGATGACCTCGATGGTGGTGAATATTACCATTATAGGCATCAACTAGCATTGCAAGCATCAACACCGACATAGTTGCCTAACTACCTTCGACAACGATAAAGTTCGCTCTCACCGTAACGTCACCCGCCTTCACGAGGAATGTCACCGACCTTATTATTGCTCGCCCCATATCACTTTACATTTGCATTGATGCTAACACAATTATCAATTATCTGAATATAGACTCGTAAACCTTTCTTTTGATAGATTATTCGAAGAATGTAGAGTAAATTTGTCTATCTAAACTTCTATTTCAAATGACCCTATAGATTCTATAAAATAGGGATCGAAATTTCTAATTTTTGATATTAAATTACTTATAAGTCTCTGTTGGAAATTTTGATTTATGCAAAATTCACTTTGTTGGAAATTAGACTCATAGATTTTTCTTTCAATATCTAGATTGAAATATTTGGTGTAAAAGTATCTATCCAGTTGTTTATTGAATCTGACCATATAAATTCTATAAAATAGATATTTTGTTCTCTAACCTTTGGTTACCAAATCATTTGTAACCCTTTATTAGAAACTTCGATTCATATTAAACTTATTTTATCTGAAAGTATATTAAAATATCTTTCTAATAACATATTCTTTGAGTAAATTAGATTATAATTGATAATTTAAATTATTTATTCAATGTATCTCTCAAATTCGGTTAGAATTAAGCTTTGGTCGATTTCGCTTATTCTTATTTCATCTCTCCGAAAATTGATTTCATCTGGCATTCTTTCTTCATTTATATTTTATATTAATACTTTAAATTCTTATATACTCTTATTTTTAAATTATTTATATACTTAAAATCTATTATGTAAAATTTATATCATATCGCATTGCTTCGTATGGGCACATCTATATTGCATTGTTCCGTATGTGCTTCTGATATGTGCCAAAATCCTCGTATAATCTTATTTTTCTTTTCTTTTAAATTTTAATATATTTGAAAAAGATTATATTTGTATTGTATTGGATCCTAAAGGCACATGTACGTTTTGTTATTCCGTATGTGTTTCTAATATGTGCCAATTTTATTGTTTACGATGTCCTTTTATACTTAGGTGTTTGTGAGGTAATGTGAATCTTTACTAGAAATAACAAAGGGAGTTATGCTAGAGCCCGCGATGCTCTGCCAGCCTCCTTTGACTTTACTAAAACGTAAGTGGATGGAGCTCCCAAACATGGGAGACTTATGTTTGGTAGTCATCTAGAAATGAATGGACCATATTATGTATGATCCTACTTCACTTTATATGTATTTGATATAATATCCAGAGCTTTGGTTATGTACTTATGTATATTTGATATGATATCCAAAGTTTTGGTTATATGTTTCTATATGTGCTTTGGATAAGAATAAAATGAATACAATATCAAATACGACGTTTGAGTTTCTGTTTCGTATTTGTTCTTTGATATGCTCTAAAATATTTCTTATGTCATTTATGTTGAATCTCGTATTTTGATGATGAAACTACTTGATATATGTTTATGATTTAATCTACGTTTTGAGTGACGCGGGGTGCTTCGATAAGGATGAGACAATTAAAGCAGGAACATCATGTTGTGCCGGAGGAACATGTCAGAAGATTGGACGTCGGGCCGGTGGATCGGTCGACGTATCGACAGAAGGCTTCGGGCCGTGGACTCGGGCATCGGGCCAAGAAGAGCGGGTATTGTGCCAAGGATATCGGAGTTGCGGAGTCAACTGGCCGATTGGGCAATAAGCTGCAGGAAAGGACGATGCGCCGAAGAATCGGACGAAGCGTCGAGGGACCAATGACATGCAAGACAACTTGGTTAATTGCTTAGGATTAATTGTCTCGATCAAAGTTTTTGTTTTGAGTGTGCAGGATTGACTACGATGAAAGTAAGAAATGCAGCAGGAGTTGCGCGGGAGTCATGACAATGATCACGTTGGGAGTTCGAGAGCTCGACGGAAGTTCGGACAGTCGTCGGAGGTTCTGCGGGAACAAATCCGAGAAGTCCAGAAGCTTGGCAAAGGAGATCGTCGGAACTTGCCAAGTGGATCGTCGCAGTCCACGAGTTTGCCGGAAGTCCGTAGGAGAATCACCGAGGGTTCATCGGATGATCGACGGAAGTTCGCCGGAAACTCGCCGGAAGAAGCGAGTGACGCACCAAAGCAAGCTGCAGAATATGTCTTAGGAAATAATCGTAGTTAGCACTTTGATTAAGTTAAAAATGGGAGGTGATCCCATTAGCTTAATCTTGGGGCAATTGGGCCCCTGAAGAACTCAAATTGGGTCGAATGGTTCAACCCATTCGGACCCAGGTTGCTGTGGGAGGTGCAACCGCCCAGGCAGGGAGGTAGCACCGCCCAGGCTATGTCTCCCAGCGAGACTGGGCGGTGCAACCGCCCCAGCCAAGAGGTGCAACCGCCCAGGGCTCAGTCTCCGAGCGAGACTGGGCGGTGCAACCTCCTCTGTCAGGAGGTAGCACCGCCAGAGCTCAAGTTTCGAGCTCTGCCAGGCGGTGCAACCTCTCCAGTCAGGCGGTGCAACCGCCTGAGCTCAGTCTTCGAGCTCTGGCAGAGAGGTGCAACCGCCCCTGACAGAGGTAGCACAGCCTAGAGGCTCAGTCTTCGAGCTCTGCCAGGCGGTGCAACCTCCCCAGTCAGGAGGTGCAACCGCCTGATCCCGGAATTCCGGGATTTGATCGTTTTGAGCTCCAAATTTGAACTGGGTTGGGGCCTATAAATACCCCACCCATTCAGCACTGAAAAGATACAGAACTACACCGAATTCTTGATCTTTTCTGTGATTCTAAGAGCTCAAATTTGTGTTAAGTCCAAAAGTTCTCCTCTTTCTGTTCTTCAAGTCTTGAGTTGTAAAGAGAGGAGAGAAAGGTTCTGTAAGGGTTGTCTCCTGAGCCCGTCAAAAGGAGTGAAACTGTAAAAGGGCAGTTGGCCTTCGCCTATTGAAGGAAGGCCTCTAGTTGACGTCGGTGACCTCGTCGGTAGAGGAAGCCAAAAGTGGAGTAGGTCAAGACTGACCGAACCACTCTAAATCTCTGGTTTGCTTTCATTTTGAGCACTTTATCATTACTGCAAACCTCCTACATAGCTACTGCTCTCTGCGCTTTTACGAACAAGTTTCTAAGTTATGTTCTTTCCAAATCTGCATTCAGACGTAAATCGGTGTTTTCGTACAATCTCTACATTGCGGTTTACACTTACGTTTCGATTCTATTTATAACTGTAAACTGTCTTCTGCGCTTTTACGAACGAGTTTCTTTGCAGTTTACGTTTACGTCTTGATTCTGTTTATAACTGCAAACTGATTTCTGCGCTTTTACGAACGAGTTTCTCTGCAGTTTACGTTTACATTCCATTTATAACTGCAAACTGACTTCTGCGCTTTTACGAACGAGTGTCTAAGTTCAAATCTTTCCGAATCTAGGTTTTGACGTAAAACTGTGTTTAGACGCAATCTGCGCTTAAGACGCAAACTGCGCTTAAACGCAATCTGCGCTTAGACGCAATCTGAGCTTCGACGCAATCTGCGCTTAGACGCAAACTACACAAACTGCGCTTAGACGCAATCTGTATTTAGACGCAAACTGCATTTAGACACAAACTGCATTTAGACGCAAACTGCGTAAACTGCGCTTAGATGCAAACTGTGTTTAGACGTAAACTGTACTCAATCATAAGTAATCTTAGAATCGGCTTTTGCATCAAAATAGTTTCTATCAAACAAACACAGCTTTCGTTTTTAATCGCTGAAAGATTTCCGCTGCACTAATTCACCCCCCCCCTCTTAGTGCTCTCGATCCTAACAATTTATATATTTTAAAATATTTAATTTATTATTGATATGCTCCAAAACATTTCATACACCCTTAATATGCTCTAAAATGTTTCATATGCCGTTGATATACTCTGCAACATTTTATACGCCATTGATATACTCTGAAATGTTTCATATACCTTTGATATATTCCAAAACATTTCATTCGTCATTGATATTCTTCAATTACTCTTTACTCTATTCGTTTCGTTATTAACCAAATATGTTTTGAATGAAATGACATTTGTGATTTTGTATGTGATGAAATAATATTTATGAATTCTTGTATTTTACCTTGCATTTCGATACTATGCTTGTTTGAAACGGCTCCTTTTGCTGTTGACATATTTGTCATTTGCTGAGCTTTTTAGCTCACTCCGTTGTTATATAAATCTTTTAGATTAGCTTATCACTTATCGAAAAGTTAGCATTAGACTTGGAGAACTATTCATAACTGTGGGCAAGTCTTGTTGGTCGTTATGTTATTATTGTATAAGTGTGTTTTGTATGTAATGAAATGTTGTCGACAGATTTGAATTGATATAACGTATAAAAGTTTTAAAACACCTTTCACGTTTAGAATTTTGAAAAGTTAAGTTTAATTTGTATAATGATATGAGCTAATGAAAAACGTTCGTTTTGTGATTATATAGACTCACACACTCATGGATTTATGATGTGCTTATTGTTTTATTGAGTTTGTTTCAGATTTTATGAATCATTGAGTGATGTAGTATATGATTATAAATTACATAGGTTTTGGTGGATGTGAATTTTTGACTGAATATTTTTTAGTATCCTCAAACGTTAGTTTGGATCTGGATGATTGTTGATGAAACTTTAATACTATCGATTTAAGACCTCTTGAATGTGATAATTCGGGGGGTCATGACAGTGGCCGTCATGGTATTTATAACAAAGATGGTGGCCACCTCGTCACTGACCCGTTCGGCAGATCCTAACCTCAACCCGAAATTGGGATCTATCTCTTTTTTTTCTATTTTTCTATCTCTTCTTATTGTCAATATTAATATACTTATTTTTATTTTAAATATATTTTTTATTTTATTATTATTTATAGTAATAGTATATGTCCATTATCTCAATTACAATCATGGAATCTACCATGATTGCATATTGATGTCAGTTAATCTTCATGTTTAATATTCTTTCAAGGAGAATCCAAATGTGACAATGACCAAAGTTTCATGACTCACATGTTGACACAATTGAAAAGTCAAACAAAAATAAAGAAAAAAAGATATGTTGGATGCAAATGATTATTCCATTAGATATTAAGAATGTTGAGATGCAATGTGATTCAGTGGTATGATTATGAGTCTGTGTGCTGCCATGGATGGAATCATTGTTGAACAGTGATAACATGTGCACATGAAGCCACCAGTTGACAAAACAAAACAAAAAAAAAAAAGCACAAAACCCAAAGCATAGTAAAAAATTAATTTTTTTTCCTTCTTGAAAGGCTGCTCAACTTCTTCAAACAATGAAATTATTGCCTCAATTGGCTGTCTTCAAAAAGGGAGCAGCAAATGGTTGTGATCTTGGAAGAATATATATAAATAATTGGAAATCATAATGGCTGGCATATCTTTTGTTTATATAAAATTAAATCAAGAGTCCATCTAAAAAGCTTGTTATCAATTGATTAAAAAATCCTAGGTTTTGATCTTAGAAAAAAATTGTTAGCATTTGAATATAGTTTGAATGAATGATTAGTAATCATCCAATCAAAAGTTGTATTAGAATTTGATCTCAAGTTATTGATATTAATTAATCATAATCTTTAATAACTAACTTGTTGGCACCTTTAAAATAGAATTAATCAAAAAATTCATTATCAACCTTTATTTTTTTATTTTTAATTAAAAAAATGTTTGACACTGACTTGTTAACTTTGTAAACTCAAATTACTGATTTAAAATTAAAGTTAATTATAATATACTGATCAAATCATATATTTTTGATTTTTTCTTATTCAAACTTCGGGCTTGGATATCAATTGTGAATAATCAAACTATTAACTTTGAGTTGCATTTAAAATATTTAGACTAAAGTTAATAGTAATACATCAGACTCTTATAAGTCAATCTTTTTTTTATACAATCAATCTCTACTCGTTCCCCCCAACAAAAAAGAAAAAAAAAATATTTTGAAGATAATATCCATGAAAAATATTAGACCAAGTTAACCAATATAGAACGAAGTTGCCAAGAACTAATCTCCGACCTCCACCTAAAGCTTCAAAGCTTCATCATCCACTTCTTTGAGACACATTGTTGCCATTGAAGAGAAAAGAAGCAAGTTTCACATTTGCAGGCCTCACTGGTGCCAACTTGCCTACCACCACCACCTGCTACATTTCAAGTACTGACATCTTCCCAGAATGAGTTCATCATCATCAACCACTAAAACCCATCAATTCCACAACTCATGGCTCTGTTCGACAGTTTCTGCTTGCAAAAAAGATCATACGCCTACCTCTGATACCCATCAAGTACTGTTCACACTCAAAAGCTGGGAAAAGAGAGAGAGAGAGAGAGAGAGAGAGAGAGAGAGAGAAGCGAAAAAGGAAAGGCAAGAACTTTGCCACCAAAAAGCTATGAACCAGATTGCTTTTGATCGTAAAGAGAGGCCACACACTCTGTTTGACCTGCTGTTGCACCTCCTTTCCTCACCCCAGTGGTGCAGGTGACTCGAACATGTGCAACACGCATGGACCTCCATGGAAGCTCCTCAGCCACACTATTGCAGGAACTCACCTTTGTTTGGGACAGGTCTCTTTCAGGGAGGAGTGGGGACGCTTCACCTCGTCTTATCTCCTTCGGAAGAACGGCGAAATGGATGATGATGGCAAGCTCGACAAGAACTTGCACATGCTGAATTCTCTGCGCCACCTCCGGAACAGAGAACAATATTCATGCCACCAATTGACTTCGATATCATAAATCAGCTGGTACGACACTGCCCCATCGTATTATAATACATGTATGTAAACACATACCTATATATATATAGCTGCAATCGTACTCATGATTTGTCATCTGTACAGAAGAAATCAAAGTCAATCGATGCGTGCATGTATCAGAGTTGCAGGAATACTCGTTCTCTGCCTTAGGAGGGAAGTTGTTTGGGGATTTGAGCATGCTTGCCATATCATGAGGCAATGTGCTGCCGACTTAGGTATCAGCACAAAAGAAATGGAAGTCAAATCAGCAAAGTCGTGTCCGATATGGAGCCACAGTAGCTCGGAATGCTTCTTCATGGCTTTTAGCTGCACATAGAATAAGGAAGTAGAACGCTGTGATGTGGTATTGTCGTCATCTGCAAGGAACAAACCGGGTGTCGAACACCGCTCCTGCAATTATAAATGAGAGCGAGCGCAACGGGGAAGAAGGCAACAGAAGCGAGGAGTGGGGGATGCGGCCGAGGGTTGTGCTCGTTCCCTTCCCGGCTCAGGGGCATGTGTCTCCCATGCTGGACCTCGCCCGGGTCCTCCATGCACGTGGATTCGAGGTGACGGTGGCCGCCCCGGACTTCATCCACCGGCGTCTCGCGGGCCGGGCCGATGATGGGATCCGGTTCGCTTCTGTTTCCAGTGGCCTCATGGCGGACGACGGCGCGGCGCCTCCGGACTTCGCGGCCATCGAGCAGGCCATGGAGAGCCACATGCCCGCGCATCTCGAGCGCCTGCTGTCGCCGCCGGACGCTGAGGCCATCGCTTGCGTGGTGGTGGACCTGGTGGCCTCGTGGGCGATTCCGGTCGCGCGGCGGTGCGGCCTCCCGGTCGCCGGGTTCTGGACGGCGATGCTGGCCACCTACCGCGTCATCTCCGCCATTCCGGAGCTCATTCGCAGGGGTTTCATCTCTGAATTCGGTACGACCACTACGTTCTCCTGCGTAATGATACTGTGGTTACGATGTCGACCATGCACTAATGCTCGTCTTCTTTGCCGTTGATGGTAGGTAGTCCGCTGTCGCATCAGCCTCCGTGCCAACATGACGGGCAAGAGCAGGCGGCGCAAGAGCTGACGTTGGAAGGGCAGGCGAAGCTTAGCGCGAGCGACCTGCCATGGCTGGTGGGCAATCCTGCTTCCCAGAGGTCAAGATTCGCCTTCTGGCTTCGAGTCATCGAGCGAGCTAAATCTGTCCGATGGCTGTTGGTCAACTCCTTCCCCGAGGAAGGCGGTCGCCGTGGAGACCATCATCCCCCGCTTCCAAGCTCGCAACCGCAAGAACACGACGCGCCGCGGACGCTCCCCGTCGGTCCACTGGAAGCACACGGCGGCGACGAGAAGACGCGCGGCAACTCCCGGTGCAACCTGAGCATGTGGGACGAAGACCAGAGCTGCCTGGAGTGGCTGGAGAAGCACCCGCCGAACTCGGTCGTGTACGCGTCCTTCGGGAGCTGGGTGGCGCCGATCTCGCCGGAGAAGATCGCGGAGTTCGCGCTGGGGCTGGAGGCTGCGGCGCAGCCGTTCCTGTGGGTGCTCAAGGACGAGAAGCCATGGCGGGCCGGTCTCCCCCGCGGGTTCCTGGATCGAGTCGCGGGCTACGGCAAGGTGGTGGCGTGGGCGCCGCAGGAGGAGGTGCTGAGGAGCCCCGCCATCGGATGCTACCTCACGCACTGCGGGTGGAACTCGACGTTGGAGGCCATACGACACGAGAAGAGGCTGTTGTGCTACCCCATCGCCGGCGACCAGTTCGTGAATGCCGTCTACATCGTGAAGGTGTGGGGAATAGGGATCAAACTTGATGGCTGTAATCGACATGCCATAGAGAATGGCATCGGGAGGATCATGACAGGTGACGAGGGAGCAAAGGCACAAGCAAGTGTGCTGCAGCTGAAGAAGAGAGTTATGGGGGAGGAAGGGAGCTCTGCAGCCGTTGCAAGCCTCCAATGCTTTATAGATACGATCAAGAAAAGCATGTAATAATTGGATCAGCTTGTTGATATCAACTGTGTACTGCTCTTGCTTTCACCGGGTCAAATTGCACCAGGTTTTGCTGCAGCCACAAGCTCATCAATCGAACATTGTTTGATTCATCATCATCATCATCTTCTTCTTCTTCTTCTCTCTCTCTCTCTCAAGATTTGAGCTGCAAAGTGAAAAGTGAAGTTCAAGACTATCTGGTCAACGACAACACCAATGTGGGGAGTAAGTTCTCCTCCAAAATATAATAAGAAGATTGCATAATTTTATGAGACTAGATTTGGTAGATGCATATGTTGATTGATATATATGATGCATACTTTCTTCTAAACATCAATGTATATGTTGATTGGATTTCAGCAAAACTAGAGTTTCAAGTCCAGAGGTCATGCATGAAATATAAAGTTCATTTGCTTGTTTACTTGAGGAAAATAGAGCCAAATATAAAGATCATTTGTATAGAAATATCAGGAAGAATTTTCCAGGACACAAGTAATTGTGTTGAAGTCTGACATAAATGTATTCATGCATTACAACACTTACTTGGACCAATGGGTCAGCTTCAAAGTCAAAACTCCAATTTCTTCTCCAGACTCACTATCTGCATTTAAGTTTCTTCTTCTCCTCACATTATGTCAAACTGTTAATTGCACTCCAGACTAAAAATTAGTCAACAGATAGCTTGAATTTGTTGAGGTCAAACAGCCAGAGAGATCTTTGTGCATGTTCTAAACCAAATTCCAAGATAACAGGGGCTGATTTGATGATAACTGAAGAGCATACATAAGGAAGCTCAAATCTACTGGCTGAGCAAATCACTTCGCTTCAGAGAATCCAGAAACATCAGGAACAAAGCTACAGAACAGGATCATCATGTTCCACATTCCTGCCAAAAACATATGCCTCCAAGAAAAAACATGGCTCAGTCTAGAAATAATGTCTATTTCATAGCAATTGTTAGGAAAGAAAAACATAAAACATCTGATATACCCTCTTCAAGTACATGCTTATACAAAAGAATAGCTCTGGCAATACTCTGGCAATACTCTAATAAACAATATATGAATGTTGATAAGGATGACCACAAAGAATTGCAGCTAGTAAATATCCAGCCCCGACATCAAACCTAAGAGTGCAACCTCGACGAGTGCAGCTTCCTTTGCTTCATTTACTCTGTATGCCTACTACAAAAGCCTTGTTTTTATTGAAGGTCTGCAGATAGAACTTGATCTGCTGCCAGGTTAGATGATGGTTATACTGATAAGATTGAACTAAACTAAAGAAACAAAACATTAATCGAGAGCAGCTTTGTTCTTCCGTACAATTATCGGCTTTGGCAAGCCATCGAATAGTGGCCTAGCAAGAAGTTCAGGATTCAAAGTCCATTTGCTAGTTAGCCAGATGGACGAGTGGTCCTCTGAGTCCTGCAAGCTTGATGTGCTCGATGATTTCCTAACTGAAACAAACCCATCAGTCATGACAGAGTCTCCATGAGGACTAGCTTTTGGATGACCCATATCCATATCGGTGCGGCTCCCCAGTTTTGGTCTCATTGCTAGGCCTTTTCCTTTCCTTACTGAGATTAAATCACTACTATTATCCTCCAACAACAATTCTGTCGCACCTAAAGATGGGCTTGCATCATTCTTTTGACGCCTCCGGATAGGTTTCTCGCTCTCATTGTTATCTGCAGTCTCTAAAATATTTTTTCCCTTTGTGATCTCGCCATTTCCCAGTGGAAAGCCATTAGCCAAACATATAGATTTCCGATGCCGACCTGGAAGTGGGTCAGAAAACGGTGGCTCTTTAAGTTCGTCAGCCAAGCAGCAACCTTTTCTATACACTGCCATCTCTGTCTCTGCAGTATCTGCACCCTTTTTAGGTGGTGTGAGACCATAGTATGCTTGTAAGCTGCTCATTGCTGGGGAAACCTTACTTGGAGGGGTTTTCAGCTCGAGCGAATGGAACAAATCCAACACATTATTACTAGGCCGATGCGGTGAAGTATGTTGTCTGGAATAACTTCTAGCATATCAAGACACAATATAAAATTAAAAATTAAAAACACACAAATATATAAAGTCCTTCATGATACATGCATTTGATAGACGCTTATTGGAAAATTTGTAAGGAAGCAATGAACCAATGTGGATGGCTTTTGCCAATATGGATATGAGACTAGTAATGCATACGGCCTTATTATTGCAAGCTCAAACACTCAACATCCAAGTTGTTGAGTAGCAACCTTACTGTGACACTAAATCAAGCTAAAAACAAAGACGAACAAGATGTTCATGGTATGAGCAAGGTGCAAAACTAATGATCAATTACTTCTATTAGACATATCTTATATCAAACAGGATTTCATCAGCGATACTGTGAAGGAATTAAAATAATAAAAGATGATCTAAGACCAAGCAATTATATGACATGCTATGCGATAACATGATATACAACTACATTGAAAAATAAATACACCAGGATTTCATCAGTGATACTATGAAGGAATTAAAATAATAAAAGAAGATCTAAGACCATGCAATTATATGACATATTATGCAACAGCATGATATATCACACAATGATATATAACTACATTGAAAAATAAATAACATATTAAAGACCTCCACGATCATAAATATTAGTAGACACTCGGGTGCACCTTATTAATGAGTTACCATGTCAGTCTCATAAGTTACCATCAGTTATCCAAGCTAATAAGAAATTAAGTGGAGGCAGCAAGTGAATTAAGGCACTTTTTTGAGATATAGTTCAGCAGACAACTCTAATTTTTAATCAACTCCAGCAAAAGTTTAGACATCAAAAACAATTTCTTTAAGAAAAAGAAGAGCAGTTGAACTTTACAAAATGAAAGTGGAATTTAAGGGCAACCTAGTGCATGAGGCTCCGGCAAACATATGGTCTAGGAGGGTCAATATGCATAGTTTTACCCCTGCAAGTAACCATAAATATCTTTAATACATTTTAAAAGTTAGCATTTTTTGCATGGGAGTCCATAAGAAAAACAATTTGCATCCACCAGGAAAACGAGAAGATCACTTGTGACAATTTGGTCACTATTATAAATACAATCAGAGGTATACTTTATCAGAAGTGGAGGTTATCAATGATGATGAATTCTTAAAAGACAGACAAAGATGTGAAAATGCTATATTTACAGATATCAAACAAACAAAGTGAACAGACACAATAAATGGACAGAGAAGAGAGACAGACACACTTCAGACAAATGAAAAAGTGATGTGGGAGAAATTAGGTGGAAAAATAATAAAGACACAGAAGGGACACAGAAGGATGCAAGAGTTATATTTCCCAGAGAAAGGTAAAAACAGGAGAAATTAGATTCATTAGCATCTCTTTAGATGCATGTATGAAACTACTGGAACATTGAAAGATGTAGTTGCTACACCAAAAAAAAAAAGCATGCAAGAAATAACCTATTGACCCATCAAAATAAGGAACATTGAAACAAAAGCTGGAAGTGAATCAGGGCATATGATCACAATGTATGTTTGCTATTCTCTTTTTCCTTTTTTCAGTGTGGCAAATGTGAGGTTACATTTGAACAGGTTGACCAATTTCTAATTTACTTTAACATAAAATTTATTAGAGTTGCACAAACAAGCAATATTGTGAAAAGCATGCACTACTAACAGAGCAGTGGACTGTTTATGGTGGATTGGAAACTGCAGGTGCCATGAGCCCAAAGCAGACTGCAAGCATTAAAATATATTGCCTACATGAATTCCCAAGCTTAGTATTACAGTCGGGAGAAATTTTCCTGAATCTTAAGCTCTTTAAAATCCATGACCCATGTGCGGATTCAAGGCCATAAAAGCTATTAGCCTAAGGAGTGATTCAACAAAAGTGGGAAAAGTTAAATAGCACAAAAGGAGTTCAAGAATATGAAGTGAGGTTGAGTTCATGTTTGAGGGAAGGGAGCTAGATTGATGTGGAGTTGTGTCTGTTTTCTAATTCAGGAAAACATGAAAGATATGACTAAAGCTGATGCAACTTAAATTCAAACCAAAATTTTTTAAACTAGACCCAAGTTAAACCCTTCAAATACTGCATGTCTCTTAACCTGTTGAGATTTTTGGTTTTTCACTAAGGATTTGATTATCAATTAGAAATTCTAGTCAGCATATATAAATGTATCATAGATAACAGTTACAAACTGATGTACGGAAAGATTCAATTATGCAGTGCATCAAAAACAAGTTGCTTTACAGCTTCACTCACTGAAATGGAAGAGCAGAAGGGAGTATTACTCCCCAATTCAGGCCACATAAATAATCAAGGACTTCTACATAACAGTTATCATGATTCAAGAACTAACTTCATAAACTAAGTAGAAAGGAAAACATACGCATGCCATGCAACAAATGGATTATGTACATAAATTGTCAACCATGGTAACAGGCTTCAAACAGCATTCATCTTGTGCCAACAAATCAGCTGAAAATAAATACATCTTAAAAATAGACAAGAGAAAAGAAATTACCCATTAGCAAATGAACCATTTGAAAGACAAGGTGATGGAGGATGCCTCCCTGGTAGAGGAATCTGCAATGTTTTACGAGCAAACATCTGAATATCTGTTGTCAAGCCATTCAGTCGCTTGATGTCTGCTACCTAAAACATCAAAAACAAATTTTCTGCATATCAGTACCAAATTGCGATAGAAAGTAATACATGTTTTGCTCTATACAAACTATCCAAACATTTAGTGATAAAAATTACTGGTAATGGTGACAATACTATTTTGGAAAATAAATTATCGCTTAGCAGTGAATATACATTATTTTGATCAAAACTCCATGATATCGGCGGCCATCGATCAGTTCTCTTTTCACAACCTCACTAGTGTTTAGGCTCATTTAATTAAATTGCTGTCTACAGCAAGTAGAAAATGTAAACATCTCCGATCTGACAAATACCACTATACATATAGCAAAACAATGACAATCTTCTTAACACTTTCTAGAGTGTAAAGATAAAGAACTAAGCACTGGCTGCTAAGTACCTCGACGCCATACTTTATGGCAACACCAGGAAGCGTGTCCATCTTCGACACGCGATGCTCGATATAGTTAACTCTGGGAAGGGAATCTGAAGAAGACGACGAAGCTAAAGAAGTCGCGGACGAGGATATGGGGATCGTAGCAGCCGTATCCAGCAAATCATCCGAGAAGAGGTGAGAGGTCCTTCGGACCCGATCTGCCTGCATCTCCGGACGCTTCGATCACCCGTCCCTGTTCCCAATGACCCCGAGAAGGCTTCAGATGTCCCGAAAAGGGAGCTTTTTATCATCAGACAACCTCAAAGCTTTCGCTTTCTCGATCAATCGCCACTTCCACGACCAGGCCTCACAAAATCCAGATTTGGGGATTCGCAAGCAAAATTACCCTAGATCAGCGGATCCGACGCTCGGGAACTGGACTTTGACAACGATCTGACTGGAGCATTAGTAATTCATCGATTCCATGTCCAGGCGGCAGGAAATCGAGGCGTCGGAGCCTCCGAACTCTGCGTGCGTGCGTGCGTGTGTGTGTGTGTGAGAGAGAGAGAGAGACAGACAGACGGAGCCGACGCGAGAAGGGGGGAAACGTCGGCTAAGATGCTCACAGGTACTGCGGCGGTTTTAATCCTCTGTGGGTGGCTGAATCACCGGGGAAGCGTTTCCTGGCTGACTGGACTCTCAGGGACCAAAAGCGAGGGTGCCGCGTTTGCGGGTCCCACCAAAGCGATGGGGGCGGACAAACGCATTGTGTATTAGATTAAGCTTGTAGTTTAAGATAGATAACGATCGGATTAAATTGTGTTAATTACTATCAAATTAAATGATTAGCAGTAAAAATATTATCATCAATAGAGTTTAATAGTGGAAAAGATGCATGTCTTTGTCACGTAAACTACCGGTAATAATGAGATCATGTAATTTGACTAAAAACTCACGTAAGCAGTAAATTTAATGACACATCTACATATAATTTACATAGGGAAAAAGATTAATTTGCATGGATACTTGTACAGCATGCATATAACATTTCTTCTCTCTCTTTGTACCGACACTTAATACACTGAGATCAACTTTTATGAACACAACATTGGCTTGAAAGAGGCTCCTATGATAATGACACAGCTCAGTGAACAATGTTTGATGCTACAGAGTGATTCAATGTTGAAAAAGGGCAATCAAATCACAACACTCATTGATAATTTTTCAATGTTTGTGCAGAACATTGACACCTCCATTTCATGAAGAAAATTTATGTTAATCTATAACAAGTACATCGATTATAAATGGTTTTGACTTAGATATTTTGATCAAATGATCTCAAAATAAAATTTTCAAATCAGAGAAGACATCACTCGCACTTGTATCAAATTTAAGGGATTAATTACCTCATTGAGTGAACGTGATACATCATCTATGTAGAAAAGGAATGAACAATGAGCAGAAAATTTATAGAACAAAATTTCAGCGAAGAGTAGCAGCAAGGAAGAAATTTTGTTACTAGCTTTGTCGCAATTGTCTCTGACTGATATGGTTCACTAAATGAACCGGTTTTGCAAGGATGGTTGATAGAAACCTGCAAACTACAATGAGGCAATTGTACACCTGATGAATTAGACTAGAAAATGTAAAAGTGTTGAAGCCTAATAGACAGAGTATAGTGTTGAAGACAAGAATAGGTGGATGTCTTGATCACATAAATGCTCTCCATTGTAAGAACGAAAAGAAGCATCGTTTATATGGACGTTTGGAGAAGGATCAAATGAGACACACCCAGCCAAATATTATAAAAATCTGCAAGGTCAGTAGGTAAACTAGTTTTAGAAGAAATAATCGATGATAAGAACCCCAGTGATAATGATATACAAGTCTAAAGCAGCATGAGTTTCTGGAACTGGACCTTCCTCGGTGGTGCGAAATAATCAATTGCTTTGAGAAGAGGATTTTGATGGGGGCAATGTGCCAAAGACAATGTCCCAGAGTGACGAAGTTATTCCAAACCCCTTGTTTTGAATTCTGAAGTGATGGTTCAGATGGTATCGCTGGAATGTGCACAAGGAGGTGTTTGTTAGAACAAAGAAAACGAGTAATTGCTCTTTTAGATATTCTCATTCTCACCTTCAGATTCTTAGCTGGCTCTTTGGATGGTTGTCCATGGTGCAGGTAGTAGTGAGTGCAGTCATAGATAACATAACCCAGTAGGCCACCTCCGAACAAGGCAGGAGCAGATGATGGAGTGGCAATTAGTTTAACCAGATTCCAGAACTGGAAAAACATTACGATACCTATTAGCTCCCAATACATGATAGACCCTGGCTAGTAATTTCAAAAAGTAAAAATTATTGTAACAATATCAGATCCTAGATTCTAACCTAAATGGTTAAGAGCATTAGAGTGCACGTCAAGAGATGTCTGTTTCAGATTGAAAAGCATACACATGCCATGTCCATGAATACGGAAATAATAAAAGCAGATATTTTGAGATTCTTAGTAGCCTTACTGGTACACATAAGATAGCTGCAGCAGCAGGGGGAAAGACTAGCCGTAGTCCATCCATGGGATGTTTGTGATGGCAACCATGAAGAAGGTAATGAGCAGTGTTTCCCCTGTAACATTGTTGCCATAGATAAGTTTAACATGCAACTGGATTTCACTTTACTTCGACTAAAAGATGCAATTCTTACACAAAGACCAAAGAAATGGTCACCTACCAATAACTCTTAGTTTTGATGTGAAAAAGGAAGCGATGCAAAGTATATTCGATCAAGGTCCACAGAAATATTCCAGTGGCTGCCATCAGAGCTAACCGAGGGAGTGTATTGCCCCTTTGGATAGACATGCTCAGGCACCAACAAGCAACTGGCAGCCATATTGTTGGAACCGCCCACCATACCGTTCGCGTTAAGAACTGATAAACACAAAAGCATGCAATTACAAATATATCAAACAAATTATCTGTGCTGGCTAAGGTACCACTGATGCATTACCTCCAAGAAGTCATTTGCGAAAAATCGTGGGCCTTCCTTGCTAACAATAGGCTGGTGAACCCATTCTTGGTAAGCTTCTCCAAGATGACCCACCTCAAATAAATTGGAACAGTTTAGTTGATGAGCAGTTGACACCAGCAAATACAAAGTTACAAAATTATGTAACAGTAAATGCAAAGTGACAACATATACTTTATGAATGAGTTTAAGCAGAAAACATTGGCGTGAAGCTTTGCAACCTAGGGAAGAGAAATATGGGGCGAAATTAAAAAGTTTCAAGATCCATATCAAATATAAGACCGAAAAAAACATTAGCTGCTATTGGCTTACTGGTTAACGCCATATATCTACTTAGGATATTGTTCTTCTTCAACTGACTAGTAAATTAACAAATCAAACAATGCTTAAGTTTTGTAGTTAGCTCATTCTCACTTTAATTAATATGTATTAAGCAGAACTAACAGCAGGCAAGCAAAGAAGAATCTACGTCTCACATATGATGGTATAAAATGGAAACCAAGAAAAAAATCTGACATGCACCTGAAATACGAGAGGCTTATTCAAGTCGACAGTGAACTCCTGCGAGACCATTTGGATGATGCTTTATATTTCACTGTAAACATGCATATAAGAAGTTATCATCGGATAAAATAAGCAGAATGAAGAAATTCATGAAAATAATATGCCAAAAAGTTAAATGGAAGATATATGAAGAAAAATGTCACAAAAGACAATGAACTTGTTAGAACATGAACCAATAATATTTTAAATAAATAAAAAAGTGATAAAAAAAATCAGAATCACATTTGATGTTGTCGTAGGGCAAAAAATCTCGCCCTCATATAGGATGGTGTTGAGAAGATGCCCCAAGATAGGATCAGGAAAACCTTTTCGTGAGTCGAAGGTTGATAGAATGAAGAGAAAAGAGGAAAAGAATTTCTGATGACAGGAAAGCTCTGTATCATTGGGGTCCTTTGTGACCCAAATGCTCAAACATATATTGCATGTTGAAAAAGTACATCAATAAGAAAAAGGAAGAAGGAAAGGAAAGAAAAAATGAAAAAAGAAATGATAGAAGGAGTCAATGAATATTTTAGATTTTTTTCTTTAATATATATTTGGACCCAACCATAAAATCTAAAACGATGTGGATGAAACTCTAAATTTGTCTTTTATAAACCAGACCTTTTAAGTAAGAACAGGAAACAGGATTCAGGTATGATACCTGGAATCAGATGTCTGTTTTAGAACAGCAACCAGCATATACCAATATAAAGGATCAAGTATTTGACTTAAGACAGGAAATAGCAAATAAATATTCAAGTAACTAATTAAACAGAAACCCGAATTAATTTAAAATTATATTATAGGTTTGTAACACTTATAAATAACACGAGTGTTAATAATTTTATAACAGAAATATTAAAGACAAAACAAGAAATAATTTTTTTTAATTCAAAAAAATCCAAGGTTTCCCTTTTTAATTTAGAAAATCGGATTTTTTTTTAATTCACAGAATATGAACTTAGATCCGAAATATATATCTTTTTCCTTTTATTTCAACAAACAGCTTTGAATTTCAAAAATTCAAGACTTAAAATTCTATTTTTACAATAATTTAGGAGTTTAAATTTTCTTAAGAAAAGGAAAATTCCCCAAATTTATAATTTGGAGGTCTTCAAAATATCATTTAAAAATTAACTAAATATCCAAGTTAGTATAGTAAAGTTAAAGAGAATAAGATAACTTGTATTTGACTTTTGGAATAATTTCTAAACCAGAATTACCAAAAAATAGTAAAATTCGTGATCATTACTAAAAATGTAAAAATAAATTTTTAGGTTTCTCTTGTCAGTTTATGAATGAAATTTTTTTAATTTGCTTAACTAAATGCATAAACAATTGTCAAAGTGTGCTGCATACAAACCTAATAACTATTATAAAATCTAACAATTAGCAGAATATTAACAAATGAATATATGTAAATTGTAATGCAAATTAATAACAAAATCTATAAAACAATGCACAATTTCGTTATAAACTAATCCAATTTTTTTAATGATAATACATATATTAGCTAATCAATCAAATATAATGATAATATTTGCAATTAAATTTTAATTGAGAGTTAGTTCCTTGTGAGATTCTTAATTAAAATCTGGTATACAGATTTACTTTAGATTGTTAGAACATAAACCAATAATATTTTAAACAAATAAAAGGAAATTAAAGAAAAGAAACTCGGAATCACGTTTAACGTTATCCTAATGCAAATCTCACCCGCGTGAAATGACATTAAGAAGATTCAAAATAAGAATGGGAAGCCCTTCCCATTAAGAAGAAGATGCCTCAAGATATGACCAGGAATGTGCATTCAATGAGGAAAATTAGAAAAGATATTTGGCAGATCTAAATAAATGAATGTTTTGGGTCCTTCGTAAAATCAGAAAAGATATTTCGGAAAATCCAAGTAAATTGAACATTGAAAATGTAAATATTGATAACATAAAAGAGAGGAAAAAGAAGGAAAGGATGGGAAAAACAAAAAGCAAATTATGGAAAGAGTAAATAAAAAATTCAGATATTTTCCATTACTCAATCCTAACACAACTCATTGCAACCACAGCACTTGCATGTAACACTTTTTCTGTTTTGAGGGAAAAGGATCTTGAATCTAAAGAGCTAGGAGAGGAACAAGGCTGGAAATGACCAAAGACTCCCTGGAATGTGGCACATCCTCCAGTTGTTTGGTCAAACCTTCAATCTAACAAGATAGATGATACAATTCAGGACTCCATATAACACCTTCATGTGGCTAAGAAATCAAACTTGAGAAACCACACATCCTCCAATTGTTTGGTCAAAACAACTGGTATAACAAGGTAGATGATATAACTCAAGACTCCATGGAACACCTTGACGTCGCTTAGCAATCAAATTTGAGAAACTGCACATCATCCAATTGTTTGGTCAAAACCATCAGTCTAACAAGATAGATGATACATCTCAGGGATTATATAGAACACCATGATGTGGCAAAGAAATCAAATTTGAGAACAATAATTTACGTGTGAAACAAAGTCCTGGACGAGTAACTTGCTTTAATGAGTCAGCAAGTGGCAGGTGAAATGCTAATGCAATTATTAAACTCATAATATTCACTCTCATAAAAGATGATCTGGAAAAAGAGGCGAGAAAAAACACCATCTTACATCAAACAATATTAAGTTCTAAAGCTAATATCTACACTTGTAACTTATAATTTGACTCAAAGCTAGATTATAAATTTACTACATCTAACATTTAACTGGGAAGTTCTTACATGTTTCTTCAGTAAACAAAATTCCTTGTTACTGATCTAGGGTCAGATTGTCCAAATCTATCATGTCTCTATATACAAACTAAATCAACTAAATTTTAGTACAGAGACACACATACATATGCACACAGCACACGCTCGCACATACATACCACTGCTGTTATCGATCTAGATTCAGCATGTCCAAATATATTATGTCTCTGATAATAATACATATAGACAGCATTCTATATTAACTAAATCTTGATATGGACAATGTAAGAGAAACTAAATCCTCAGTTCTCTTTGTGACACAAAATGATTGGTACAAAGAAAACAAGACAAGATACTCGGCATATTAAGGTAATCACTTTCACAAACCAAACATACTCAAGAAATAAACAAGCACAATGAGCATTTTTCCCCCAAAAAAATAAAGGAAAGTATGCAACATATAGTACAAAAAGAAGTGATTTTTAGACGAAGCAGGCCTGAAGATTCAAGACACCCCGAAGGAAAACAAATCTAAAAAGCGACAGAGCATCTCATCTCCCAAACAATGTGGCCATTGGTGTCTCATCCAAAACCAGATCGGAAACCAAGAACCACTAAGACAAGAACAGATCAGTAAAAAGTGCCCGAAATTGAAAGAAAAGAAGAAGTACCGAACGCAGTGACGGACCCAAGAGGTCGCCTCCCCGGCTCTTCTCCTCGCGTCGGCCGTCGAACGAGAGAGCGAGAGCGGATATCTTTTCTTAGTTGTTCACTCCATATATGGTCCGATCGACACCGTCAACTCAAACGGAATCTCCAAACAGAATCGAACATTGATATCAGCAAATCCGGACTCATTGATTGAACCGATAATTAAATCTTAATACGAAAAAACAAAATGTAATTAGAATAAATAAAAAGTTAAAAGTCTTGATTCGGACAGATTCAAATTAATCAATCACAAAACAGCTGGAAGTCACTATCACGAGGCCGTCACCGTCAGTCACCGTTATCGCCTTCGCCAGTATAAACAGCAAACGGACGTCGATTTGAGAGCCGTATCGGCGCGTCTTCTGCACGTTGTGGTACGGTGACAGCGGAGCAGACTCCGTGATGCCTTTGTTATCGGATCCCGTACCGGATCCGACACGTAGAACCGTGTGTGAACCCGTAGATCTCTTTTATGAGCATCCGCAATTGTCTGCAGTAGTAACGAGCAATCAACCTAACGGGTGGGACTTTAGGCTTAATAGAGTTGGAAATAGAATCGGATTGTGGATAGAGTCAGATCCGGTTCGTTGGAGTCCGTGGTCGGACTCGAGTCACGCACAAACCAAATTGATGTCGAATCGGATTGTTCAATCCGATTCCAACCCGGTATTGAAGGATCCGATCAGACCCGATCTTTTCCGTGTTTGCCCTCGTTACGAAACCCCACCCCTAACATACTTGAGTTCCCTTCTCTCCTCCCACCGCCGCCGCCTTCCTTCCTCTCTCTCTCTCTCTCTCTCTCCCCTTCGGTGGCGTCTACGGAGCTTGACGATGAAGAGAAAGGTCGGCCGCCAAGAGATGTCGTCGGCGTCAGTGGTCGCCGTCGGATCCTCCATTGACGGCGGCGTCGATCTGAAAACCCTAATTCACGGTCATTCTCTCTTCTTCGACCGCCTTGTGGAGCTCATCCCTGCCCGTTTCTACCTCCCCGTGGATGACGACAAGCCCTGGTTCCAGGGCCTATCCAAGGCTGCTAAGGCCGCCGTTAAGGCCGAGTCCCGCGACAACCTCAAGGAGGCCCGCCGCGTACGACTCGACCCTGCCCAGTCCTCCACTACCCTCGATCTCCTCAAGAGGAGCATCGAGGCCGAGAAATCGGCTGCTGATACTAGCGACGACGAGGAGGATGACGAGGGCGAGGAGGACGAGGACGAGGATGAGGATGAGATCGGAAGCGAGAGCATGACCGAGGTCGAGAATCCCGTTCCCGTGATCTCCGACAACCGATCCGTCACGTACGAGGAGCTCCGGCAGCGGCTTCACCGCCGGATCGAGGAGCTCAGGTCCGGCAGGAACACTCGGCCTCTTTTAATCAAGAACAGGCCTGATAAGAGGGAGAAGAAGAAGAACCGAAATAAGAAGAAGAACAAGGAAGAGGATGCTTCCACTTCCCAGGGAAAACGAAAGAGAGACGAGAATGAGACCAGGGAGAAGGGGAAGAAGAAGAAGAGTGAGAAGGCAGAGAGACACAGAGGAGATGCTGTCGCTCCCGATATCTCCTTTGGGCAGGTCAAGATTGGTGGTGAGGATGAGCATAGGAGCAAAAGGAGGAAGCTTTCTAAGCTGCAGGAGTTGGAGAGGGCGAAGAAGCTGCAGGACTCAAAGAAGGATCCAGAGAAGGGGCTGATGGTCTCCAAGAAGCATTCTTGGAAGGCTGCTGTAAGCAGAGCTGCAGGCATGAAGGTACACGATGACCCAAAACTGTTGAAGGAGAGCATGAAGAAGGAGAAGAAGAGGCAGCAGAAACATGCTGAGAAGTGGGAAGAGAGGATCAAGAACACTGAAAATATTAGAGCAGAGAAGCAGAAGACGAGGGCAGAGAATATAAAAGAGAGAATCAAGCAGAAAAAGATGAGGCGGATCGAGAAGAGGGAGAAAAAGCTAATGCGCCCAGGGTTTGAGGGGCGCAAAGAAGGATATATCAATGAATGAGATCTTTGGCTCTAGGAACTATCCAAGGTTTCCAAGGTTAAAGAATATGAGGTAATGGAGACCTTTTTAGTCCTGTTTATCTCTTCTAGGGTTTAAGCAATCTGTCAACTTGATCATCTAGCAGTATATGTTTATTACTAATGCAAGCTCAGAGTAGTCATTGTTACTAGCCAAATCAATTCAGCATTTACATAGTGCAACAAAAAGAAGAAAAGAACTTCATTAATTCTCTACGGGCATTGGCCTTAATTTTGATGTGAAGAAACGCCAAATGGAAGTCATGTTAATTCTGTCTTCCAAATGCCAAAAAAAGTGTCAGATGCCCTACAGGCACAAGACTACTATTATTAGAGGGTCTACTATTATTACAGTTTCTTGTGTAAGCTGATGATCAATTGCTAGAGCTGATAGAGATATTTGATTTCTTATGACTCTGTATTCATGAATATCCATTGGATGCTGAACTACTTTAGTACTGTTGCAGTTTTTGCTAATATACCATTGTGTCCCTGATTATTGTATACTTCAGCTTCTGAAACTTGACAACAGGTTACTTGCTGCATATTGTGGTTAGTTTTTTATCATGATCATGAAGTTGTAGTAGACTGAGTAAAGTTCAGAATGTTTGTGACTGTAAACTTGTGTTTGATGTATTGATAGTCAATGAATATGAAGGTAAGTTATTGTTCTTGTGACAAGTGATCAAACAGTTTGATGTGTCATTACTTCCAGTCTGAAATAGTTTGATAGGACATTCAAAATGCACCAAAATATTGGCTTTCTGGTGTATATGTTAGATTGACATCCATTTGTTGGTGCCCTGGTACTCGTCCTGCACCGAGTCTGTTATGTGTATCATAATAGGGGCAATAGGCATAGAAGTTGTACTGCAAGAATGATATATATTTCTGCATAAGATATTCTAGATAAAAGATATGTTAGAGGAAAGGAAAAAAATGATAATGAATCTGAAGAATACAATAGTGGATCTTAAGAGAAGAAAGTGGTCCTTGCAGAATTTAGATGAAGTTAATGCTAAAAGGAAGTTGCAGTCAAGTGGTGAGGTATACAAGGGAGAAACTGCATGTTCGTATTTATTGTCTGAAAACTTGGAAGCAGTATACAGATTGACTAGAAAAGTAATAGTATTAAGATTAAACTTGTCACTTTAAGCCAACCTGAGGATTTAAATTTCAATTTGATACCGGTTGCCAACCTACCTACTCGATATGGTATCACAACATGTCACAGTATAATGTTAATATGTAACATATGGAATCATTGATTCAAATCATATAATAAATAACTACTATGTACTGGTATCCAACTATATTTCGACACCAGTACTTGGTTGGACCGGTAAATATTGGTACGGTCGAGATCTGAAATCTTGGCAATCACTTTGTTTATTTGGAACTTACTAGGATTCTTATCTTCTATGTTAAAACAACCAACTCAAGTGCACTATATTTCTTTTATTATAACTCTTATATCCAAGGCATTCTAAATAACGGACCTTGACTCTCTTTTGTTCTCAATAATATCATTGAAGTACTGTGTACACACAAGCGAATGAACTGGAACAACCTATCAAAACTCAAATTAGTAATCTATGCCTAAGCTTGACTCGACCCTACTATCTGTCAGAAGCTTGGCTGCATCGAGTTGTGTTTTTGAGTAATAGTGTAATGCCCTTGGTATTATATTGAATTTGATCAGCATCGTTGACAGGTGCTGGGGATTCCATGTCATCTTCACTTGGATAAGAATAGTTAGGTAAATTAGCCAAACTAAGGTCACATTTACAGAACATTTTCTGTTGCTGTGACACACTACAAAAGGAGAAACCGAGTATTTGATGTTGCATGTATATTTTCTGCATAAAAGTGTACAAACTGCTCAACTGTGGTCAGGTTTTCATGTCAGTGGAGGTGGTTTTAGCTGAGATCCACCTTGTGATAATTACTTCCGATGTGCCTTTTTTTACAAAGAAGCTGTTTTCTCTTGGTATTTCTTATTGATCTTAGCTCAAACAGGGAGTAATTGGGGTGTGAAACCAGATGTATATGGTATTCTCATGACAAATTCACTAAAAATGCATGATGAGAAACTTGATGTTGATGAAGACCAAGTGCATCCATATTTCTTGATATTGAGGAACAATATGTCTGTTCTACTTTGTCACTAAAGTCCTAGTTTTTGCAGCTTGAAATATCTTTTACCTTCCAGTTCATGTCCTACCAAGTTGTCTCTAGAGATACAAATTATCTTTACCTGAAAGCTGGATGAGATTGGAATCTTGGTGTTGGTATGAATCTCTTACTATAAACTCTTTATTCTTTTGGCATTTTGGCTGCTTATGTTGTTTTTGTTTGACAATTTTCCAGAGGTTCCTTATTTTAGTTTTGGCCGTTTATTGGCTTAAGTTTCCTTTCCCAAATCATGGTTTTCAACTGAGGGTGCCATTGTTATTTTATGGCTCTTGTTTGTGTTAATGTGTGTTACAGGACCTGTCACTGGTAATTAGCTGTACTTGCAACAAAAAGCAAGCAAATCATGGTTGCACTTTTAGAATACAAATCATATTACTGATTTCAAATCATACCATTCTCACAGCAATGAATTAAACCTGATCACAAATAGGAATTTGTGATTCATGACATCCCAAGCTTCAAGTGGTAAATAGGTTTAAAGGAGATTTCCAAGTGCCAAGTACTAAATTTTAGATTAGAAAAAAGATAGAAACGTTTCGGTTAAATTAGTTTTTTCACTCACTGGATTGTGTTAGAGGTTGGGATTTTATCAATAGTCGCTATGCTATCAGATGGGCTCAATTCCTTAGTGTCTTTATTAATATTTCAAAAATACTTTAAACCTATTAAAAATAATGTAATCTGCATAGAAATCTTTATTATTTTTGTTCCTAAATTAATTAATAAAAAAATAATATATTATTTATTTATTTACGACTGCAGCCTGATGAAGAGAGAGAGATAGATAGATAGAGGGAGGGAGGATGTAATCACCGAATTCTTTATTTCTTTTTTTTTCTCTCTAAAGTGAAATTTTCTATAGGAAGAATTTTGCTTGAATAAGTTCATGTAAGCGGATGTAATCAACAATTAAAATATATTGCCTGATGTATGTAAGCGGATAAGTTAGGAATATAATAAAAATATTAACTAATTATTATATTACCATATTATTTATTTACTTTTTCTTTATTATATATTTACTTTTCTGGTATTAAAACTATGATAGTTTGCATCGACCTTTTGACATGTTTTTTTTATTGTCAATCTTTTTGTTTTTGTTTCGGTCTCGAGATAATATTTAAATGATTTTATTGGTGCGTATTAATGCAAAGATAAAGATATTCCAATGATCAGTAAAATATATGATTTTTGGAAATAAAATTACTTTGGGAAGAGGTTTGCGACACGCAAAAGCAGTAGCAGCAGCTCAGCTCGGTCGACGTCAAGGTCGGACAAGAAGAACCAACTCTACTCCTCTTGGATGGTCGTCAAGCCCCAGGAAGAAGCGACATTGCCGGTCCTCGCATCCCACCTTCCTCTCTCGTGCTCTTCCACGATGACCCGCCCCAGATCCGATGGGTTCGTGCGTGACTGCAGCTCCCGGAACTCCCTCTGCGTCATCCGAACCCTCACCTGCCGACCAGGCCTCGATGCTCCGCCGGAAGCCTCGCCGCTGCTGCCACTCTTGCCCATGCACCCGCCCATGATGTCTTCTCCTCCTCTTTGTGTGTGTATATATATATATATATCTTACGTTGTCAAATTCTCTGCCTAGTCGACTCCATATATACACACACGTAGAGGGAGGTGTGAAGTGATCAACGGATGAGAGGGGGATGTAAGTTGCAAATCTCATGGATAAAAGAGTGTCCTGAAGAGAGAGAGAGAGAGAGAGATTGTTGGGCGTCCAGGAAGCCTGCATACATGGGGAGGGTGAAGGCAAGCCAAGAGGGAATGCATGTAATCACAAGATTTTTATTCTCTTTTTTTATGAATTGAAATTTTTTATAGCTACAACTTTGATTTGATAGATCAATTTATTTACTTTTATGTGGAATGTAATAAAATGATTAATCAACAATTACAATCTATGGGGAGGTATATTAGGAATATAATAGAAAATTAATTTCTTAAGAAGTCAAAGAGAATATTTATTCATTTCCTTCAAGGGTAACTTGTTAAAGAAAGGTATGAGAGAGAGAGAGAGAGAGAGAGAGGTAGGTTTTCCCTCTCTACCTTGTTATATCTTTACTGTTTTGTAACTATTAATTTATAATTTCAATTGTTCATGAATATTAGTAATGGGGTGCATGAATACTGGCATTAAAATTTTGTTATTGATGCGCGAATTCTAATATAAATTTCACGATATTTCATCTTGTGTTGTAGATTTAGTATTTTTATATTGTGTTAAAAATTTAAAGATTATTATTATTATTATTATTTAGATTACATCAAAATAATAATTATTATTATTATTATTATTATTATTATTTATTATTACTCTGCCTAGGTCGATTTAGGACCATAGTAGGATTGACATATCATGATTTTGGGATTTAATGAATTTAAAAAGATTTACATGATGCCTTGGCTATGAAATTTAAATAAAATTAATAAATTTTTTAAATTTAAATGTGCTATGCAATTGAAATGATTGATGTGATGAGATGAGATGATATATAAGGACTCTATTTTCTTACTAAGAGTAGGCATGACAAATATTCGTATGATAGTTTCCGATTTCTATAACTTTTGTTAGAAGGAAAGAATCTCTTGTGAAAAGAATTATCTTATTTGTTATTATGATTATGATATGAGCTCTTTTCATTATATCATTGTACATCTTTTTATCCATTGTTCGAAGAGTATACCTTACTATTTTGATTGATACCATTGTATGACCCTTGATTGTGATATAGCTACTCAATATATTTTGTTGATATGTTCAAATAATATTTAATCATATTCAGAGATAATTCTTTATGGACGTTATAAGAATCGTAATTTTATTTATGACTTATAAGTTTTGAGAGAAACATTTAAATTTTTTTGCTTTGAATAAGATTACTTTAATTTCTAAACTACTTTGGATTAATATACGTGGAAAGATGATCATATTCCGTATTTAGAGAAAAAAATGAGCATGATGTGATAGAGTAAGCGCCCAAAAAACCAATTGCAATGCTAAATGTGCCAAGTCAACTTGTCATGATTACAAGTTGATATGGATGATTTAAGCCAACACACGTTTATAGCGTTGTGCATCTAATACATTTATATCGCTGTGCATCTCATACATCAATGTCTCTTACATAAGTGGTTTAACTCGAAATGATCTAACACTATGTCACATGTGTTTGACATCCCTCACATGGGTAGTTCATTCGAAGACACCCTTATATAATGCTTTCGTGTATCTTCGATGTATGCCACCACTTATATGAGTCATTTACGTCAATACACCCAAACCTCCGTATATCTCATGCATTTGATACTTATATGGAGTTCAAAGTCAGCATGTCTCAATACTTTCGTGCTTCTTCTGCATATGATATTTCTTACGGTGGTTTAAGTTAACACACTCTATCTCTTTCACGTATCGCGTTTGTCATCCCTTAAATGAGTGGCACAAGTCAATTCACTTTAATACTCTTTGTGTATCTCCTATATTCTCAACATACTATGTTGGTTATTCTAAGTCGACATATCCTAATGTCTTTATATATTTCGTGTCTGATATCCCTAGGTGATTTAAGTCGACAAGATCCGAGACCCTCGTGTGTCATATATGTCCAACACCCTCATATATGAGTATTTAAGTTAGCATCCTTTGACGTCTCATATTATCTCTTGTATTTAATAGTCTCTACATAAACAATTGCTCGATAACCACATGTATCTCCTGCATTTAATATTTTTTTATGACTAGTTAAAGCTAATACATATTTTATGTGAATGATAAACATCAATCAATTTTTTTAAGTGCAAATAACAATTATAGAATTCTCGAGTTATCCGATGACTATTTTTAAGTTAATTGAAAATCAACATGTGATATCTAATCAAATAATCAGTAATCCCTTAGTCATAAATCAAATTATATGATGTCGATTGAGGACCCTTACGGACCACTTAGCCAAATGATTACATAATGCCATCTAAGTTTACTTACTCAATCTTTTTAGGGTTGGTAAGTATTTTTAGGAATCTTAATTATATTTAAATTAATTCATAGAATTATTATTAAATTAATTTTTTTAGTAAATTAGATATTATTCCTAAAAATATATAATGAATTTTAAAGTTTTAATTAAAGAGAGAGGTAAAATATTTTGGGTACTCTTAAGTTTGATCTCTAGGGTCGCTAAAAAAAGGTTAAGAGAGAAGCTTTTCAGGTTTATACGAGAAGTGTACAGGCAAGCCGTAGTTTAAGCGGTGATAACTTAAACGTCTTGTAATTGATCTCATATATTAAAAAATTTAATTTTTTTCATGAATATAAGTGAGAGTTATCGAATCAAAAAAATATTGAATCAATTGATACGAGAATTAATAAAGAAGCTCATGTGTTATTCTTTATTATATTGCTCATCGATTCCTATCATAATTTTTAAAAATAATATTATATAAAAATAATACAGTAATTATAGAACAGTAATTATATAATTTTTTAACGGTGGTAAATCTCAACGTGAACATAGTTAGATCTTCAGCAATATAGATATAAAGAGGATGAATATTAGATGAAATTATCTGGGAAAAAACAAAAAGTAAAAGACCATTACACTGTGATGATCATTTCTTGATCCCACGCAAGTATTAATTCGAGTTGTCACATCAGTAAATGAACCTTATCATATGATGACGTCACATCGGATGGTCATGAGGTGCTTGGTGCGCGGATCTTGATGCACGTATAAAAATAATCCATCTCATTTAAATGAGTTCGATAAATCCACATATACGAAACGCTCCACCTGCTGCTAAGCTTACTTATATTCGGAATTAAATTAGGTCGGGTATCCACTATCCAAATCCAAACCCGTTAAAATCCGAACTCGATAAGAGGGCAAGCTAATGTAGCGGTTCCCATGGACCCGCTTCCATCCGTTGTAGTTCTTTGGTTCCTTCCCATGGCAAGCTAATGTCTTCGCTTCCCGTTCCTTGTACTTCTTTGGTTCCTTCCCGGTCCCCAAGAATGGTTCCCAAGAAAGGATCTGAGTCAAGAATGACTCCCGCTCCGGCGCGATCCGCCCACGTGGAAGAATCTAAGGCGAGCTCGTCGGATTCGGACCTCTTCGCCGCCTTCATCGCTCGGAGGAAGTTCTTCAACTATGAGCAGAACCGCCTCCAAGACCAGGTCGACACCCTCGGGCGCCGTTCCAAGTGGCTGAAGACTTGCATGGACGAACAAAGCGTCAGCGTTCCTTCTCGCCGTTCTCGCTCCGCCGTATCAGGCTCTCTTCTTTCGCTTGTTCTTGACCTTTCTGTTGTTCTAGCAGGAAGATGGGTTGAGGAGTGCCAAGGCGCTGAAGACGTGCATTGGTAAGACGAGCGAGCTGCAGCGTGCTTTGCACGATCGACGGGATAAACGTGAGACGGTAAAGTGTCAGAGATATCTTGCTTGATCATCATGCTAATCTTGGGTTGTAGAACTGTTAATTTCCTCTCACGAGGTTACGTGGACACGTTCTTGACGATAATGTACGTAACCTGGTTGTCAAAATGGCTGAACTAAAACAAATCTAGCAAAATCGCACAAAGCCAATGAGAAACCAGCAAGGGATCAGGAGTCATGTTTTCTGGAAATAAATAGCTGGGAATGGTGTCAAATGGCCCTACGATGGGAGGTGTTTTCGATTGGACAAGGGCGGTTCTTCTTCATCCCTACATAAAATGAATGTTTTTTATCCCATTGTTATTGTTCATTAAAAGAAATGGAAAAAAGACAGATTTCCGACGCTTTTGTTAGTTCAGATGTAATTAAACTAGGGATGTAACAAAAAGATTAATCTTTCAGAAATATCTTATCATTATACGCATCAACAAACATCTCACGTTAAGTTCTTCATATAGAATTATGTTCATTAAGGAGCTTATGTATGCAAAACTAGCTGATCCAATCTGCTGTTACCTTTTTTTTCTGGAAGCAGAACGAAATATTGTGTCAAGTTACAATATCATTTATCTAGAACAATCTTGATTTGTTTTGGTGGAAATGCAAATAGGAGCTGATAGGTTCTATTTTATAGATGTAAAGATGTTTTGATGGTAATTATTCATCTTCCTAGGTGGTTTTTGGCTAGCTGAAGATCATTGCAGTGTTCCTCTATTTATTCGTGAATTATTTTTGTAATCTATCTTGATCTGTTGTGGCCATGCAACACTTGATTGGTAGTCTATGACATAATTTGTTTTCTTTAGAGATAAATGTGAAAAAAAGGGATTAAAAGAAAAATGGTGAGGCATCTACATTGTCCTTGAAGGAGGCATCAATCGAAGCCTTACATTTGTTACAACTGATCCTCATTGCCTTTTGATTGTTGCTTCCATGACCTAATATATTTAGAAGTTCTAACTGGAGAAAGTTATGTTGAAAGAGACATTTCTTTTCTGGAATGCAGTTTATCTTTCATTATATTCTATACTCAGCATGATTTTGATCAATCCATGTCCTACACATTAATTATGTTTACATTTGTACGTGAAAATATCAATTAAATTTAGCATCTTCTAAGTTATTCCAAATATGCAAATAAAATGTAGGATAAATTTCTTAACATTTATCAGATACTTGTCCTCCATCTTAAATGCATGCCAATGACTTCAGGTTAGATGAATCACTGTATTCCTGGTCAGGAGTTCTGTAACTTGATAAAATATTTTAAAGATATATATTTATATAAATCTTACATTCATGTCAAAGTCAATTGCAATCAGTGCCTATATATATGAAGTGGGCATCAATAAGTAATAACATTCTCAACTATCTACAAAATTTCCCTGCTAAATTTCAGCAAAATAATGTGGTTTTCTGTGTTTAAATTTCAGTGTGACCAAAATTTCACCCTGGCACCATGGTGTCTTCTTTTATGTTATATATGAAGATTGGGTTCAAGAATAAGTGTTGTTCCTCTGTCTTTTATGGTGTTACATATGAAGACCTCAAGAAAACTTAAATCATCTAGCATGTTGCTGCATTCTGTAGCTTAAAGCTTTGAATTCCGAAATTGGATTCTTAAGAAGCGACGAGAAGATGGTGTGGAATGAATATCAAAACACCGAAGATGAGGTATAAGATAGAAAAGCTCTACTTTGATCCCTTTTGTTTCATCTAACCAGTAGCTAAAATTGCATTTTGTTTTAAGCTCCATGAATGCAAACAAAGGATGAAAAGTCTTCTGAGGCAGTTAAGCGAAGAAAGCAAAGCCAAAGGATCAGCTAGTGAGCAGCATAAGACTACTAGTAAAGTGAGGAACAACATAATTTCCTACAATTTCTGTCATTCTTGACATTGTCTTCTTAGCATACTTTATTCTTGCTCTGTTATTTTTCTTTTCCCTCTCTAATTGTTTGAAGTTTGTAATCTCGTGCACAGGGAAAGCAAATTATGTCATAGAACAATGTCACAGCAATTTTCAACTCTGCTATTGTGCAGTGCATTGTAAGTTCTTTGGAGGGAAGCTGTTGAGTGAAACCATGGTTTTCTTTCAATGGTTGTCAACTTCATCATAATGAATCTTATGTTCTGAGGTCATGGCTTCCCACTGGAACCCCTTCCTGTACTGGATTCTTTTGTATCATCCAAGTCATAACAATCAAAATGTTAGCTTCATACTAAATCTTAGTTCAAAGTGAAACTATGCAGACATTTTTTTGTTTCTTATCGTCAACGGATCGCAGGAAGATCAATGGCTATGATGTAGCCACGTCATAACGATGGAATGAATGGGCCAGAGGTCCATTTATTTTAGATACTGGGCTTTAAACCAAAAAACTAAATGACCCCAAAACGCACTTGAATTAAGACAACTACAATGTTGAATTAGGATTACAACCAGTAAGAACAAAGCAAACAAGTCATCAATCTATCTACCATAACTACTGTCGATGAATCAAGTCTCCAATCTATCTACCACAACTATCGTAGAGAACTAATTCTCTGAATCCCGGGTCAATTGTCTACTCGACTCGATGAATCGATCGAGGTCTCTTGAGACTGGCATGTTCGATTCGATGTCTCGGTCCGCGGAGATGGCTCCGATCACCGCCTCCGGCACGATGCACCGTCCCTCGCCGGACAGCTTCTCTTGGACGGCTGTAGATGCTAGTAGAGCTTGAAGCTTCTGCTCCACCTCTTGCGGTGCCTTCCATCCCTGCACCAAGCAAGAACAGTAAGTGGACTCACCTAACCGAAGTCATGAGACCGAGTCCAGAAGAGTTGGGTCTTGTGTACCTTAATTGAGCCCATGAGCCCAAGGATTCCAACCTGGGCCTGCAAGAACTTGACGTACTTGTACGCCGCTTGAAACATCTCCGCCGTGTTCATCTTGTTCCCGCCGGGAATCAGCCTCCCCAGCTCTTGCGTCTTCTCGCTGATCCTCTTCCTCCGCGCCCTCGCCGCCACGGTCTGCGCCGACAAGCATCCGGCGCCCAACTTCCTATCCCCGTCGCACGCAGGTATCCCACGGGCCGGCGGCGGGGCTGCCACGAGGAGCTCTGCCATGAGCTCCGGCGCCGGCCAACCTGCCACATTGCAGGAACTGGCCTCGAACGTGAGATCCGACGGTCGGTACAAGTCACTGCAGCTCCGCGGTCGCTTAGGGCGGTGGAGGAGATCGAAGTCGTCGCCCGGTGCATGAAGGCCGGGAGGGAGGGATACCGCGGATGGCGCGGAGAAGCAGGGGAGCGGATTGGCCATTGCGTCGTCGTGGAGGAAGCAGTCGCCCGGGGGGTCGAGGAGGTAGTCGATGGGGAGGTGAGCGGCGTCGGGAGGGTCGGAGAAGAAGCCGAGTAGAGCGTCGGCTACTTCGGACTGGCTGTCGTGAAGAAGGCCGACGCCGGGGTGCGGATGGCCTGCTGCTTCCCAGCTCTGGTGCAAGCTCAGTGCCATGGCAGTAGCAGATGTCTCTGTTGCAACAATGACACAAACATCCATTACTCTAACATGATAAACAGCAACTGCTGATGTACTCCAAACATGATGAAGCAGGAGGAGAAAGAACTTGGTTGCACGGCAAAACAAGAAGAAATCAGAAGAGGTGTAGTGTAACTCCACAAACCATTACAGCATCAAACCAAACCATGATATAAGAACGCACAATTACTGGCGGAAGTGCTCCAGATAGCAACAAGTACAGTTTCTATCCATTGCAAGAACATGCATAACAAAAAGTGCAGTGGTCGCCTTCAACTACTAAGAAACTTGTGATCAGAGAGGATCACCTCATCATCATGTACGGTTCAGTGAACCCTAGAAGTTAGCAAAACGAGAAGACTAAGGACATAGACAGAGAAAATATATTTTACCTGTAAGTTGGATGCTGTATCTTCAAAGGCGGCTCAACAGAGCAGAGAGAGATCTTAGAGAGGATCTATACTAAACTCTTAAGCACACAGAGAGAGAGAGAGAGAGAGAGAGAGAGAGAGAGAGAGAGAGAGATCCTTCCTTGTATAGTGGCGGTTCATGCCTCGCTCCATCATTCTCTCCTCACGTTGCTGTAACTGATCCCTCGAGTCTCGGCGTCTCTCACTCGCAGTTCTATAACTTACATCCGCGATAACTAATCTCTATCAGAGTAATCTCGAGTCTATGACACAGTTATGTAGTTCTCACCCTCGCCTTGGATTCTCACTCACGTAAGCTCTTGCAATGTCCACATGCAGAATAAGAAGCTCACGTAATCAAATGAAGCGATCCTCTGCTGCATCTTCCTATGCTGTATATACACACATGTATTATTTAATATTACAAATATTTAATTTTGTTCTCAATAGCATTTACTTATTTTTTTTGTTATGAGTATGAAGAAGAATAACTCAAGTTACTATCCTTACCATCCTCTTTTTACTGTATTATATGAATTATTTTATTATATGATCCTATATTTTATAATTTTAATATAACATGTAACTGTTTTTATTTTTAAATTAAATATACTGTTTTGTTTTAAACATCTAAGTAAGAAATTATAAGAAGAAACAAAAAAAAAAGAGGTTTTATTTCCTAATTAATAAATCAAGCTAATAATAACGGCCCAAAATCTCATGAGGGTAAATCTAAATTTTGTATTATTTTTTATGGTTTATGAAATCTTGCCATTAATATTTTTAACTGTGGAAAAAGATTAATTATTATGACATTTACTAATAATCGGCCGATATTTGAATTATTAGAATTTGGCTCGAGATAAATCCTCGGTCGACATTAGACGAGCTCGGACCGGAGTGCAAGCCTGACCGATTCCTGACCCGGCAGACACTTGGGCGAGTCAAGCTCGTACATGCTCGATCCCGAGTCTGACACGCCTTCGCCTCCTATAAATTGGACCCCTCTCCCTTCTCCCCGCGCTCGATAGAATGCGACGCTCGGTTAGGGGATAGAGGAGACGCTTCGGAAACAAGGAGGCAGCGGGTCCTCCATCCTCGTCTTCCGATCTCCCCGTCGCGCTCGTGGATTCCCGGTCACGGTACATCGAGATCTTGCGATCGCGATTTATGCCAGCTTGCCGATGGTAAATCCTGCATCCTGTTTTCTGATCGTCTCAGATCTCTCTGCTTGATTGCTTTCAATGTATCGGTCGTTGCCATGGATTGTTCGTGCGATGCTGCTCCTTGGATCTAGGGTTTGGGTTAATTTGTTCGTTTGATGTCGGTCGTTGCTATGAATAGCAGTTCCTTTTGTGTTAATACCAAAATTGTTAGCGATATAGGGATCGTCGGATCAAATCGCTTATCAAAGCTTTGTTGATTGCATTAATGCTGGAATAATGGTTAGATTAGGATACTGCTTCAATCAAGCCTCTGTTAAACGTTTCTGCCTTCACAATTTGTTGGTTTGAATCCAGTGAGATCTGTGTTTGAAGCAATTTGTGGTTATATCTCATCACATTTTCTTTGATGCCCATATCGAATGACAGCCCTGTGAACTTTCATGCATAATTATAGTTTCCATGTTCTCACATTTTAAATCGCAAGATCTGTTCGTGGCTGGTATACTCTAAACATGATGAAGCAGAAGCATGAGGAAGAACTTGAGCATAGCATGGCAAGAGAAGGTATCATATATATACACACACACCAAATCAGTGCTAATAGATAAAATATATGGGAGCACGTCATTCTTCACAAGGACAAGGAAATCATAAGAACATGTATGATGTACTTGATTGCACAGCAAAGGAAGGGGAAATCAGAAGCGGCGTAACTCCACAAACTATTACAACCACTTCATCCACAGCATAAAAATCCACGGTATATGAAAACACTTTACTAGTAGCGGTGCTCCAGAGAGCAAAAAGTAGGAGTTTCTACCCAAAGCAAAAAGTACAACTACTAGTATTTGGAAGTCTGAATTCAATGAGATTTTGTTTGGAGAACAGTTTGTGGTTATATTTCATTGATATTTTGCTTCCTTCGATGCCCATATGATTGATTGTCCTGTGAACTTTCATGCTTGGATGTCCACACTGACATGTTTTTAGGACCCTAATTATAGTTTCCATTTTCTCACTGGATGCATATCTATAACATTATAACCTATTTTTTATGAGCTTCTAGCAGCCCTAAAGATCTAGTCATCTGTAGCTTTTTCTTGCCTTCATTATTCCTTATTGTGATGGTTGTTTTCCTTTAGGTGTCATTCTAGGACTTGTATCTCATATGGTCACCTGTCAGATGTGCTCTTTCCATATATTTGATTCTTTCTGTTTTGCTATTCACTGCATACAAGAGAATTGTTGTGCCAAATTTACTTCTCTGTGTGCGTTAATATTAGGAAGGATTAACGTAAGCACCAATCAGCCATGCACAAATGTGAGAAACCGCATGCATGACCTGTGTGTGTGGTAGTCTGCACGAGTTATATATACATTTTTCCTTGTATGTTATGGTTATTGGCTCACAAAAATTAGTATACTTTGATAGTTGTTTTCTTTTACTTCTTTCATGCTCTGTTTTTAATGGTATTATTATGCTCTCGAATATGTTCTTCTTTAACGTACTCGGGCTTACTCTGTTTCTTCTAGGACCATATATCTTGTTAAGCACATGAGTGTTGCACATGTTGGTTTATTTCCAAGTACAACATGAAATTTTCTACTGGTGAACAGTGTCTATACTGGTATTATGGTAATTCAATTTTGTATTTTGTATTACGTGACTGCTTAGTTGTACAGATTTTAAATTGAATGGATCGATTACAATCAATAATATACACATAAAAAGATTATCATAATACCAGTATAGAAGTATCTTCAATATTTATCCTAATATGATTTTTTAAATTAGGATTTGATTTGAACAAATATGTCCCATAAAATAATTGCTATATCAATAAGCTTTATTTTGGTGTGTGTACCTTAGGCATATAGTAGTAATCCCCCATGTCAGTAGCTTGAATCTTTAGGGCAGAGCTACACAGAAGGCAGTACTGACATTGATATATTATACTGAATATAGCACTCCTGATGTAATAATAAAAACATCCCAAATTCTTAAAAGAATGTCTTTGTGCTTTCTGTTCTCTCTCTCTCTCTCTAGCCTTAAGGTAACAATTAGTCTAATGTGTTGCTTCTTTGAAGTAGGTTTACAGGTCAGTGATCCATGAACTAAAAAGGTTGTGGACCAGACATGTGCTTGATGATCCAGTGGTTATTGTTGAGAGTTATACGGCACCTTAATTAAAGCATTATAATGATATAAAACGAAGGGGAGAGATATAGGTTTGAAATAAGTCAGATTGTAATCACAGTATCATGTTCATTGGATTCTTGGCTGATCAGAGTTTGAGTGCATAAGCGTGTCAATACAAATTTCCCATTAGCACCATGTTAAATGATCTGGACGACATCTACAGGAGACAGAATTATCAGTACCTATAGGAGAGATCTGATGATATGAAGTAGAAGATGCAACAAAAGGTAGATAAGGTATTAATGTTCTACTATATACTAATTAGATATCAAAAGGAAATTTAATTCAACTGTTGCTCAATTTACCATCTTTGATATGTTGCGTACTACACTCTGCTTCTTTGATTCTTGGCTTCGTGTTCTCCCTCTCTTCTTCCTCATTGCAGGCTCCCACTGGCAGGGGACTGGGTTGAAGACCGCGACATCATCTTGGAGTTGACTCGCTCATGTCGATGCCGTGATTCTGTTCCTGTCGGGATGTCCCGCCGCTGATGCTCCTCATCACCATGCCGCCCACTCCTAGGAAATCCCTCGTTAGCTGGTCGGTGCCCCAAAGATTAAGCTTAGCGTCGGAGCCGAACTCCCTGGTCTCCTGATGGGGCCCGCCGATGAGGCCGGTTCTTCCGTTCGCGAGCGAGTTCATCAGGTTTCGGAGGTGAGTCTCGTTCTCTGTTCGAGCTTGCAGGCCGTCTCCGCTGTTGCCGCCGCCAGTGTTGGGAGGCCTCGGACTGCTTGAAGAAGAGTTGCCAAATCCTCTCAATAACGAGTGCCCGATGTTGGTCATCGAGCCCATTTGAGCTGCCTTCTGAAGCAATGCAGTGGCTGACATCCGGGGGAGGAGGTTGGACTCATTCTGGTTATAGAGAGAGGTCAGTCCGCCGGCGACGTGATCGCTCACAAGGTTCCCAGAGAAGAGAGACGTCAGTTCGCTCCTTCCGTTGGCATCGCTAATATCACTGGCGATCAGCATCTGGTTATACTGGTCACCGCCATTGTTGCTGTTACGGATGCTACTCGTGCTCCTACTGCTAGTGGAGAAGAAGCTGAGGTTGAACAGATCGGCAGCGGTCATGGTGCTGCCTTGGGGATCAGGGAGTTGCATCAGGCCATCAAAACGTTTTCCTCGAAGCAAGGAGAGGTCAGGCTGGTGCTCCTCGTCGAAGCCCTGGTCAGAGCCATTGCCGAGGTAGAAAGCAGCCGGTGGAGGGAGCTGAGGTGGGCGGAACAGCGAAGGGTGCGCAGCAGTCACGAGGTGTTCGACCGGGGTTCCACAGCCTCCTTGGTCTCGTAACAAGGTGAGCCGGGCGTTCATTTGAGATACGCTCAAAGCCATTGTGTTGTTCCCGTGCAGGTCGAGGCCGGCGGCAGGGAGTCTCGAGCTCTCCTGCGCCAAGGCGTCGCAAAACGCCCGATGGGTGATGAAGCTGTCACGCCTGTACAAATCACAAGAAGAGAAACTGCATGAACTTGCTTCAGGGTTGGAAGAAGAGTAGCATTGATTGGAAGAACTCACCAGGTATGTTCTCTCAACTAACCAACTATCTTGAGCATGCATGCATATACACTTCAAATTATATATATGTAATTAGATTTCAAAATCTATTTATACTCTCATAGTTGATGTCAATTAAAAGTCAAGAAAGAAATAGTAATTATCAAATCCAACCTACATCTGCCCTTGAGGAGGAAACCCCCAGTCATCAATAAATGCAATGAGGATCCTTGCAAGAAGCATGCAACTCAACTAACCCCCAATCAATGATTCCAATACCTAAAGAGAATATTTGCCAAAACCATGAAAAGCCATCCCACGCACCACCACGGTTGTCCCCTCGGCTTTCTTTACAAGAATCCATCATATCACTTAATTGCATTCTAGTGTAGAGAGGGATACATCTCATTTGTAGCACATTGAAATAAAAGGAGAGAGGCAGACATCTGTATTTGGATGAACTTCCAAGTTTCTAGCCTAACGTTTCCATGAAAAGGCTGATCTGCCACTGCCGCAGGACCTGCAATCACATTTAGCTAAGCCACTAGACAACAAACTTGCAAAGATGGTTACTTGCACCACGTGAACAGGATATATAGAGAGAGAAAACATAGTTTAAACGAGGGATGGAAGGGTGGCGTTGGTTCCAACGAGATGAAAAAGATGAGACGCTTTTTTGGTTATGTTGAGCTGAAACCCCCATGACCATGGCACTTGTATAGACCAATTCACGTGGGAGCAGTTCCTTACAGCCGTTTCCCAACACTTCTCTCCCTTGGAATCCAACCATAACGACCCTAAAGTAAGAGAAGAGCCCTAATAGAAGGCTAATCATCACCAAACCCAAAGAGGGACACTAAATCACGAAAGAAACTGTTGTCAATGACCATATGTTTTAACGATCATCCAATGATGAAATCATGCAATGGAGAATGCTGCTACTACTACTACTGACCTGGAGAAGAGCGTGCCGCACTCGCAGCGGTACTCGCAGTTGCCGCAGGTCTTGGAATGCGCCTTAAGGTCCGAGCGCACGGCGTAGCGCTTGGAGCACTTGTTGCACTTCCACCTCTTCTCGCCGTGCTTGCGGCAGAAGTGCTTCTTTACACCGGTAAGGTCGCCGAGGGCGCGGGAGGGATGGTGGTGAGCGCACGTCGGCTCGGGGCAGAGGTACACCCGGCGGCGGCGCCTCCCCTCCTCCTCGCCGCTTCTCAGCCGGAGCTTCCATGGCAGGTTGTGCCCGCGGCGGTGCAGCTGCAGGTTCTGCTCCCGTTGAAACCCCTTGTTGCACACCTCGCAGACGAATCGGTTCGTCGCCAGCAGCGTCTCCGGCGACAGCGCGATCACCTCCACCTCAGGATCTGCTGCTGCAGACATGTGGATTCGGTCGTGGATACCATTATTCAATCTATAATATTAGTATGCAGCAACTGGATAGGATGGAGTAGGAATGAGATAGAAAATAAATTTAATGTATTATCTTATATATAAAAGACACAATGAACAGATGCATAAAAATATAAAATTATATTAAATAGGATTATCATCAAAAGGATGCATGAACCCCTCGATATGCACATAATGTTTAATGTGTAATCTAAAAAGCATAAATAGATAGGGTTTATAATATTAAATACGTGAAAACAAATTATAGATGTGAAGAGAAGAATGTAATTGTGTAAGGACTCTCTCTCCTCCGTCTTATTCTCACTATCTCCTATTTTTTTTTCAAATAAAAGAAAGTAAGGAAATGACAGAAAAGAGATGGGATTGAAGTGGAGGAAAACTTCATCCGTACCAACGAGAACCAGAGGGAACTGTATGCTCATAGCAAGCGTTGAACAGGAATACGAAAAGAAGATTGGGAACACAGATGGTGAATCCCAATTCTACAGCATAGGGTTTTCACGATCTGAAGAGAAGTCTAGTATGCAGGACTAAGACATGCATCTTTTAGTGAGCTGGAGGAGCAGCATATAATATAATTAGAAAGAGGGTGCACATAAATATGGATGAATGTTTCAGATACTTGCTTGGGTTTCCAGGTTGGTTTCTTTTCTTCTTCGCAGTTGCAGGCAGCGTGGCGGAAGAGGACAGCTGCTGTTGTTTCTTTTCATGTTGAAGCTCCTCATCTTTGATCCCAAGGAGGGGTGACGATGATGACGAAGTTGATGCCATGTCCTCCCTTTTTCTACTGACGGTATTCTTCTTGTTTCTCCTTCCTCACTCTCCCAGATCTATTGTTGATTTCAGACCAAAATAAATATTCCCACTGCCCAACATACAACCATGAAAGCTGATCTCCTTCTTTTGTTCTCACGCCTCCTTTTCATTGGATCCTTGGAAGGCAACACAGAAGCCCAAAAGAAAAAGAATATATGAAGAACCCCCCCAAAGCTCCATAGCAAAGTCAATGATCTAAAGCTCTTAGAAGACAATCTTCTCAAATAACAAAGAAAACAAAGACCAGGGGATGTAACATAAGAGAAGTAAACAGATCAAATATCTCTTCACTTCTCCTCGTCTCCTGCCTTGCATGCCATTGGGACTGAAGCAGTGGAAGGATGACAGCTCTTTCTTGTGCGGTTTCTTTCACTATTCTCCCCCTCCCCTCACCTTCTTCTGCAGTCCCAGTTTCTGCCCATTGATCTATTCCTTCTGGTCTCCTCGAGTCAATAAGTATGATGAGAGAGAGAGAGAGAGAGAGATGAAGGGGTGGTGCAGAGTAAGGCAAAGCTTGTCCTTATGTGACGAAGGATAGTTCTTCGCTTAACCCATCTCTTATTCTGTATCCACCTTCCTCAATCTTTCACCCCTGAGTCAAAATAATAAAATAAACTATATAAAACTAAAGGATAAAGATCCCAAGTAGACTATTCGTCCTGTAGCATCACAAGGGAAGCTGCTATCGACCTGCTCATTTGCTATTGATATAACACTTCTGATTACAGTGTGGTTTATGCTTTAACATAAATCCCTGTGTCTCTATTGGGAAGTTTTATGGAGTTGGGAGTTTTGAGTGATACCAGATCGAGACTAACATACATGGACACTAACCGAACATAAGAATTTCTCATATTACCTTAAATCTTTTTTTATCTCTTACTAACGTAGGACTACTCTAATTCCTATATTGGTCTTTATCTCATATATAAATATTCTACACTAGATGGGAGTCTTGTGTGTTGCATAATTTCGTATGAGCTTGGACAGTGTATCACTTGTTCGTCACAATATGTCTTGCACAAAGTTGAACCTTGTAAGAACCCTTATTTAAACCCTAAAACGATTAATCGATTGGTCTTGTTATATATGATAACAACAGTAGGAGGATGTAATATCACAATCATTCGGAACAGTTATATGGATCTTTTCTAATGTATTTTTGGCTCTTCTATATAAATCAGCACTTTTATTGATCTAGGAACAAATATGTTCAATCTAGTTTAAAATGTCCCGAGTCCATTAAGTTAACATAGCAGCTAATTTTGTTGATCTAACAGTTCATTTTGATTTCATTAGATCATTGAATGGACACATATATGTATAAATCAAATGCCAAGGTTGTTTTGTCTCTTTATTTGTCGATTATATAAATGCCAACCAATACAAACTTCCTATTCCCAAGTTGTTCTTGGCCATTCAAAGATATAGTGATCTTCTTCCTCTTAAAACATATGAGAAACACATGTATTCCACAAGCAAAAATGTTTCCTTATATGTAAAAAAGGCATTTTGATTTTTAGGTAGAAAAAACGACGATTGTGTTTTCAATTAGTTGTGCTTGATTTCATAGCATTGTTTTTATAATAATGGTTAAGAGTGTAAGATAGGAAGGGTAGGGATATTGAAAATAAAAAAAAAAATACCAAAAATACATTTTATGAAACAGGAAAAAACAATAATAAAGTTTTATTCTTCCCACATTGTTGGTTTGTGGTTTTTCATGGGTTTGATCAAGTTTGTCTAGATTTGATTGGTTTTTTGCTCCATCGGATTTTTGTGATAAATCAGAATGAACTTTAGATAGGTTTCTTATCTGATCGATCCAGTTGACCCTTCATGCCTGATCCCGTTTTTTAGATCTTGCACTATGCAAGATGATGCTTTATATATAAGTCAACAAATTGAGAAGCAAGCTTTACTTGCCTTATATATCAATTATAATGTCGAAGCCATGAAAATACTAGTGAGAGAATTCCACAAAGACAAATATAGCAAACAGTCAATCCCTGTTTTGTCCAGTAGTATATGGATGTTTGTGTTGATTTGTGCAGATTCTTGTCAGTTCCATGCAGCAAGAAGACACCAAATAAAACAAACCATACTCTCAATCAGAAGACCGGAAGATTAAAGAACAGCTAATAGGACTTTAATAGGATTTTGTTGATGTATTACTGAGCTTGGCCATCTGCTCTTTCTAGTACTACTTAGTTCTTTATTGTAATGTATTTAGTAATGTGATAAGGGAGAGTACAACATGTGACCTAATCCACCTGTTCCATTTTTGAATTGGAACTTGACTGTAATTTATATCATGTTGGAGAAATGGATTAGGTTTAGGATTTAGAAAGATGCTGTATTACCAGCTTCTGGGTTGTGTTTAAAGCCAAGCTTTGAAGAGAGAGAGAATGCATCTATTAGGTTGTGCAACAATTGTTTATTACTCATCATGGAGCATAATGATCCGGAAATCTCTCATGTATTAGACAAAGGATTGTCGGTTCTAAGATTTGTCTGATGAGGAAGACTACTAATGATATCTTTTGCATATGCAATTATTTTTTATTGAACAACTTGTAGATCTGTGTATGCTTGGTTGCAGTTCATTAGTTTTGCTTGTACTCCCCCAAAGTAAAGTATGTTCCATGAAATCTTGATAGATCCATCATCAAGAGTTCTACCAAGGAATGTGTCAGGCTAATTACAAGTTGTTTTGCCCACAAATAGTGGAGACAAATGCTAGTTAATCTTAAGAGTTGTTTGGTACTTCTCCTTAAGATTATAATGATTTTAGTATACCTAATGGCTAAGCAATTGTGTATATTATTTAATTGCACAAAATACGAACGGTGAAGTCAGATGCAGGTAATCGAGTGTCCCTTCAATCATTGGCAGTGCTAAAAACAAAAGGTAATATGGATGTGTTGTGATGGATCTTATTTTACATTGCCCAATGCTGACTTTAAAATGCTTAGGGTTCAGTAGATCCAAAGTTTAACTACATCAATTTGTCTTTACTCTGTTGTAGGGTCAACTTTTCTGATGCCTTTTGAGGTAGACACAGCTGGCTATTGCAAGAAACACAGATTAAAATGAGAAAGAAGGATAGAGCTTGCAGAATGAGAGGTGATGATGGGCAGCAGCAACCATTGGCCGCAAGCATCACAAGCTCGTTGCAGTAGCAGCCTGAGAGAAAGCCAGGGAGCCCTCAGCACAGATGAGTGAGGTCAGAGAGAGAGAGGAAGAAGAAGAAGAAGGATCGATGAGCAGCGTAGTCAAGCTTTTTGTTCTTGGGGACGTGAGAAATGGCCAGATAAAAGAGACACAGTTCACGGGCATGTCGTCCGTGACCCAGGCCTACCGGACACAGAGAGAGAGAGAGAGAGAGAAGAGAGAGAGAGTTCTAATGCTTATCTCAGGGCACATGAACATTACATATCAACTACTAACCGCACTCATCTTTTTTACGTCTTCTAATAATGCATGTATGCAACTCTGAACGTGCATATGATAGAGAATCAAGATTTGATATCTAAAGTCTGATAGAGAGTCAAATGTGACTGCTCTTCTAGAGAGAGAGACCTGCAAGTGTTTCGAGGTTCATGCTGAAAAGATAAGATTGTATGGAGCCTACCACACAGCAAATTCTTCCCAGCTTTGAGAGTATGGTTCTTATTATATGACATCCATCTTGTATCTCGAGATATCTTAGCTCTCTTACTACGAAGCCTTTGGTAAGATCTCATTTAGTTCTAGCTTAGTTGAAGAGTTAGAAAGCCAAGATCTACTAGGAAGTCGATAGTGATTCCTCTCTTAAGGGCACACACTAGGATCTATCCTTAAAGATAAAACCATATAGGCCCATCCCAGAAGAGGGGGGCTAGTAATGACTAATGTTGGATCTTATCATACGTCTCATAGAGGTATCTTTTTGGGGTCCACCTCCAAAAAGCAACGTGAGATGTTCTCTTCAAAATGTGTAATTTTTCGAGCTCATACTATTAGTTAATTGTCAGATGACCTCTCACATTATATTGTGATTCAAATCCCTAATTTCTCGGACTCATATCACTAATGACTAATGTGAATATTATCATATAACTAATAGAGACATTTTTTTAGTCTATCTTAAAAATTAAAATAAAAAACAAGCAATGTGAAATGTCCTATTCAAAATCCATTTCAAAGGACAATACAGAGGTCTCGTTCCTTCGCCTTAGAGAGATCGAATATATTTATTTCTATAATTAATGAATTAATATTTAAGATTGAAACTTTTTAATGAATTAAAAAGATTTTAGTGTGTGAGAGAAAGATTTAAGATACTTTAGGTGATCTCTAGGGTTTATAGAATCGACAGAGAGAAAATTCTTCAAGTTTATACGAGACAATGTAAAAGTAAAGTCATGCTTGAGTAATGATAACTCAAAAGTCTAGCGGTATTCATCGGTAGATCTAGAGAATGATGAGAGAAGATTTTTTTATATTTATAACTCAGACTTGAATTAGGGTTAAATCAAAAGAGAGCAATTACCTGATATATAAAAGTAAAGAATTTAATTTTTTTTCATGATATATAAAAAATTATTAAATCATATTAAATTTTATATCGACTTTTAATATATTATCTGATTATTGATCTCTAGGATATTATAATAAAAAAATTGATCTTATTCACATGTAGATAAAGAATTAATGAATCATATTAATATTATATTAAATTTTTTTAATGTTCTTGATTATTAATATATACATATTGCTTTTAATTTTAGAAATTATCAATCTCAAGAGCAATCTTAAAAAAGAAAAAAGTAATGAAATTTATTAGAAGGAATATATTAGTCTCTTCGACATGATCCAATCATGATGTAACAATCTAAATCTCACATTTATCCTGCAAGATCCAAACGTAGGGATAGTAATGTTTTTGGATGCTTTAGGCCACTAGAGGAGGGCAACATAGGCCTAAGAAAGTCTCATCCTTTTCTTGCTTTCAGTGATCCTTTTTGTCCATCTCGTCTGGTGTTATCATGATTAGATAGGACAAAAATTCCATGGAAATGTAGGGAAGGCAGGTTGGCCCCATGAATCGACTTTAGCAGACAATGATGCATGTGATTTGTATGAAAGTCTCATGTCCACCAGTTTCAAAAGTAATCAACAAAAATTAATGACATTGTTCTTCTGGTAACAATTTCATAAATCTTCATAGTCACAAAAATCAAATTTTTTTATTTTATATAAATTAAGATTCGAGCCGTCGAGATCGATTCGGTTTATTAATCTTTTAATGAAAATGAGTAAAACCTTAAATTGACTTGTAAAGACTTATAAGTTCACATTTTAGATCTATTAGAGTCGATCCAGAAGGATTACAACGATTTATTAATCTTTTAATGAAAATGAATAAAACCTTAAATTGACTTATAAAGACTTATAAGTCCATCTAAACGTTTTAGATCTATTAGAGTCGATTCATTATTGGAAGATTACAATATGTCACTTTGGCCAATTTGAGCAAGAACTTAAAATTATATTATATTATTATTATTTTAGATTTAAATATCGTTCGTCATGACAACCACTTTGTTACCTATTTATTTGAGATTATTGCAATAACCATTATAATTTGCAGCATATGGTGACAGTTTGATCCTACATTGCTCCATGATATCATCGTGAAAACTGTACTTCCTGCACCATGGTATGAAGTAGTGTCCTTCTAATTGTAATGGCATCATCAATGCAATGATCTTTAGATGTGTCCTGTTATGTTACACATACACAGGCAAAAAGATGCTGGCTATTGTGTCACTTTTTCCTGGTCATTACACACACACCAAAAAAGGAAAATAGAAAAGCATTGAATCTTGAGGAATTACATCAAACTATAATCCTTTATTGGAAAATTGTGACATGAAGATTAAATATATGTTAATGTTTTTTGAGATGTACCAAAAGATCTTTACCCAGTGATTAAATGTCTTTCAGTTTTGCTCACCTGAAACCTTGCTCAAATTTAGTAGAGAGACTGAAGCAAGTATCCTATGCTCAATCTGATCATCTTCTTCCAATCTCTGTTTCAGCTGAGGGATGAAATCTGAGAACACAGCTAATGGAATCTGATGGCTAGCAGATAGCAACACTAAAGCATGGCTCATCCATGCTGCTGTGACCAGACATGTCCTCACAAGACCTTGGATTCCAGAAACCAAACACCTGGAAAGAGTCTCCATGAATGATTTCCTTCCATTGCCGATGAGGACAAGGGTTACATCCTTTAGCCACTTTTCCTTTTGCTTTGCTTCATCTTCCTGAAACCGGTAGAACAGAGTAGTTTGTTTCAACTGAAGGAAACTTGGTTGTGAATGAAATGCCAAGTTTTGGGAACAGAACATGAAGATCTAAGTGAATGAAATGCCAGTAGACTAGGCCTTCTAATCCGAAGAGGTTTATCCAAAAGATTCACGATATAATTAGAAAGACATTTCAAATATCACACATGAATCACTAGACATGCATTAACAAAAGTTCAAGTATCTTTTCTTTTTCAACTGCAATCTCTCGATAATTATAATAAATATAAATTTCACTTTTTATGAGCCCAAAGATTCTTTCACAAAACAATTCATCTTTTTTTCTAGTTTATTGGTCTTATAATGAAATGTATAGGGCATTGTCACCTTTTCAACTTTCTCTCTACTAGATAGAATTTTATTGAGCCTATATGGACCAGATTCCGATATTATTAATCGATCTGGTCAGATACGAAGAAATCTTTTTCACTATCCTGATGGAACATCAGAAAAACAGAGTTTATATCGAATAAAATATATACAAGAACTTTGACAATGTAAACATAAACATACAGTGTTTTTGCAAAGATTGAAATGGACATGATTACACTTCAACAGAAAAATATGCCTGACCATGGTTTAATTGAATGTTATGGATATGATCAATGTATTTTCTTCCACAAAAATGCTATTTCACTAAGAAAACAAGTAGATATAAGAAACAATATTAACTAGTCAAGATTTTTCTCAATTTTAAAGATCTATAATAATCAGAAAGATATTTATCAGGGAGAAGCAACATGGGAGAAGCAGGTTTTGAAATGCAAATCACCAAACTGAAGCAGAGAAATGTAGGCTAATTCATTTTTAAATGTGCTTCAGACAACAAAAGCTCTTAAACAGGACAATGAAGCAAAATTACATATTAATTGCAATACTAAAATTGATGGACTAGTAAATTAGTTAGTTGTTCTTTTAAGTTTTCTCATAGAAATGCATAAAAAATTTGGATCTACCTCTTAATTATCACAAACAGAGTGAAAAATCCAATTCTTTACAAAATCTCATAGAATCAAGGAACCTCTTTGATGGCACATAGATAGAGAATCTACTACATGAATAATGAGCAAAATAAAAAAGCAGTTCCATAACAAGATTGACATACCAATAAATCTTCATCATCCTTATTATCATCATAGTTAATTGTATTGAACAAGCCATCGATGAATCCTCCTTGCTGAAGTAGCCAGGAATCTATCAGAATCTCTCCAGATTTGGAGAAGTGTCCTCCCAACATGAGAAGAGCCCTCTGAGAGTTTGGTATAGCTCTTTTGTCAGACAAACAACAATTAAGAGATAGAGTAATGCCATCAACAGCCTCTTTCTTGTATATGCTCCTTTTACTTGTCCCAAGCTGTCATACAATGACTTGAGCTCTTTAATACACATGCATGCCATAAAATGGACAAGCAATTTTTGTGTCACAAACATTCAATGAATTCATAGGACTCAAAACATGCACAATCGTATTTGTTATATCATATTAAAGGACCTGGAAAGCAAGGTTCTAAATTTCGAATGATACCGCACGTACCGGGTAGAATGCTTGATATAGCCCAGTATTGAACGATATGAGGCTGCATCAGGCGGTAACGATCGAAATTTCGATTGTTACCACCCGAAACAAGTCAGTAATGGTCGATTTCGACCATGACCGCCCGCTACCTGGTGGTATCAACCTGGATGCGGCGAGGGAAGAAGAAGCATCGAGGGAGAAGGAGGAAGAAAGAGAGAGCGTTCAAAGAAGAGGGAGAATTGAGAGAACCTCGACGCATCTTGATCCGGCGTCGCCCTCCCTCGACGATCCCAATCCAGGGGATAACGGCCAAGCAACGGCTAGAGCAGCGGAAGAGGCAGTCTCCTTCGTCACCTCGTCTACGATTCTATGGCTTCTTCACCGCATTCTTCCTTGAAGGCCAAAGACATTTCCAGCCTTCGACGTTTTCACCGCCTTCTTTGCCGAACGCCGTAGATGAGGAGATGAAGGAGACTGTGTTCTTCTCCTCGTTAGAGGCAACTAGGAGAAGAGGAGGAGGCAACATCGCCGAGGCAACGTACGCCTCCTTTTTAATTTTTTATATTACTTTTTTATATTTTTATATAAAAATATATTTATATATATTGTATATATATATTTAGATGTACCATTCGGTATGCCTTAGCATACCGCTCGGTACTCCCGTACCGTACCGATGTATCGAGCTTTGCTCAATACATTAGTATGGTACAAAATTTCAATCTTTACTGGAAAGAGAAATTACAGTACAAAAAATTTAAAGATATTATATTCCTCTTGATTAGTGCAAGTAAGAATAAAACAAGAGAGAATCATTTAAAATAGTATAGACCTACATAGGTTATAGTTCAAAAAATTGAAATAATTAATTAGTGGTACGAGGATAGATAAAAGGAGATCTAAAAGGACTTTAATAGAAACCATATATAAATATTTTAATACTCATAGCTTCGCTGAGGATATAATATTTTACAAATCTCAATGGTGACAAAATATTTATGCAATTGGCCCCAAATAGTTGAAACTTTATGACTTTCTGGTTGTTATCGTAGAATGTGCACGTACTTAAACTTACACACTAGGAAATCTAATGATTTATGGCATGAAACTTAGCATAATGGCAAGGTTATTCCATGTCCTATAGTTTTGGACATGAAGGTGAGATTGTATTCATGGAGAGGATTCATGTACAGACAAGTAGAAATTTTCTCTGACAATCAACAAGCAATTAAACACTCTCAAGAACAGAAGCCAAAGGTCATCATAAGATGTTTTTGATAGAAAATATTCGAGGAAAATAATTTAAATCCAGCAAGGAGCTATGATTGTTTTCTACTAGAAATCATTATCTAATCAAAAGATTTAACTAACAAAACTATGTAATTTGTATATTCATATTGATGAATGTGATCATTGAATGCTATGGAAGGGTGTTACTGTAAGTCTGGCACTTTGATGAAATCTTTTGAATGGCTGAATTAAAGATGTATGAGATCACATATTGCCAATTTGTACCAAAACATACTGATGTTTTTAATTAACAATAGTAGTCAGAGCTATATGTAGTGCCCACTAAACATGCATTAAATCTAGAAAAGAAATGTAGTCAATGATCATACCACAAGATCAAAATGAAGCAGAAGAACAGCAACCAAAGCTTTTTCTTGTGCTGGTAAGCTATAAAGATGCACAAGCAACGCATGCATTGTGTTTGCAATTGTCTCCTTCAGCAACCCACTTAAGAATGATGTGATGTCTCTTCTTCTGTGATGTGCAGAAATAAAAAGAATGATCAGAAGACGTTGGCAAATTGCAAGCAATGGTAATGCCTCCAAGGCTCAACTAGATATATATAACCTACAATTCATGATGAAACTAATCTAGATTAACTGACAAAAAATATGCAAAGGAGTACAATTGAAGTTCTATGATAACATTTGTTTCATATGAGGACCATAATAAGTTTAATAACACATAAATACTGCCTTCAAAGCAAATTGGACAATCTTAGAAAGTTCATATTGGCACAGAATTTACTCTTCAAATTACTCAAACCGTAATGTACAATTTTCAACAACAAATACACATTAGAGAAGTTCAAGAAATGCTGCTGCATATAAGGCATTAGGCATTAGTGTTGATCATACAAACATACCTACTCAAACAAATCAGTTCAATTAGCAGTAACACTGCATTGGTCCTCGCACTAATTTGCTTGCTATGGAGAAGCTCAAGAACAGAAGATCTTTTCAGGTTATCTGCCAAGTAATTCCTGCACCAGCCTTTCGCGTTGATGCAGCACAACAAGAATCCAATGACACGCGTTTTCACATTGAAGCTCCCTGTTTCAAACCTGTGTATCAGAAATCGTAAACCGCCAAGAGCAATGAGGTTTCTTGCATTTTCCATCTGTTCCTCTTTGCCACAACCTGCAAGAAGCCTGTCAACGATTTCTAATGCTAAATCATCCTTGGATTTCTTGTCTCCTTCAGTTTCATTTTTAGTTAATTGTGCCATAATGATCAGGAGATTCCAACAATTCTCAGATACCCAGCCATCGACCAATTGATTCAACACAGAGTTGGTATCTGGCACAGATTGGCAGCTCAGCTGCTGTCCTGTTACAGGACATGCTTTTGCTTGATTGAGACACTCTTTCATGGCCACACTCTCAAATATATGCTCAGTTTCTATGGTTACAGGTTCTTTAAAGAGCTGACCTTTTAAGGGACACACATAATCTTTAGAATCATTTGAGAAAATGCAGCAGAAACCAATGTCTTCACAATCATCAAATGGCTCTGCACTGAGAAAAAAGGAAGATTCTTAATCTAGAGCTTATCGATATGGATTATCAGGAAAAGAAGAAAATATTAAGCTTATGAAAAGTATTATGATAACATTAAATGAGAGCTCCTTAAAGATTTCATGATGAATATGATCAATGGATGAGTACCTAATGCTCTGCACTGGTGATTTTTGATCAGATTTCCTACACAAATGTGCTGTTTTCTTCAAGTCAGGTTCTGTAATCTGGACTTTGCTTAATGATACCTAAGTTTAAGCAGCATAATGTGCCACCAATTAGGAGTCATATCAGTCCAGAATTCAGTGAAAACATGTTTACTCACATTGTTATCTTGGCAGTTGTTGCAGGCTGAAGAACAATCAACTGCATTCATTTCAAAGATTGCTTGTGCCAGTTCACCAAAAGTATGCTCATTTGTTTTAGCCTGTGGAGCAAGAACAGTGAACACGTGATATGGTAGGTTATTGTTATCAGATTTCACAGTGAGATTCTTCAGAGGATACTGATAAGTATAGCTAAAATGATTACTTACATTAGAATATGCATTTAGCCTCTGACTTTGCTGTGATTCTCCACCTAAATGATCTCTTTTTCCTGAATAAGGATTGATCATCTTGGATCCCTTATATTCTCCTAAAACACTCTGATCCACTTCAATTTCCTTCTTTCTCTCCTCTTCCCTATCACTTCCTTTAATTCTCAGTTCATTAGCTGCCTCCATTCTCTTCAACTGGCCAAGAACAGCCTCATAGGACTTTTGGCTCACCATTGGGCTGTAAACGTCGTCCCGATGGATTGCATGAGATACTCGTTGTATCATTCTTGAAGAAGATGCAGAAGGGGCGTCAATGGAGGGAAGTGAAGGAGCTTTCTTCGCCTCGATAAGCCATTCCTTGTAGTAAACTGCAAAGATGTGTGTGCCTCTGTTCATCACATCATCATACATTTTATCAAGCAGCTTCATCTTCTTCGCCCCGCACGGCGTTTGCGCGATGGATTCCACTTCTTTTTTATGCCATGCCTTCAGATGAGAGAGATGTGGAAGGAAAAGCTGGTTCCACAAGTCGGGTAATAGGATCGTCCGTGCTTCCAGTGGCGCGGTGCAGAAGACCTGGAGAAGATGATCCGCGGTCATCCTATCCTCCTTCCGTATCTTGCAGATCACACTGAGGTAGAGATGGGCGCACGCTGAGAGACGTGAGCTGGGAAAACCAGCAGTGAACCCTGAGATGACGCTGAGCTTTAGAGAAACTTTCGGTAGTTTCTTCACGCCCCTGCGCTCTTCAACCACCCTCTCTATCATCGCAATGGCTTCTTCGAGCTCGGCGAAGACTCCAAGCTCGCTTGCGATGCCGAGGCAAGCGTTACAACGACGACGAAGCGATGCACGGAAGCTTTCATGCTTGAGGAAGGCTTCGACGTAGCCGGTTAAGATGGAAACCACAGCCTGGGTTGAAGTATCGCAGATTGCTGGCTGCATATCCACCTCGAAGCACACTGCCTCTTCCTGCGGTGTGACAGTGTTCGACTTCTCATAGGCGACTTCATGACTTCTGGCCTTTCCTTTGCGTTCCCCGGGGTTAGGCGGCATACTCTTAGCTCGTGTTACTGCTGCGGGTCTCGTCTTCGTCCTCCTCGTCCAGAAGCTATCCTGCGCGAGAAGCTCCTTGAGGGGCGCCATCTCTACGCCTGGAGGATTCAGCGAGCGCGCGCGCGCGCGAGAGAGAGAGAGAGAGAAGAGGACAAGAGGCAGGAAGGGGGAGGAGGAGAAGGCAAGGGAGGAGGCAGGGGAAGGCGACAAACGGGAGGAAGGGGATGAAGGAGTTGGGGCGGTCCTCCCCGCGCTTCCGCCGGCCGTTCCGCCTGCCCTGTCTCTTTTATATCTGCAACAGTAAAATTATATATATATATATATATATATATATATATATATTACATTCTTTTCCACGTAATCTCCAAGTCGGGTCAGGGTTCAATGTGCATAGGCTAAGCCCAATCGGAAATAGAGCGGATTCGGGTTCAATGTGGCCCGGTCCGGTCCGTTTTGACGGTTCATTAATCGCCCTCGGAGCGAGAACATGAATCGTGTGCTGCGATCCGCTGTCGTCGGAGCCGCAGCAGAAGCAAACCGGCACCGAAATGGCCCCTCGCGGTCGCCGCGATTTGAGAAGATGAGAAGAGGCGGTCGCCTCTTCACCTTCTGCTCTCTCCCTCTCCTACGACGAATCTTCTCCCAATCGATCATGAATCGTGTGCTGCGATCCGCTCTCGTTGGCTCTCCCGTTTCTCCCCTCTCGCCGATGCCCGTTTCCTTCTTCCATTCCACCCCCGTCTTGGAGCGCCGGAGGAAGAACTACTGGTACCCCGTGAGTACTGATGCATGCTTCCTTGCTTTTTTTCCCCTTTGATTTCATCTTTGTTTTTGTCCTTTTGATCGTCTTTCATCCCCTATTCTGGCCCTTCATGTGTTTGATGAATTGAGTGGCCGCATCGGTTCGAAGACACACAAAAAGAATTAGCTCAAAATCCTTGATCTCTTTGGGAAAAAATGCCTTTGTGTCTCTGCTTGCTTTTGGGGACAGATTTCTGATTCGTACAAACGAAATTATGATGGTGTGCTTTCGCATTACTTCGAGATCACAAGGTTCTTGTGTTGGGTCTAATGGGCATATTCCTATGTTAACTACCAACAGCATTACATGGTCTCCCGCATGGATACCAAATCTTTGCTTGAGAAGCACGTACCTTTTTGGTCAGAAATATGAATTTGACAAAATCTTAAACATAATGACATCAGAAGTAGCGTTTTTTTTGCCTTTTTGCCCCTTTCTTTCATGCAGAAAATAACCTCCTTCCATGTTCCAAAGTCTCTCTTTTGTTGGTGTGAAATCTCATTAGTAACTAATCCTTTGTCTAGACAACCAAACCCTTCAAGTCCCACCAATTGTATTTCAACTGAGTCATTATTGGGTTTATCATAGCATCTAAGAAACATTATTTACGACATTGCAATGTGATTAGTCTTGTGCATGCCTTTTGTTTCTTATTTTATGACAACATTTGAAGTGGATACTCCTTATTTCTACAGAATTTTAATATTTATAAATATATATATATGCACATATATATATATATATATATATATATATATATATGTATATATATATATATATGTATGTATTTGTATATATATATGTATATATATATATATGTATGTATTTGTATATATATATGTATATATATATATGTATGTATTTGTATATATATATGTATATATATATATATGTATGTATTTGTATATATATATGTATATATATATATATGTATGTATTTGTATATATATATGTATATATACATATATATACATTTGTACACATACATACATATATATACATACATATATATACATACATATATATATATATATACTGTTCTCTATATCTTGTTTCTTATCAAGTGATACTTTCAGCGATTCAATTACTATGGCAAACGGAAGAGAAAGATGGAATCTAAAAGGACACAAGTCCGCAACCTCTCGGACTATGCAGAGTATCTCTTTCAGGTTAGTTTATGCAATCTTTATTTCTTCTTGCTTGTTGGTTTGGTATATTATTCTTGACATTTATCTCCTCTGTCGTCATTATTATTTTTTAACTCATAGAAATATCATTCGAACTCTTAATATTTTGGCTGTTTTTGTTTCTCTTTGTTGAGCCATTCTTTTAGCTTGCTTAATCTGAAACTTTTCCATACTGTTGTTAATTGTCCTCATTTCTTTAATTACCTAAAATATGCAGTGTACACCCCACACAGAGTTTTGTAGAACATAATTCTACCAGCACTTCTTTTGTAGTACCACCAAAATTGAGCTGTTTAAAATCAAACCATTTCTTTTTTCTCTATCTGCCTGCACTTTTAAGTGAATTTATTTCCTTTGTCGTATCCTTGACTTGGAATGGATGTCTTCTGCACAAATAGATTCTGAATGGTTTTATCCCTGATTGTTGTCTTGTTCTTTTCTCTGTCATGTGCATGGGAACATCTCCATGATTATCTTGAGCTTTACTTCTGCACAGCAAAACCTTTATCCCTGTCCTCCTCCGCAAGGTTTGTCATGTTAAAGGCCACTGAAGAGATATAAAATTCATAATTTGTATCTGATGCTTGCAACTTACACCTACCACTGGTAGTTTCAAGCAGTTTAGATAATCATTGATTGATGACGAGGGTAATTTCATTTGCATCTTCAAGAAAATCATCTACCGTTCTTATTGCTGGAGATGTGATATTCGTCCAATCAAAGTTGATTCATGCTTATTGCATTTCCATATAGTAAATGTGGAAGACTTATTCCTTTAGAGATTCATGCTGTTTATACAATTAACCTGGAGTTTTGGGACAAGACGTGCTAGATATTGTTCCAGAAAATTTTCTTTTGAAGGTTCTACATAGACCAAAAGGATTAATCTTGTAGTGTGTACTTCATTAAGCTTCATGACTCATGTTATGCATGTATTATGATTTATGAAATCTTTGCCCCCTGACATTGAGTTTGAGGATTTTGTTCTTACTGTAGATAATTGGTACCTTGTGAGAGGCCAAACCGTCTATGATTCCACATCTTCCTTATCTACTGAAGTTAAATTTGCCACTAGATTTTATTTTTTGTTGTGACCGAAGTACTTGTCATATTTTTGTGACCAGAAAATTTTCTTAAGGCACTGGATCACCTTCAGTTTATATCGGTTCAAAAATTCAAGTTCTTCAGCTGGCATACTTATGGCCATGGGAATCAAATTTATGTTAGGCAGCTAAAGTTTTCTATCTATTCATAATCAGTATTTAAGTATAAATTTTGACATAGACAATATGCTTTTTCTTTTGATTATTTTTCTCATTTCTGTCAAAACTTTCTACATCTTGATAGATGAACTAATACATTTGAACTACTTGTTGGTTGGGTCATATACTGTTTTTCTATTTTACAAAGGATGCACTAATTCTTGCATGATTTTGATGTTAAGAATTTCTTTTGATTTGTTGTAGTATTGATTTTCTTTCCATTCCATGAGGTCTCAGAGCTGGAGAGATGAAGTTGAACAGAATTCATCAACTCGTGAAACACCATGGTTTAGAAGGCATTATGGGGCCATGGGAGCAATGAAGAATGGTTATCATGATCCACAATGGGAATCTAATAGCAATAAGAGTAAGGACATTCTTGTGTTATACAGTGTATTGTTTTTTGCATAGGTTGAAATTGGAATGGCACTGATAGTGAACAGTAACAAAACCTCAGTAACAGCCAGATTTGTTGGATAAGATTGACAAGGTTGGAATGGGCTGAAAATAATTTATTAGTAAAATATGAAAATAAGAAAAAGAAAGTTAGAAAATTAATGAATATTTATGATTGAGAGCATTTTTGGGTAGGGCAGAGAGGTGATGACAATGATTTTTATAAGAAATATCAGTTGAAAGATAGTGAAGAAAAAGATAAGCCCCCCTCCTCCTTTGCTTGTCTCCCTCCTCTTCTATCCATCTCTACATTTGGGGATCATCGACAACATTCCTTGTTAGAATTGGCCGGAAACTAGTCGGATTACCTGAACTTTTCCAAAATCAACCAATCGGACCAATTGCATGTCAATTCTGACCTATTCCCTATATCTGAGGTTTTTAATTTCGTACCGTACCGTGCGGTATAGGCGGTACGTATCAGTCCGTCAACCTATCGGCACGCGAACCGCCCACTACCAAGCGGTATTGGATTTTTAGCCTCGTATCGGGTGATACGAGGCTGTTCCGGGCAGTAACGGTCGGTTTATATTAGTTTTCAAATGGTCAATTTGACCGTTGGAGGCATCCTAAAGGGTTTTTAAACCCTTTCCTCTTCCTTTTTTCAATCCATTTTACTCTCACACTCTCTTAAACTCTTTTAAGCTCATTTTTACTCATAATCTCTCTCTTATTCTCACATTTTCATTCTCCTAAATTCAACAAAGCAACGATTTGTGGATTGGATCAAATTTAGGAGGCTAATTTGGAAGGATTAAGAGGAAGCTAGTGGATGATTTTCAACAGATGAAACAAAGCCTACACGACGTAGACACAGAACGAAGCTCATCGTATTCATAGTTGTTGTATTATGGAGAATCTTATAGCCAATAGCAGTACGGTGATGGTTAGTCATACTTCTCCGAGCAACAGTATGATACGAAGCAGCAGATCAGTAACGAAAGTAGAAGTTATGACATTCACCAATATATACCTCAAGAGCCACCTCAGACACATATGATTCACGACGATCAACCTACGGCAATCACCATACTGATGCACCAATGGTATACGGTGTTTTAATACACTATGTCGTGGGATCAATGTCATGATTGGGTCTGACAAACATATCATATTAATATACATATACATAGGATCAAGGACCCCGATCCACCACCCGTGAAGACTTGTTATTCATTTTGATGGTAGAATAGAGTATATCTACACATGTGATTACTTAATTCATTTGAATCTTAAAGTTTAAATCAAGGTCTTCAATTTTGAATAATATCGCCCGGTACAGGAAGTACGTACCGGTCTGTCAGCAGACTGGTACACGGACCGCCCGTTACCGGACGGTATATATATATTATAAAATGCGACGTGACGTTGCCTTTTATAAAAATATTTATATATAAAAAAATCTTTTATATATATATATATATATATATATATATATATATATAAGATTTTGGCAACATCGCCTCGTGGGGAGAAGAAAGAGGCGACGTCGTCGAATTTTTATTTTATTATATATATATATATATATATATATATATATATATATATATATATATATATATATCGAACGGTATACCGCTCGGCATACAGTACCATACCGTACCGAGCGAATGTAGAAACTTCGATACGGTACGATCTTTTAATCCTTGGTTTAAATTATATACAAAATAATCAAACAATTCAAATAATTTTTCTGTAGATAATTCAATATTAATGGAAGGACGATCCAGAACGGATCGAAATTGCGAATCTTGCATAAGGTTATTCCTCAAAGCTAAAAAAAAAAAATGTGACACTATTCTTACCTAATTTTCATCAGCGATTTAAAAAGGCGCTCGGGCACTCGCCTAGGCACTCGGGCGAGGCGAGGCGAGGCCCGAGCGCCTCGCTAATCTCCCAGGCGGCGCGCTTCAAATAGGCGTCGCCTGGGCGCTCGCCCGAGCCCAGGCGCTGGGCACTTCGGGTGAGCGCCTGGGTTAACTAAGGCGACCGAACCAAGATTTTAGGTCTGGTTCGCTCTATGATGGTTAGTTGGTTCAATCGAACCAACTAAAACTGATATAAGTGGCAAACGAACCCTAACCCTCGCCGCTGCCGATCCTGATCACGCTGCTCGCCGCTGTCGTCACTCGCAAACGTTGCCGCTGTCGCCGCTCGCAAACGCTATCGCTGTCGCTGCTCGCGCCTCTTGCCGCTCCCGCTACCACTGCTCGCAAACGTTGCCACTGTCGTCGCTCGCGCCTCTCGCTGCTCACCGCTCCTGCTCCCACTCTTGCTCCCGCTGCCGCTGCTCGCAAACGCTGCCGCTGCTCGCAAACGCTGCCGTTGTCGCCGCTCGCGCCTCCCGATACTCGCCGCTCCCGCTTTCGCTGCCGCTCGCCGCTTCCTCTTTTCTCAGTCAGCAGGCTCAGCACCCCTTTACACTTCCTTTTAACAGTATACGTATACTGTGTTAAATGTTAATATTATTAAGTTTATTTGAAATGATTAATTTTTAATATTGTTAATAGATTAATAATATATTATTTTAATTTAATATTATTAATTTTTATTAATTATATTATATATTTTTATATTTTTATATTATTTTATTAATTATATTTTATATTTTTATATTTTAGCGCATCGCTTCGCTCGGGTGAGCGCCTAGCGCCTCGGGCGTTTTTGGACCTTGGCGCCTAGTGCTTTTTAAATCATTGATTTTCATTAGTTTTGCTAAAACTATACTAAATGTATATTTATTTCTAACTTAAAAACTCTATCCTAACTCGATACGTCGGTATGTATCGCTCATTATGCCGATATGTATCGCTTGGTATATGCCGATACATACCATACCGAGCAAGGCTTGGTACATCAGTACGGTTCGAAATTAAAAACCTTGCCTATATCTGTCTGATTTTTTAGAAGAAATTGGATTTCCATTGGCCGATCCTAAGCCAGCTCAGCTGATCCGAATTGGAATCAACTATGTTTGGAAATACTGCTTCTTCATTATGAATACTCAATATTCGCAAGCCTTCATAGATAGTTTGAGAAAACTTTACTTATGGCTGAACATTTTTTGGAAGAAATTGGATTGCCATTGGCTGATCCTAAGCCAGCTCAGCTGATCCGGATTGGAATCAACTATGTTTGGAAATAGTGAAATACTGCTTCTTCTTTATGAATACTCAATATTCGGAAGCCTTCATAGATAGTTTGAGAAAACTTTACTTATGGCTGAACCTAGTTATGAAATCAGTCACACTGAATTACTTGTAGTTGATAAATTTATGTAACTTGCATAATGCTTCAAAAATCCCTAGACTGTGGAGGTGTTGTGAAGGAAAATGATGATGTTTCATCAGAAACAGTATCATTTTAAAGCAAAAGGCAAGTGAAGAATGTGTTTATGAAATAAAAGATAACTAGATAGTTGTGGTTATTTCACAAGAAAAATCATTATGTTACGTAGTAATGTGTTTAATTGTCAAAGTTCATCTTGATGATGCACCTTTGAGATCAAGTTTCATCAAGCTTCAACTTTTAGTGTTTCTTAATTGTGTTTTGAGCCACAAAAGTATGGAGAGAGTTATAGGCTTTAGTAGTCAAATATATATAAGCTAAGCTAGTTCCACTAACAGATAGGACTATGTGATTAGTTCTTGCAATTCTATTAGTTCAAACTCAGATGTTTTTAATTTGGACTATGTATGTTTCCAGAGAAAAGAGTGTTTGAATTTTATCAAAGTGATGACGATGATGATGATGACGATGTTGAGAATATATTTCATTCTGCATTTGGAGGGACACGATTCTCTTATTGGTCTTTTCACAGTTCTCAAGATTCCCATTGGAGTCATTCTGGCCACACTTCTCATAAAAGCAGGAATTGGACATATGAAACAGATGATGAAAATGATTATTCTGCTCAACCAGAATTCACATCTGAAAGGCTAGCTCTTGGTTTGAGAGCATTTGGACCTTTAAACATAGAAGAAGTCAAAAGAGCGTAAGTTTCAAAGTTTTTATGACCTAGATAATTTATTTTACTTTTTAAATCTTCCTCTATTCAGTATAAATTTAGTAAAATAGTTGTATTATGCATATTGCATGTGAGTATAAAGTACTTTTTTATGCAAATAATAAATGTTTGAGGAAGTGAAATATTGTTTTCTTAAGTTGGAACATTATGCTTTACATAAAATTAAAAGGTACTATTTGAAACTTGAGGGGGTTTTATAGTTAGGCCTAGCCTTCTATATGCTCCATAATTTGCAATTAAGATAGCCAAAGGTAAATAGCAACAGCAAGTAGACTATTCTTCTGTTGATTTTTTGGTTTATTATTCCACTTCTCAGGATGGGGGTTAAAACTGGTGAATCAAAACCAACTTTCCAGTTTTTAGTAAGCAATTCATATGTTTTCTTCGTGAAAATGGATTATAAGTATTGGATTACTGAAAAAATTTAGGCGACATTTATAAAACAATTAAGACAATATGAAGATGAATTAAGGTACTTTGCTATCACGAAAATGATAGTGAAGATTTGTGGAACCTTAACAAAAGAACTTGAAAAATGGAAAGTTGAACTTCTATAATTGTAAATAACAAATAGGCAGGGAAATGATAGCCAAATAAATTCATAAAAAGGGGAGACTTATAAGCAGATAACACACACACACACACACACACACACACACACACACACACATATATATATATATATATATATATATGAGTGACATAATATAATCACCAGGCAGTAAAAGAAATTAAGAATTGACATATGAATGTTCTATAACAAACATTGAAGGTGAGATGAAAGTTGACTCCACTCTCTTGTAGATGGGTTGTAGATCAAAACTCATGTTATATTCACTTTCTGGTTAGTCACATCAGAAATTTATTGATGTCATTTCTAACAGATACAGAACATGTGCTCTGAAGTGGCATCCAGATCGACACCAAGGTTCATCAAAGGTAAAGATTTGGCATTGCTTTTTTCTCTAGTTTGGAAGTACTTGGTTTGAACGATGATCGGCGACATAATGTTGCTAGTGAGTAGGATATGTTTTAAAGCCATTGAGCACCTCAGCATGTATTTCCTACTGCATGTTTCTTGTTATAAGGGTTATTTCATGTGACGACATCATTGTTGTCTATGTTTCCAGTCAATCAGTCAGTGATCCCTAAGATGAGCCTATTACATGCTATGGACCTTTATCATTTTCATCCCAAAATAAGTTTGATCTATTAATAAGCAACCTGAAAAGGGAGTATGATTCTCATTAGATCAATGAAGAACTGAGTGTGCTCTCTAGGGTAAAGATACTGATGATAAACTGCTATGTTAAATACTGGGTTTCAGAATTTGACAGATCCTGACAGATTTAAATTCAATTTGATAATTTCAAACACCGATTTCTGTGTCAAGGTGATCCTGGGCCAAGAATCATCCAAGATCATGTTGATATGTGCTCAAGGATTAGAGGGGATCAGGCAGGGATGATTTAACCTATTCCTATCTGGTACTGCTAATATTGATTAATCCTTGTTATTTTGGTGATTTTAATCATTTCTTGCCTGCTTTTGGATCTATTATGACATGTTGTGACAGATTTTGGCACATTTTGACGCTATCTTGGGTGACATCATATTCTGTTGAACCATGTTGGTCCCAATTATTCCAAGCAATCTTTGGAGGATCCTCCAATTATCCAGTTCGGCCAATCTTGTCAATCCATTTGATCCCTATTTGAGAGTTGAACTCCAATCCTGATCTCAATCTGCTCTTTTTAGCTTTTATTTGAAAGAGCAACTGAGCAAGTGAAGTCTGAAATCTGAGATTGCTTACTGTTGTCTCATAATCTCATCAACGTTCCTTTTTTCACTTTTATTGAGCTTGTGGATTTACGGGCTCAAACAGTGCCATTAGATGTTACATTGAACTGGTAAATGCAATTGATATCAAGAATAAACTTTGTTGCAAGGCAAATTGGCTTTAAAACAGGGTTGATTCTTACCCTGCTCTTGCAGAGCGTTTTTTTTTCTTTACCTCGTTGACTTTCCAGCGCTTGGCAAGCATCATCTTATGGAGACCTATGTTTTTCATGAACAGTCGCCCGGGTGGAATCTCCAATGGGGTTACATTTGAGTTTTTGGCTCTCGGGATGATATTTCTACTTTCTTTAACATGTTTGCAAGTTTTTGCAGCCATTTTTTCATGTTTATAACATGGTATCGAAACTTTTCTTCGATTAATGAACAGGAAGCAGCAGAGGAGAAATTCAAGCATTGCAGTGCAGCATACAAGACATTATGCAATAAGCTAGCTATCGGTGAATGTAGCGTTAGATCATGTTAATTAAGCTGGTTCATCAGTGCTGTTGTATCAATGAGTAGGCTCTACAGAATTCATTTGTTTTTGGAATAATTTGAGCATCCAGATCAAAAGTGTCAGAGATACAGAATGCAACTATTATGACAATTCTCAGCATCACATCATCTCGGCATCTGCAGAGTCTTTTAGAAAGAAAGTTTCTTGATCTTGGCATTAGGAAAAATTGTTAGAAGAAAAGCTCCATCTTCCACAATATTTCTTTGGTAACACTTTCTAAGTGTTGGTCTTATATGTCTGTCTATTTTAAATGGAAATAACATGATTCATAAGACAGCCATGTTTATCTATTTCATCTCACACATGAATATTTGTTTTTATGTAATATATTGGATTCTCTGTTTGAGCCATTATCTTTCTTGAATTAAAACAAGAAGATGCATGATAGAATCTATACAAGTTCATACACATGAATATTTTCATGATATGGATAAAGTCTTATCGCTAATCTTTACATGTATAAGCATGATGTAAACAAGAGAGGGATCATCTTTGGCTCTTTATTTTGTATTAATTTTCTTTTACTCTCTAATCATTGTAGTCTTATCGGAGTCTCACTTAACGATAGATCTTATTTGACGTTCATGAAGACGCCTTGCCGTTCCAACTAGAGAAATTATATAAGGTCATATTTAGTCTCACATTGATTTAAAAGTAGAGTTTACGGGTCTAATAAAAATCTTTTTTTTATTTTGAGATCCAAAGAAAGAGACATTAGGTCGGCAAACCTTTCGGCCGTGATGGATGTCAACGCTCACCGACCTGGTTTCCAATTAATATTAGATTGGCACATTGGTGAACCAAAGAACTTTGCTTCCTACTTTGGCACGGTAGCCACCAATTCAAGGGAGGCACGAAAGTATCGATCCCAACACCATTTCCCCATTATCCTAATCCCTTCAAGGCAGCCACCAATTCATGGCAGCCCATCATCCTTTTTGCCATGCAAACTCAGAAGACACCAAGCTCGCGTTTGACTCTTAATCTTACTCTTCCGAAGAAGTTTGTCCATTTATGGTCGGCTCCACGGCTAAATTAAGATTTAGATTACTCTATCATGATTACATGGAACTAAAGTTAGTAGGAGATTTCGAGAGGGTCGGTCAATGTATATCATAAAGATATAGCATACTGTAGCACGATGTAAAAGGAATGATCCGATTTCTAAAGTTGATACTAATACGAGATCTTGAGAGGGCCAATGTGTATCTTAATAACTTATGAACTTAATGATTTAATTAAATCTATTATATTATTATGATATTCTTATTAGTAAGGAATTCGTTTAGATATAAGATGCATTTGGACAAAACTCACTTGATAAATCGCTTTGCTATATTATTAAAAAAATAACAATGTTATAGCAATACTAATTAGAATATTAATTATATATGAAACACAAACATAATTAATAATTTTATTTAATATTAAAATAATAATAATAATAATAATAATAAACATAAATGGATCACCTAACACCTACGTCGAATGAAATTAAATATTTATACTGATATATGTTTGTTATGATATTGATCATAGTAATAATAATAAAATTATTATTATTATTATTAATGATAATAATAATTTGATGATGATAAGGATATGATTTTTTTTTTGAGCAAACAAAAAATTATAGGGAAAAATGTCTAAGTGGGGATAAGATAGTAAACCCAAAAAGGGAGGGAAAGGCACCCAAAGATGGATTGAGGGAAAGGAAAAGGATCCAGCCCAGCCGATCATGTTTCGCCACGTGGATACCTGGGGAGGCGCCAAAGGTCGTGCTGCGTCACATGCTTGACGATGCGTGCCTTTGGTATCGGTTCTCCTCGCCAGCTTTTGGTATTCCTCACCGAAACGTCATGTGTATATTTCTTAATAATAAAAAAAAAGAATCATCTGAAATTATAATATATTTTGATAATCTATAAATTTCAATAAAATATGCATTCAATCATGTCTATCGTTTGTCATTTATTTTAATTCATAAATCTTGATTTTGTTACTCGTAACCAAGGTTCGTCGTATCGTGTCGTACCGACGTTTCGACCCGGGCTCGGTACGGTACGATACCAGTGTACCGGGCGATACATCAGGGCGTACCGAACGGTACACCCTGATGTACCGAACAATTTTATATTTTTTAATACTGCAGCAGTGCTACAGTATAGAACTGTAGTACTGTAACGGTACCGGACGATCCATGTACCGGTAACCCGTCAGACCAGTACGTACCACCTGGTGCAGTACGCTTCGGTATAGCAGACCTTACTCGTAATAAATATATACGTACATATATACATAAATATAACATAGTACAAACATTTCTACCAAAATAGTAATTTGCTGAAGTAAACTTTTCTTGATTTGCATATAATAAGCTCAAATTGGGGAATCTAATAACACAAAAAAAGATTAGGATTTAATTTTAATTTGTTTCAGAGCCAAAAGGATTACCAAAAATGTCTCAATACAGAAAATTAGTGAAAATTTTTCTCACTAATTTATTAGGTGGTCGAATTCAATCAGATTGATGATAATACTTGATATAAATGTTGGTTAAATTCGAGAAGTGAGAAGGCGCAAATTAGAAATTCAGTGATTCAACTAAAAATTGTTCCACTGTTGAAGGAATAATCGAAAATAATAATCCAAAATTTACTAATAATCGGCGATAATTAGTTAAGGTGTAAGTACAATCCTTGATGATTTGGAAGCGCATGAAGCCCATTAATCGGCGTCCTCCAATAGAAAGACGCCACGTTACCGCCGCAGGCTTTATTATTGGCGAGGGAGAAGAGAAAGAAGCCGCCATGTTTGTATGTCACCGTTCATGGAATCCATGCAGAGAAAAGGAAACAAACGCAAGATATAGCCCTCGAGCTTCTCCTGGACGCCGACAGGAATCTAACCAACCCAATAGCATTTGAGACAACTCAGATCACATCCCACTATAAAGCTTACCCACCACCTCCCCTTCCCCCCTCCCTCCCGCACCCCCCCTCTCTCTTGCCCCATCGAGGTCTCGATCAAGATCTCCAACATATCTACGTATCTAACTGTTAGATTATAGCTTTTGTACATCTATTCTGAGTTCTTTTGGGATGAAAAAGGCCTTCGTCTGCCTTCTTCTTGTTGTTTCAGGGAGTCAGAATTAGCTGAGAAGACAATGGCGCCGGTGAGCTTGCCTCCTGGTTTCCGGTTTCATCCCACCGACGAAGAGCTCATCGTTTACTACCTAAAAAGGAAGATTAATGGACGCATGATTGAGCTGGAGATCATTCCTGAGGTCGATCTCTACAAATGCGAGCCATGGGATTTACCAGGTACAAATATTTGGTTCCTTCCCGTTGTTCTTGAGAGTTCATGTGTCTTACCGAGATCAATCCTATGTTTGATCGTCGAACTCCCCCATGTTAGAGATTTGCTTGACAAACAAGCTGTTCAAGAAATGGATGGTCTCTGGGGCATCTCCTCAGCTGCACTTCATCCACCTGCATGCGATTCCTAGGTTGCTTGTCGGAGAGACCTTTCCCCATTCCCAGCCATGTAATACTCCATCATAACAAGATTCTGGGCTAGATTTGATGATCTTATACGTATATTTATCATTTAGCTTTCCTCAAAACAAAGTAGGTTAGGTTTTCACCTTCTTAAAGATAAAGAAGAACACTTTGTTCAAAGCCTATGGTAAAAACCTAGAGACCGAAAGTAACCTTGTGAGTATGATACTTATTTTCTGGACATAAAGTTAAAGGTTACTCGTACTTACTTTAAGATGAGATGAGATGAGACGATCAAGCTCGTCCGCTCACTACATCTCCTATCTCCTTCACCTATGTTGCTTTAGATTTCCTTGTTCGGAAGGATACCATGCATGGATATTGTAAGCATGTAGAAACCTCTCGATGAATTCACTCGAGTCAAAAGGTCAACAAGAGAGAACATTGCAAATTTAATGCCCGCCATTCCATCTCAGAGAAATCCTTTCTGCCAAGCAAGGATCTGGAGTGGTACTTCTTCAGCCCGCGGGATCGCAAGTACCCCAATGGATCGAGGACCAACCGAGCAACTCAGGCCGGGTATTGGAAAGCCACGGGGAAGGATCGTAAGGTGAACTCGCAGAGGCGCGCGGTGGGGATGAAGAAGACCCTCGTCTTCTACGGCGGACGAGCGCCGCATGGCTCTCGTACCGATTGGGTCATGCATGAGTACCGCCTCGACGAGAAGGAATGCGAGAACGCCGCTTCAGGTTTACAGGTATGTGTATATATAATACGTTACAGTATCAATCCACCGATCTCTCATTCTTCTTCTTCTTCTTCTTCTTCTTCTTCTTCTCTTAACACTCCGTGGATTAAGGACGCATACGCTCTGTGCCGAGTGTTCAAGAAGACTGCGCCAGGCCCCAAGATCATCGAGCAATACGGTGCTCCTTACCAAGCTCATTCACAGTGGATCGATGGAGCGTTTCCGAACGATGCATGCTCATCGGTGATGATGCAGGGACCTTCTCTTGATGCAACTACTCCAGTAGTTGGCAATCGGATGCCGCATGCAAGCGAACAAACTTTGGGTGGTGGAAGCTTCTCCTACACACCAACGAAGGCAGATATGGTGGTGCAGTGTGCGAGGGTGCAACACAGGCTCTCCTTGCCTCCATCGGAGGTGGAGGAGTTCCCTCATTTCATGCACCCTGGTAACTTTCTGGAAACCAGTAATCAAGTAGATACATTCCCACTGGTTAATAGCACTGACATGTGGGTTGGAACTAATCCCCATTTCGATGAGTTATCATCTCTCTTGGAGCTCGATAGAGGAGATGATGAAGGCGGTACTCGGTTCTTTCAGCGAACTGACTGTGTAAGTTCAGGCAACTTTGGGGAGCCTACGAAGCTTATCGAGATAAGTGATCTGGAAGAGGAGTTCAAGGAAGAGAAGAATGAAGTGGAGAACCTACGAGCTGTCGCAACCTTGCACTGTTGTGGATCGACAGAGGTAGGAGGAACTTAATTTCCAGCTGAAGCTACGTACGTTATCTTGGGCTTCTTCATCTTAAGATCGGTCTTGTTTGTTTCACAGATGGATGAGAGTAGTGCACTTCTTGATGGCATCGACGCCAAGCCCATCTTCTCGCAGTCCCAACCAGATGAGTTCGCTGTTGGTTTCGTCGACATCGATCATGAGACAGACATGTTTGCTGCAACTACTCCTGCGTTTGATGCCTGCAACAAGGTGGAATTCAACCATGGCCTGTTCGTGTCGCATGCAGGGAAGACCAAGACGTTCTTCCACCATGTGGAGCCCTCCAAAAAGGTCAGCTTCCATTTGAATCCAACAGGAAGACAAGACGCTGTCGCTGAGACATCTGAGCTCGCCACCAAAGCAGGAGGTCGATTCTCGTTCTTCAGCAGGTTCAAGGCGTTCGTAAGAGACAAGCTCATGGGGAAAAGCTCCCTCTTAGGCAATGGAAGAAGAGTGAATGAAATGCTAGAGATTGTTGCAGTCCTGCGCACGTCCTGCGCTTATCTGGGAGACGCATCAGAGCAAACCATTTCAAGGAGACAAGCCATGAAAGAGGAAAGAGAGACTGCCTACTCCATCATGAACATGAAGAAGAAGAAGAAGAAGGCAAAGGAGACATGGAAATGTAGGGGGAGTGTGCAAGAGAGCAACATATGGTTTCCAGATGTCAGCATGCGAGGCATTTCCAGAATGTTTTTGCGTGGAAAACTGCCCTTTCTAGCATTTGCTTCAGGAGTTAACCAGTGACTCTTGTCAGATCATAACCTTAGAACTTGGATATATTCATCGGTTACTTGTAACATGTAGAAAGATACTGATTCATGTTGCTTTGAATGCTAATGTATCTTAGTGACATTGAAACTGTAACATGAATACTATGTTGATATTAAGAGTTCAGAGATTCTTGGTTGTCGACTCGGTCCACTGCGACTCCAATCCTTGCTCTGTTCTTTCTCTCGGACGGCAGGCGAGCGATGTGACACGTTCGCCGTTGCATGGCCCTCACGCGTGCTCGCTGCTGTGGAACGCCACGCCACGCTACGCGTCCTGTTCTACGTCCTGCACGAGCAAAGCACAAACGGGCTTCGCTCCGGCCGTGAAACGTGAGTGCATGGCGGAGAGCGACCGTGTCGAGGACACGGCGTGCAACGGCACGTGCGGCTGTGCCGTGTCGTCCACGGGCGGCGACGTCTGCAGCTGATTTCACGCACTGCCATCACCCTCTCGTCTCCGCGAGAGGGGTCGTACGTTGTTCGTCTAATTATCCCTTCGATCGGACGTGGGCAGGTACGCTTCGGTGGCTGCGGCGACGGGGAGCCATTCGCTGCGCCCGTGCGAGTAGCACTGCAGCTGCAACCCCTGCGGGTGCGGGAGAGCGGCCTGCACGTGTGGGCCGGGTTGTACGTGCATTGCGTGTGGGACCGCCGCTTGAGCTCGAAACAGGTGGCTCGTTATATCAGTTAAATGTTGGCTTTAAAGCTCTGTGCTGCACTGTAAGATGGAATAAAATGATGCAATGTTTCTTAATACTTGATGTTAATGTTCTATTGATTGGTCGGTAAAACAGTGAATTATCAATTCAAGAACATGTCTAAATATAGATGTTAACTATAATGATAGATCTTCGAAGAATGCAATATATAATATGTAATAGAACTAAAATATAAATAGAGAACATAATTATCTATATACAACTCTCCCAGCCTGGCCCGGTTCGGACCGGGCCGGGCCCAAAAAATTAGGCCGATGGAACACTCGTGCGTGCTATAAAATGGGAATTAGGGTTCGTGTTCCCCCTCACGGGCAGAAAGAAGCGGCTAATCGACTCCTTTGCTCTCGATCAATCGCCGCCGAAGAGCGCACCATCGTGGGAGCCATGTATGGGTCGAGAGGGTAAGCCTAGAAACCCCAGCTATAATGCTTTTTTGGAGGCAAGATTCGCGCTTTTGCCTTCCGGTAGATGTTTCCTTCTTTTTCTTGCTCGCTTTTCGGAGGCTTCTCCTGTGTTTCTTGAAATATTTGGGTTTTGGCATTGATTGAAATCGATTTGAGTGCGAAATCCTTTCTTTTATTCGTTTTCTTGAAGACCTTGGCTGAGGCCCCCGTGAGGGCTTTGCTTACCTTCCTTTGATCTGATGTTGTTGAGACACTTGGATTTGAGTTTCTCTAAATTGAGTCACTTCAAATGGAAAAGATAGAAACTTGAGCAAATTCGCGTCGGAATCATTTGATTGGTGTCAGAGCGATCTCGCTTATCGAACTTCTCAATATATGTGCTATTATAATCTAGTCATGTGCTAGTAGTATAAAGGAATATGCCTACATGGTTGTGGCTTTTACATAAAGAAGGAAGAACATGTAACTTCATTTATTTTTTTTTATGATTGAAATGTTATTTTAGTCAATGATAATCATAGACTGGGTTGCATAATCAAAGCAGTTTAGATGCATAATAATGACTGAATATACATGGTACAAGCAAATGGGAAGGATGGAAATTGATATAATCTTGAGCTTGGATTTATTTTTCTTTGAGAGAAAATAGTTTCCTTTGTATGTTTCCTTTTTTTTCTTTTCTTTTTTTGGTTTCTTTTAGTCAGAGGAGGGTGTAAAGGGTGCCTAATCTACAAATATTAGTGTGGGAGTTATTTTAGATTGACAGTTTCTATGTCATTCAAGATCTTGTGATTCTAAACATATTGAAAACATATGAGGAGAGTACTCATAAATATTGCTTTATTTGCATGTCTCACTGAATATAACTCATAACAAAGCATCTTTATTTATTTTTCGGATGTAGGAGGTGATATCTACTAAAAGCACTTGGACTCTGGGAAGAAAATGCCTGGGGCTTCAATTTGGCTAAAATTCACTACAGTTATTAGTAAAATTTGGTCCAGTGGTCAGATAGGCATCTTAAAAAAATTTATGTGGGGGGATTTGTGGTTGGGGGCTTTTGTATGTGTTCTCTTATCTTCATCGTGTGCTAGCTTGCGGTTTACATTAATTTAATGCCGAATACATGAACCAATTCATCCAACTGATTTATCTTATTGTTATCCGATGACCTGTTGTTTCTCGTTCATTAATCCTTTGAATTTCCATTAGTAAATTCTGTTTGATAGATAAGGCATGATTGCCAAGTTTCTCTCAATATTCAAATAGAAATATTCATTCTAAGGACCAAATTGTTGTTCTCTAACTGCCCTAGCGGTTTCTGTTTTCTTAGTTTCTCTAGATTGTAAAAGCTTCTGTGAGTAATTTGACCCCTCATTTTTAAGTGATGTGTGTGTTTTTGTGTTTTTTTTCTCTTTTTGTTTTTATTTGCATGTGATTTGTTTCCCTTGGATTACTAGCATGTAGAAGCACATCAATTCCTAACCTTTAGAGATTTTTTATATAACGGCTAGAAAAATTATAAATGCATAAATTATGGTTTAGATTTTAATGTTATGATACAAGAAAAAAGTTAAATATAAGCTGGGTAAGGCCTTAATAAATGTGGGGATTGAGCGACGGGGGTGTTTTCTCCTTGGGTTGTTGAATTATGTGAAGGGCAATGTTGGGGAGCGGGGGGGGTTCGGACGGGTACGATGGGACAAAGAGGCCAAGAATGATGGAATCAAATCCCTACTTCGCAGTGAGCAGCGGCTTTGCTATGGATGGATACGAGGTTGGCTCAAAGAGGTCAAGATTGATGGATTCAAGTCCCTATTTCTCGGTGGGAGGTATTGGCAGCTCCTACCAGCCTTTTGGTAGCAGTTTCAATGGAGGATTTGGCAGCATGCACTCCTTCCCAGTGGTCCGACTGAGAGGCCTTCCGTTCAACTGTGATGACCTGGACATCATCAAGTTCTTTATGGGTCTGGATATTGTGGATTGTCTGCTTGTTAACAAGAGTGGGCGTTTCTCTGGAGACGCATTCGTTGTCTTTTCATCACCCATGCAGGCTGAGTTTGCCCTGCAAAGGGATAGGCAGAACATGGGCCGCAGGTACATCGAAGTCTTCCGGTGCAGCAAACAAGACTATTACCGTGCAGTTGCTACGGAGGTTAACAGTGGTGGCTGGGCCTTTGAGGATGAGTATCACCAAGATGCCCCACCTGTTCGTGTGAAGAAATCATACGAGGACAAGGACAAGATGGAGTACACTGAAGTCCTAAAGCTTCGTGGTCTTCCTTACTCTGTTACCAAGTCTGATATAGTCGACTTCTTCGAGGAATTTGAGCTGAGCGAGGACAAAGTACACATTGCTTATCGCCTGGATGGGAAAGCCACAGGTGAGGCATTGGTGGAGTTCCCAACCGTGGAGGTGGCAAAGAAGGCTATGTGCAAGGACAAGATGACGATTGGCTCAAGGTACGTTGAGCTTTTCCCGTCGACACCCGACGAGGCAAGGAAGGCTGAATCTAGGTCCAGAGAATTGAATCAATAAACATGAGTAATGTTAGAGCTGGATTTTTCGTTCTCACTTTTTTTTTTTCCTTCTGGGGTCATTGGTTCTTCCTTTGTCTGTATTGGGTATTAGCTTCAGTGATATGCTTTATTCTCGGTACTGAAACTTGTATCATGAAGCTGATGACACACTGCACATCATAGAAGTGTACAATATTTGCTAATGGCCTTGGAATGCAGGTGCCACCGGTGCATCAGAGCACACACCCACACTTGCATGTGTTCTTGATGACATATAGATTAGCTGTACTACGTGAATCTCTCTTTTGGTGAAGTTTATGGTAAACCACTTGCTGCTTGTTTTGTTGTCATCTCCTGAGTTCATCCTATGTTGTTCCATCTCCTTTTTGTGATCCAAGTGTCTGGCGTCACGAGGCTTGTATCAGACGGTGCATACCAAACACTGTAGCTGTCGGATCAGTAAATATCATCGATGCAATATCGTCCACAGAGCATGGCATTTCCGAGCACACGCCATGATAGCACTGAATTCACTGGAAAGAAATGATGCAACAGGGTACGTCTAACGACGTACGGTAACCATCTTGCTTTGACTCAAACATCCTCTTATCATATCTGATTCGGCATGTAGTTCTCTCTCTCTCTCTCTCTCTCTCTCTCCTTATCAAGAGTTGTAATAACAGAGATAGCTTATCATGCCATTTTCTAGAACACTTTCTAGAGTACCCAGTGTCAGAAACAAACTGACCAATTATTCATCCATCTTTTGAACTTTTGATCGACTACAATTGTTGTACGTGATACTGAAAGACATGTTCCTTCCAGTTGGTATTTTCGATATACCTCTCATAGAAGCTAACCTCGCCGCTTGTTTTAACCGATAATGCACCCATGTTTCGCGTTCCGTAAAGTCCCTGTGATGGTGGCAAAACATTGGAATGACTGAATCAAATGCTCTGAGTGCAGTAACAAAGCAGTATATCTGGTTTCTTACCTGCTCTCTGTGTGTCTCTATGAAGATTGAGCTGACTTCCAACTCCCGCTCAGGACTGCATCCAGTCATTGGTAACATATATCTCTCAGCCTTTGTTTTGTCACACATCAGCTTTTTGACAATGTCCTTCATGCAGAGTTCCTCATCCCTGCAACTCGCTAGTACTTCGCTGAAACCCTTGCGCAATCTTTCTGCCTGCAAAGAAAACAAAATGATTGGTACAAATGTTGGTTTTGATGTCGAGCGATTTATTCAGGTGATTTAGAATCACTAACTTCAACAAATAGTATGCCAAATTTTTTAAGAAAGAAGACTGATTACATAATTTTCAGTAGTAAGGTCACATGTGAAAACCACAGGTGTTAGCTGATCGATTGTGATAAATATAAGATGGCATTCCAAATGCTTTGCATAATCAACTTATTGTGAACTCAATCATTCAAATTTGACATACCATTGCAGAAAGCAAAGGTGGACATAACTGCTGCGAGAAACTCGCAACTTGCTAACCCCAAAAACAGTATCCCATTGACAACATACCTTTACTTTTACAACTAGAGATCTAGAAAAGAAATTCCCCTTCATGAAGAATGAACCAGAGAATGGTTTGCCTTCATTTTTGTTAACATGATGCTTTTACCAGCTTTCATTTCTTTTACAGATTAATGGTTTGGACCTTCTGGCTTCTACTACATGGAATCCTCAGGACCCCAAATAAAATTTCATATATCCTATTGAAAATTGAAAGATAGAAAGTTGCACAAGTTGTCCTGGGCCTGAACAATTGATGAAAGTTGTATACAGTCGACTGATGAGTAAAGAACCAATTAATAACTTTTCTTCATCATTGCATAAATATAATATCATCTTGTGCATCCCTAGAGAAATAAACCTGAAAAAATACCATTGGCTAATTAATAACTTAACATGTAGTAGTGAGATGTTCTCACACAGAAATTAACTTTTACTTAATTATCATGCACATTAGGAACCTAGATCGTCGTTGAGGCTAATGCTAATCCCATACTCATCCACCTTCAGAAAGCAAATGAAAAATACCAGAATCAGATGGCCATTTGACACATTGCTGAGACTTGGAAAGCTTCGCGAGTTCGTAATAATAGCTTTTTTAGTTACAAAGTATCTGACAACTAAATTATATTGATATGACTACTATTGTTGTGCCGATGGTACAAGTCAATAAGACTAACATTCTTTGAAATGTATAGAACTATGAAAAGAACAAAAAAAGCAAGATATATAATAGGTACCCTTCTGTCACGGACAAACTTCTAAACAGGATGTTTGATGTAATGCTTATGTATATCCGTGTCTTTTGGTATGTTCATACTTTAACTAGCATGTAGAGGGACAGCCAAAGGCTTATTAGTCCCATTTTAGTTCGGTCTGTAATGGACCATTTTACCCTTTTGTTGTGCTACTGTTCAGAGTTTGTAAAGTATGTTTGTAATTTGCATTGTCTATAAAGTGTTTTTCGGAGATGTTTGCTTGTGGATCCCGAATGAGGCATTTCCTCTAACCCGTTCTCTCTTTTGTGGGTCCTAAGGGACATGGGAGGCTTCGGGGAGGCTGACCTTTGCGGACGGACACGCAAGGGTGCCGCACGACTTAGACAAAACTAGCTAAGTCTATGACAGATGGTATCAGAGCGGGACAAGCACTCATAGAAACACTTAGCATGCAAAATGTGGGGGACCTAGCGAGGCTGCGTTGAGGGCAGTCAGCACACGCGCTACCATTTGGGGGAAAACGGGCATGGAGATATAGGGAAAAGGAGTCGCTCGGAGGAGCGGGCATCTGAGATTGGCATTCAGAGGAATGGCCAACCCTTCACGCAGGAGGCACCACGAGAACAGACAAGCTTGGAAGAATGTGGAGTGCACAAAGGTTGGGATGGCTGAGTTTGAGCTATGGCTCAACGTTGACAACTATACTTGATGGTGCTCAAGGCAAGCGAGGCGCTTGGTAAGAATGAGACCATGCAAGGTGGAATGAGTTGCTCAGCGATCGAAAGAGTTGTGCAAAGCTCATAGAGGTGAGGGGAATTGCTAACTCAAAGAATTCGGTACTCATGCATGGGCTTGTATGCGGACGATGGAATGTTCGCGGCCATCCCAAGGCGACCGAAACTCGGCGCCATGGAGCGTTGAAACTTTCTCTTCGGCATGTGAAGGATACGTCTGTAGGATGCTGAAGTGTGCAACGAGTTCAGCATGTTGCTAGGCCTTGAGTGGTGCAGCGGGGGCTGTATTGACGTGGAGTCGCAATCTAGCAAGTGCGTTTGCAGGAGGCAGAACAATACACAGTTTGTTCAGCAGATCGGAGTAGTCCAAGGGGATGGTGGTCTCCGAAACGAAGAGAGATATTGCTCCAATGGGACAGTTATCCAGGAGGGATAAGTCTCGGCTCTCCAGAGGGAGAATCATGTGGGACGGACCGCACATGTTGAGGAGGAGTACCTCAACAAACAACAACTCCACGAAGCTCAATGGACCGAGCAAGCGGTGAGGAGTCATCGCATGATCTCGCTTGAGAGAATGCATTGGTGGATGCATTGCGAGATCAAGTGGGGGAGTGTCCCAAAGCAACACAAATGAAGGCACACTTGAGTCGATGTGGAGATCGGACTCAAGGGAGGGCTACCCCGTGGAATGGTAGGCGCGAGGGCCACCATCGACTCAATGCAAAAACGAGGAGCGGAGCAACTTGGGTGTAACTTGGCGAAGTACCCAAGCCGCATGAAGGGAGCCAGCATAGAAGTTGGAACATGGAGCGGAGGCACAGTGCTTTCCTTAGACGGAGGTCAAGGACAGGAACTCTTGTAGAGGCAAGAGTAGAATCATGTTGTTCCATGGGTCCTTCATTCTGACGGAGTGGACTCATCTTGCATGGTGCCAAAGACGAAAGGAGCTTCTGGGCACATGCACCTTATCTCGGAGAAGCATTTGATGGAGGAACTAAGGCGACTCAATTTGCGGAGGCGAAATTGGGTTCAGAAGGCCTTAGCACGAGGCAAGAGGACTCAGAGGTGGGTACTCTTGAAGAATATGCCACAGTGTTGCCATTCAAGTTGCCATGAAGGAAGCGGTGCGCAACGGAGATTGTGCTGGTAGGGGCAGAGGCCCAGGATCTAGACAATGGTGCACTAATTGCAGCGAAGTCGGGGGACTTCGGGAGCTACTAGGCGACGGACTGTTCTAGAGCGATGCTTCATCTAGATGTGAACCAAGAGTGGGTGGATGAAGGTCGATTGCCAAAGGAGCGAACAAAATCGAAGGTGGAAGAGACCCTGCGATGTATTGGCAGAGGCCACACATGGAGGGTTCATAATTCGAGTTCTTCCCACAAGGATCAGAATGCAATAGAGATGTCACCAGGAGGCGACATGGTGCAGCGGATCGTGGTGGAACAGTTCGTGGCAATGCGATACACACAATCTAGTCCGGTGAGGGACTAGATCATGCAGAGGTATGAACGAAGCAGTTGGAGAGTTGGACTGCTCCAAAGCTCATATTCGCTTAAGGGTGCCCGATAAGTCAGAGGACAATGTCGAGTAAGCGAACGTTGCTACCAAGGAAGCAAAGGAGAACAGAATCGGTGCAAACCCTACAACGTGATGGCAGAGGCCATGCATGGGAGTTGCAGTCTGTCTTTCCATCGACCAAACGGACTGCTTAGAGAACACAGAGGTGTTGAAGCAGGGGGTCGAAAAGGGCAAGGAAGCGACGATGAGTCCGGAGGGACTTAGCTATCCAAAATCAAGCTTCAGTTAGAATGAAGGTGGACTCAGAGGAGTGCCACGGAGACATATCTACTGATCGTGAAGAAAAGGGATGCAGATGCGAAGCGATGGATAGTAGGGCCATGGGCATGGTAGCGCCATGGTACCGCAGAGGCGGGACTTCCGTGAAAGTCATTGATCCCTTGCTCTCATGGAGGGAGAGCGCTTGGTCGTGAAAGGGGTCGAGGAGGTGGAGCATGCAGAGGCAATCTCCAAGTACCGAGACAAGGCTGAAGGACAGAGGCCGAGGAACTTTGTAAGACCGGTGTCAATGAGCTTCTCATCAAGATAGCCGAAAGTGAAGGACTTCGGGTCATGCAAGAGTGCACGACCAAGGAACGAAGCAGGCAGTACGCGGTGCTGTACCTTTGCTACTCAGGGGAGTAGGCGGCAGGGTTGATGGAGAAGACGGTACAATCCCAGAGGCGACCACATCTATTAGAGAATTACTCCAAGTTGGGGTGAAAACTTCCTGCATTCCAGAAGTTCAATGGCATTGAGAAGGTGAATCACAGTAGCTAACTCAGCGCAAGGAGTGCAAACACTTCAAGTGCTTCAGAAGTGTGAGCAAAGAGCAGGCGAAGGCCAGTAACCAGCTCGATGCATGGAGTACAACCTCGAGGAGGCGGGCGTAGTCAAGTAACCTTTGCCTTTTCAACTCTTAAGAGAATGGGCGAAATCGAGTACCTCAATTCCCTTATCTATCTAGCAGAGGAGCTCTGCATATGTTCAAAGACCCTTTGAAGATAATGGAAGACAATAGTTGTCAAATCCTCACCAACGGTGATCAGTGTTACTGAGAGTAGATTGTCCGCTTCATTTCCCAATGAAATGCCAATCGAAAGTGGAAGTGATGCGAACCTACTTGGATATGACAACTAAGTGAAAGAAGAGTCAATGAGCAAATTTTGTGAAGGAAAGACCCAAAACTTCAGAAGTTTGCGAGGCAATGCTCGTTAAAGCTCCAACAAGCATCCACCCAGTTCAAGCAGCACGAGGCATTTGAGAGACTGGCGCAGTAAGGATGGTCTTTTCCTTCATCTGGAGGATCCGCAGGAACCAACATGGATCAACACAACTCAGCCAACCCCACACTAGAGTCAGAGTCATTGGCGAGTTGAAGCAGCATGGCGGATCAAAGGATCAACTACTCAAAAACAGCAACGGAGAGCAGTTGGGAGTCAAGAAGCGCATTGTAGCTGGAGCAGAAGATTGAAGACTCAGCAAAGACGAGGAGTTGCAGTGTCGGCAAAGGCTTCAACGAGGACGTCGAAGGAATAAGTGGGGGAGAATGTCACGGACAAACTTCTAAACAGGATGTTTGATGTAATGCTTATGTATGTCCGTGTCTTTTGGTATGTTCATACTTTGACTAGCATGTAGAGAGACAGCTGAAGGCTTATTAGTCCCATTTTAGTTCGGTCTGTAATGGATCATTTTACCCTTTTGTTGTGCTACTGTTCAGAGCTTGTAAAGTCTGTTTGTAATTTGCATTGTTTATAAAGTGTTTTTCGGAGATGTTTGCTTGTGGATCCCGAATGAGGCGTTTCCTCTAACCCGTTCTCTCTTTTATGGGTCCTAAAGGACATGGGAGGCTTCGGGGAGGCTGAACTTTGCGGACGGACACACAAGGGTGCCGCACGACTTAGGCAAAACCAGCTAAGTCCGTGACACTTCGGCACAATAAAAATAGCATTAAAAAAGGTTCGAAGGAATGGGCATCTGATCAAGGTGACAAGAGCATAATCACCATCGATTCAGATTCCAAACAAATGTTCCAGCACGATATGTAATTCAGAGTGTCACATTACTTCACCATATATTTGCTTTATTCCATGTTAAGACAAGCAGGGTAAGAGGAATTTTAATAAAATGCTAGAAAAATGTGCATGGCAACTAATAATACCCTTTCACACTTCACACTTAACAATGCTCAGCAGAAATGAAATTAAGGAGAACTCCTCTGAGTAGAGGTTTAGCATTTAAGAAATGCTTTTTATAGTTGGGATCCACAATTTAAAGTAAAAAGTATGCTGTTCTTGACATGTTGCGATCTGAACTTACTTGTGAAAGATAAAGAAAGAGAACATAAATATATTTTAAGAAAAAAGAATGCTGATTGCAATGACAAATGTTCCAAAACAAATGAATTAATGCACCTCAGTGAAATGCCTACCTTGGGCCAAGGAGAATCTAAATTTGCATTTGAAAGTACATGGATACCAGGGAGAACTTCCAGAAGAGAAGCAGGTTTTCCTTTTGGCCTGTTGGAGATATAGAACATGGATTTTGTGCAAAGATCAGCCACTATCAGATTAAAGCCATTATATTGATCAGCTTCCTTGACTATTTCCTCTGCAAACTCTGAAGGGCATTTTGTGCTCTACGCCAAAGGAACAGAAGGGAAAATTTTTGAGTGAGCCTAAAAGCACAGGCAAAGGTTACTGTTCAATGGTTACAGAAAGATCTAAAATTGACCGTAAGAAGATTCACTGTACAAGAACACGATATCAGTAGAAAAAAATTATGAAATGCATACGTTGCAAAAATAAACGTAAAAACACAATAGACACTTTTGTTAGAAAGGATTTTTAAGGAACGTGTTGTACAGATAAAAGGAGTTTGTGATAGAAGCTTAGTATTAAAATTTTGTATCAGAACAAGAGATATTGAGTGTAAAGTGTGCATGCCACCTCAAACGGGATTAGAGGATCAGTCAAAAAGAAATTGCAAAGAAAATTAAGACAGAATTATCCAAGAAAATATTTGTTAATGAAAACTTAACATTCAATTATCTGGGTTAGCTCTTCAAATGAAGTTTTGAACTTTGGATTGCTTCAAAGATTGAATGGAGTGCATCGTTTGCTCTTAAAAACATTCAAGTTGACTAACTAGTTAAACCTTCAAAATATTGGAATGAATCACCGAGCCTATGAATGTATTGTGCTGCAGCTACTTTCATACTATTTGAAGAAGTTCTGGCTGTAACCTAAAAGAGCTTCCTCAAAGTAAGGCTTGGCATACTGTCTTGTATGAGACACCAAAATGGTGATAAATAATGCAAGCTTCTGTTGCAAACTTCGAAAATTCAAGGGGTTATCAGGTGCATTTGGTTGGTATAGAATTTTCTTGCTGATTTTGGATAATAGCATTACCATGGCTACCAATTTTATACATCGAGGACAATGGTCTCTTTGATGTCAGTATGATCCTATTCCTTCTCCAAACCCCAAAGGGTCTTAGGCAGTTATTCTCCTAGAATTTCCTACTTGGGCTCACAAAAGATACATCTTGTGGTCTTCAACTGCTTCATCTTGAAGAAACATTAAAATTTTCAAATGCTCAAGACATCATTTGGCCCTTCATTCCCTCGATATACAAAATACGTACATATAAGTATAGATTTCCACACCCATCATGCTCTGACAGATGGAAGGCTCCCATGAAGATGCATGCCAGAACAGATGCAGGATATGATATGCATCCCTATTTGCCATACTAGAGAGGAGCCAAACCCATCCTAAGAGGATGAAACATCAGAACTATTCAAGTATGTTATTAAAAGGATGATCTCATGAAGATTTTTCTGGAGGTTCCTCTGTTTAGCATCTAAAACCTTTGTTTATGTTTGCATATTGTACACAGATAAATCAGCCAATATGCTCTTCGAACCAACAGTTAGATTTTGGCATTAGCAATAATGTAAATTATCGAAAAATTTAAATCTCGAGACGTAATCAGTTAAAACAGAATGTTCATCCACATTTGAAGTGATTACCACATACCCAAGGAAACCAAAAGGCAGGACCTTTGGATGGAGAGAAACTGAACCATGAATCAGTGATATAACCAATTGTGACAAAACCCTAGATCAGAAAACTAAAAGATATGAAGCAGGAGTAATAGGCTTTGATTGGAACCATTACAGAAATGTGAAGTACCTCCAAGAACCTCTTTGGCAATTCTCCCCTCGACCTCGAACCGGACCAAGGGTCAGGCTCCCTAAAGTTCGTCAGAAAGGCCACCTTTCCATCCCTGGTGCATCCCATCCACGTACCCCCTCCCAGTTCATCTCTCCCCCCCAATATCGTCTGACCGTCACCGTCCCCCCACCACCCCACTGGTTTTGTAGGCCTGTCATCATGTTCGATCAAACCAATCACAATCATGTCATCAAATTTCCGGCGAAATTCCCTCGCAAAGTGAACAATCGAAGCCAACAACCAATGAAAAGATACATTTTATGCAAAGAAAGAGAGAATCGAGATTGCGATCGGCATGCCTGTCATGGAATTCGTCTCTGTTGAGGAGGAGGAGGAGTTGGTAGGTAGGATGAGATTGCCACGCCCATGCAGCTATGCACATGCTTGCGGCCACAAGCCTTCCCCCGCACCCGACCACGCCTCACTTCAATCCCCAAATCCCAGTAGAAACGGGGGAGCAAATGACCGGCATGGACATTCATCATCGGCTTGCTTGGACTGTTTAGCAGCGTACGCGTGTCTTGATGGAGTGCCCCTTGAAAGTCAACGAGATACACAGTACCGTTGACCGAGGCGATCCCTCCTTTCCTATGAGATTGTTGCAAGGTATTGAATTATATCGATTCTTTAGTAAAAGGCGAAATAATAGTTTTCTTTGTGATTATTTATTTTATATAAATGATAAAACGATGAAAACGAGATTCAAACTCTTATTTGGTTAATTATTGAAAATAACTAATAAGGTTTTCGATGAAATTTAGAAATCGATCACTTATCCAATTTAAGTAGAGAAAATATTAACGACAAACATGCGATTGAGTTTAGTAGCTCAGGAAATCTTTAAATTAGAATTAAATCGATTTGTTTTTAAAAAAATTATATTAATTCAGTTTGGTTTGGATTTGATTATATTTATGCAATTAACATTGAGATATAATTTCACATCAAGACGGAAAAAATGATTGAATTTATGTTTGTAATCGATCGATCATGCATTAGGGTTCAGACTCAGACTCAATTAGTCCTATATTATCAAATGTCTATATTTTTTTATCATGTTTGGCTAAATTGTTTTTATCTACACTTAACTCTACAAATCTTCAATGAAATATCTAAATTCTTTTGCTTTAATTCTTGAATCCATCACTCTAATTTTTCTTTAATGAACTTTGCTATCATAGTGAATCTTCAAAGCATAAACTTATTTGGTGATTCTTATGGGCCATCATCAAGCCTTTACACCGTAGCTTTTGGGCCTAATTGGATTAACCTACAATTGTATGAGGGATCCATGGAGGCTTGTTTTGTTCAAGAACATGCATGAAGAGTTAGACATTTAACATCCCTTGTTTAGGTTGAGAAACATTGTGATATAATAATTATGAAATATTATTTTTGAAAAAAAATGGAATTATGTTAATCAATGATTATACATGGGGAAAGATACTATGAAATAACTTCATTTTCTATAGACAATAAGAAAATATATATAAATCTCTAATAGTTAAATTACATGTGGAAGGATATTATGAAGTGACTCTTTGTTCTATATAAAGGGGATAAAAAAAAGGGGAAAACTATGAAGTCATGAGCCACATTTGCATTAACATATGCTATATAATTAAATTAATATGCAATTTAGTCATATAAAATAGCACTTAAAAGGTTAGCAAAGTGGAAAATACTTTTAATGAATCAGCCAGTTCTAATTGTGTCACAAATTAAATCACACATGAATAAATATCATAAATTAACTTATTTTCTTCTAGATTAAAATTATTCTTTTCCTAAACTATACCATAAATATAGCAAAGAAAGGGCACTTGTGGAAGGCATCGACGATGGTTGGACAGTACACCAACCAGGAATAAAGGGCATCATTATTGGAGGGTTGCCGCGGGACCCGCTTGTGCGAACTACGGGAACCGTTCCTTTTTCTCCTTGACGGCTCAACCGACACAGATGATGATGAGCCAATTAACCTGAGATGGTGACCTAACTTAAGTAGCTCACCCACCATTAGGGAGCTAACAACTCACTCACACACACACACGCACCAACAAACACGTTTCCCCATACGTATCCCTTTTTTTTTTAATTTCTTTTTATAAAAAATAATTCATTTATTTTTCTTTTTTTCTTTCTTTCTTTCTTTCTTCTTTCCACCAAAACCTTTAAGAAAAGAGATTTTTTTAATATTCACAAAGAAAAAAAATAAAAGTAATTTAATTTTTTTATATATATTTTCTCGCATAAATTCTGAAGAATTTATTTTCTTCTATCAAAATAGAGAAATACATAAAATATTAATATAAGAATAAAACTCTCATTATCATGATTTTCCTACTCGGTGAGAATTTCTTCTTATATTAAGATTTTTATTTAAAATAAATCTGAAAATACGAATGCCACTATCGATGTCAACTTACCCCGTCATTGTCTGATGTAATCTTTGGAACTTGTAGGTTGATAAAATGCACTAAGGTTGGGGGGTCATTATTTGTCGTCTCTGATCTTAGTGGTCGTCCCTTTCGGCGTTCCCCGTCCGAAGAGGCCGCCCGTGCATGACCGGTGTCACGCACCGGTTAGCATGCAAACAAAACCACTGCTATCACTCCAGTTGGCAGCCGACGACCACTCTTCATCCCAACATTCTTCTTCTTCCCCCAACTCAAATTGTACCACGTAAATGACATAAGCCCATCTCACTTCCTGTTTTCATTGATTAATCAGCAGTAAGTTAAATACATGGCATCTCTGTCTCTCTCTCTCTCTCTCTCTCTCTCTCTTCTTGTCAGAGTTATTCCATGGACATGCACGCGTTTGACGATCCTCACGGGGACATTTCCTTCGTCAACGAAGCCCCGTGATTGGTGGTGCTCGTGGGTTTCGCAAAGGAACAAAACGGATGCTAACATGGCGATCGTCCGCCACCGGAAAGAGACGATCGAAAGAGTTGCGTGCAACCTTGGCATTGCTTGACCCCAAGCGATTCATCCATCCCCGAGTAGTCCTCGAGCAGTCTCTGACACCGCGTTCATGCTCGATCATTCACTGTCCATCATCCATCGGGCTCCAGAAGAACAAAAATGAAGATGGATCTATTTACTTTGTTCGAAAGCAAAAATATTGTGCTACTTTTGAGAACCTATACATATATGTGATGATGATGTTGTGGTAGCTTTGTGTCACCGATCCTGAATCTAATTGGATCGGACCAGCTGAAAGCTGGAAGAACAGGAGCATGAACTCATCATCATGGCAGAAGGGTGATGAAGTAACACGAAAGTCATTATGACAGGTAGAAGTAGCAACACATCCCTATCACATGACATGAAAACATCATTGCATTTATTCATGTAGGGAGGTGGGTCTTCGGACATTTGATTTTTCTTCCCTGGAAAATAGGTATGCGCATAAATAAAATATGTTTGGGGAGTGCATCAAATTGCATTATCTTAAGAAGGCACATGATGCCATTTGGTGGCTCCGTCATGATGGAACATGACTGCTAATGATGGGATCCACCATTCATGTTGGATGATCATTCCTCCCATTACTTACCCTTGTGTTAATTAACTCCTTGTCAACTAACATGTCACCGTTCCTTTTGACCTAATTTAAACTCAATAAAATTATTTAAAAATAAACTATTATTAAGATAGATGTTAAAAATTATTATTTATATATATATTAGTGGAGCTTTTCATGATAAAAAAAAATTAATCCGTTTATATCCAAATAATTTAATTTAAAATATTTAAATTAAAATTAATAATAATATATTCATAATATTTTTATAAGTCGATCTTATTTTTAAATCATTTATGATATGAGACTATATTACAATCTTTCATATTTAACGGTTTGTTGCCCTCATCAAAAATATAACAGAGTCCAAATTAAATCTTGACATAATACACGTGAGATACAATACGTTCGTTTTATATCGTAATATATCCATTAACTCCATCTATATATATTTGTTTTTGCTTAAGCTCTTTATCATTTCTCAATACTAGATTAACTTTGATATTAATTATCACTTTTTGATCTGATAGAAGAATTGACTTATCAATACAATAATGTATATATTTTTTTTTGACTCCATCTATGTATATATACAATAATGTATATATTTCTTGATATAATACATGTGAGATACAATACAATAATGTATCCTTTGACTCCATCTATGTATATATATTTTTTGCTTAGGCTCTTTTATCATTTCTCAATACTACATTATCTATATATCGTAACGTATCCTTTGACTCCATATCGTAATCTATCCTTTGACTACATTTTTTTTTTGGTTTCATATCGTAATGTATCATTTGACTCCGTATATATATATATTCTGCTTAGGCTCTTTATCATTTCTCAATACTAGATCAGCTTTGATATTAATTATCACTTTTTATTCTGATAGAAGAATTGACTTGTCAACTTTATTAAGTCTAAATTACTGTTTAAAATATTTAAATAAAAATTAAGAATAATTTTAATTTATGTTTGAAATTGATATTAAAATACAAGTTAAGAGAGAGAAAGAGATATTATCTATCTTACCATAATTTGATGATTTCAATCCTCGAACTTCATTCATACATATTTCTCTTAGTTTATCATATCTTAATACTATTTCGACGTCGATATTAATTATCACTTTTCGATTTGATAGAATAATCGATCTATAAAATTTGTAAGTCTAAATTATTATTTAAAATATTTAAATAAAAGTTAATAATAATATATTTATTATTTTTTATAAACGTCCGAAATTGAGATGAATCGAAATATTATAGAGGTAACTCTGAAAATAAGCGTTAAAAGAGAGAGAGAGAGAGAGAGATTATCTATCAAGTCATGCCATTGATCTGTAACACAATTGCAGCAGCAGCGGAGTGCAGCATAGCAAATCATGACCTCCTTTGTTTGTTGTAGGATAAGTTTCTCTTTTATTTGAAGGACAAGTTGATGCAGAAAGGAAGTGTGGGCAGACGACATCATTAAAAAGGCATTTAATGATTTGAAGAAACGATAGGACACATAATGAAAGTAAACTGTCACATTAAAAGATTGTGCACGGATTCTGCCATTTATTTCCTTTGTGCAAGTCAACATGTTCAGCTTCTGCTGGCATGTTCTCTCGATGGGGACTTGCAGAGAGAGAGAGAGTCTCCCACAGTTGTTCTTTTCTTTCACACCTCTCCTGCTCGATGGCAAGCCAGTGGTCGATCGATTGCATCCACCCATCACAGATTTTGATTCCCTTTCCCCTCGTTTCTTGCATGAACATAATATGATTCATCTCAGATGTTCTTCTCAAAACAATAATTGGGTTAAGCTATTCCAACACAATCTCTACAGCATTCTTTTTTTGTTGTTCTTTCCATGAAGACACACACACAGCAATAACCAATGTTAATGTTGGCCTACATATTTGAGGGATTATAAATGGAATGAGCAATCTTTGGTGATTTATTCCTTTCTATAAGTCTGTCTTACACTCACTCCTTTTTTAGGTTAGAATTACATATACCTTTTTATTAAATTCTCTCGTTGTAAGACCTTCTTTAATCACTATTGCCTATTCCCATTAATTCATTTTTCCTTACCGGCAAGAATAGTAATGCATACCTACGAATAGAGATGGAGGGAGATATCATATATTTTTATAGAGGCTATAAATAGACTTGAATGCTCTTAATTTGAACAAGAATATTACATTGTATCAAGTTATGTAATATCGTATCGGTGTTTTGAGGTTGGCTCGGTACGGTATAGTACCGGTGTACCGAATGATACACCATGACGTACCGAACAATATACCAAGACTTATCGAGTGATTTTAAATATTTTTCCTCTTACTATAACATAGTAGCACGATCCGTCCGGTAGCGGATGATCCACATACCGATATGTCATCGGACCGGTACGTACCGCCTGTACCGGGTGGTATCATTCAAAATTACATACCATGCATTATACAATGATTAATGATGATAAAATATTAGCATAGTATAATGAAAAGGTTAAATTATATATTATATATTATGTTATTAAAATACTTATTTTAGTTCCAATATTTACAAAACATAATAATAGAAAACTTTCTAGATAGTTGAGATAAGATCGATTTTGATCCTCAATTTGAGATAATAAAATCGATCCAAGTTAATTTATTTTCAAATGTTATCATAAGAAAAATTAGAGTGTGATTCGTCAGTGGTTAAATCTATATTATCTATCCTATTTTGATTTATTATTCCCGTAAAAGACTAATCGATAATTTTATTTTATTATGAAAAAAAAATTCATAAAATGTTTAAATCTCTAGACAAAATTGAGATATCTTTAGGATCAACTCCAGAAATTGATTAATTTAATTTCAAAATATATCTATAATCATCAACGATCAGAAGAGATTAAGTTCCTACGTCATGAAATATTCTTAATACATGTTATGACACACTTAGTTGGTGTATTGTTACGCTTGAGTTGACTATATTACATATATAGAATCTTGATTAATCGAAAATAATAATTATATTGACTAAATTAACATTTGTAATATTTCTATGTTCGTTCAACAAACAATCTTACACCAACAATCAAAAGTTGACTTCGCGAGTTATATGTTCGAGTCTTTTATTGATTTTGTTTTTATTTTTTGAAGAATAAAATGATTGTTATGATATGATATGGAAAGAAAAATCCATATGTTGAGATATATTAGTACGAAGGTGACGGATGGATACCGGCACTGGTAACATGAATGAATCACCAGTGGTCAACGTTGACCGGACCAGATGGACATAATGAAGCGCGTCGGCCCACAAATTAAGACAAGACGACAGGTTGACAGCCCGTTGCGTGCGGGTACAGGGAATGCCAATCTTTGCCGACTCTGTACTGAGCTGGGGAGCAGGCGGTGGTGGTTGGTAAGATGTCAGTTGTCATCGACACTGAATCGGAAGTGGATGCGTGACTGTGGGTGGGGTGCTCGTCTTGGACCATAGTCCAACGATGTAGTGCCGATTCTTGGTGTGTTGATGAGAAATGTCGACTTTGGTGACGATTTCTTATTAGTTCTCGAAAATATATTTTCTCCTGTTAAATTCATGCGACCAATTCCCAGACAAAAAAAAGAGTCGTATTTTGGGTTTCTTCCCACCATTTTTTTTAATCTATGATCAATATTCTTTATTTCTGATTAGTTCTCAATATGATCATAATTAATTTCGGATGTTGTTACACGTCGGGTTCAATACAATATGATCATAATTAACTTTGAGAGAAGCATAACACTTAAGAAGATAATAATATTCGAGGTCCACTATAATTTTTTTTTCTAACGGAGAGTTTCATCAAATCCTCCGTACCTCTTAAGTTAAAATTCTGAAGGTGTTTTATTTGGAATGTCTCCGACGTAATCTTGTAGGTACCTAAGGATGAATAATTCATCAATTTTTTAGAATAAAAATATAAAAAATCTCGATTGACTTCGAATTAGCATCTTAACTTAGATAACTAAAATTTGATTTAATAGTCATAAATATATTCTCAATAAAACATACCAAAAGTAACCTCCTACTTTTTATATTGGGTTAGTTCTATAAGCATAAAAACATAATATGCTATTAATAAGCGGAATAACTTTAATACCAAAAATCTGAAATCAAATAATAATATATTTAAATATTATGATATGTACTTTTCAATGTTATCCGGAAGACCTTTATTTGATGTACGATTATTGTTAGTGAACAGATGCACCGTGGCTGATGAGTTAGCACGGCTTGGTTCACGGGTCGATGTCGGGAGTCTTCGATCGTCTGAGTCGATTGCCGAGGTTGGGAAGCTGGTTGGTGGCTCTTGTTCGAGACGTTGGTTGATGGCTCTCTGCCGGGATGCTCGTCGACGCGTCGGGGGGAGGCGATCTCTCTTGATCGAGATGATCTCGCTTTGGGGATGACCGCTCTCCTGCACAGAAGGCCCCATCGGGTGGTTACCGACTGTGGCCCCTCGACGAGTAAGTCAGTGTGGGGTTCTGCTTTATGCTCTTTTTTTTCTCCCCCCTGGGCCGAATACCGGCCAAAGGCTTTTATACTATTGTACGAGAGTCGGTCGTACGCGGGTTCTGCTTTATGCTCTTTTTTTTCTCCCCCCTGGGCCGAATACCGGCCAAAGGCTTTTATACTATTGTACGAGAGTCGGTCGTACGCGGGTTTGGTGTGGTGGCCGATCCTCGAGGGGTGAGATGATACCTTTATGCGGTCGCCGTCCTGGGACGAGACATACCGAGCAACATTTTGGTTTGGTTGCTTGCTCGACACGTGGAGGTGCTTCTCTTGCTGACTTGGTTGTAGCATGACATGACATCTATTGTGACGTGTCCTCGGCCTGAAATATACCTTATCAGTTGCATCATTGTCGGATCCGAGATCTATAGTAATGTCAATCTGTAAAGAGAACTAAATTTATCTTCTCCTCCTCGTTGATTGATTCATGTGACTAAAGGAGACGAGAGAAAATCTGCAATCTCTCAATCATATCAACACATTCATATACGCATAATTAATTATTGTGTGTTTTGTTATTATTGAGTCTCATAGGACGAGAAGGAGGTATCGGCAATAACTGATTTTATTACGAGACAGCTCATGATATTCATATCGATCTATTATGCGCCTCTGCTTCTGCTTGGATTTGATGGTTCATGAATGAACCATCCCATACTATTTAGGAAATATCTATTTGTAAATTTCTGAGTCCGGTTGCGAGGTCTATCAATATCTATGGTCTTAGACCATCAATAATGATTTTTCCTTAGAGTTCGGATATTTGATCGATCCTTCAATTGTAGCCAATATCTTATTACGAATAATTCCGACAACTTCCGGGTGGTTTCGCTATAATAGGTAATAATGAAATCACCATTTTAGGAATCCTTTTCTGCTTTATGCTCTTTTTTTTCTCCCCCCTGGGCCGAATATCGGCTAAGGGCTTTTATACTACTGTACGAGAGTCGGTCGTACGCGGATTTGGTGTGGTGGTCGATCCTCGAGGGGTGAGATGGTACCTTTATGTGGTCGTCGTCCCGGGACGAGACATACCGAGCAACATTTTGGTATGGTTACTAGCTCGGCGCGTGGAGGTACTTCTCTTGCTGACTTGGCTGTAGTGTGGCGTGACATCGATTGTGATGTGTCCTCGGCCCGAAATATACCTTATCAGTTGCATCGTTGTCGGATCCGAGATCTATAGTAATGTCAATATGTAAAGAGAACTAAATTTATCTTCTCCTCCTCGTTGATTGATTCATGTGACTAAGGGAGACGAGAGAATATCCGCAATCTCTTAATCATGTTACGTATCAACACATTCATATACGCATATTCAATTATTGTGTATTTTGTTAATATTGAGTCTCATAGGAGATCCGATTTATTTATAAGAAAGAGTAAAAAATTTAAGATAAGTAATTAAATGAGTTACTCGAACTTTCATTTTATTATATTGACCCATAATCGTAATCATAATTTAATTATATCCATAATATATCTTATCTAATTAGATCGGATCACATAATCTAACAAATTCAAAAGATACAATCAATTATAATACTATTTATATTATTTTATTTGTAAGAGTGCCAAAAAAAAAAATATTGAGATAAAAATTAATGTTTTATTATTCTTATTCACAATGTAATAAGAATACATATTTGAAACGGCAACCAATAATTTATATTATATTCTAAGTTATTATCCTCCATCATAATATTTTTATATATGCAACGAAAACAACGTAAATCTATTTTTTTTTAAATACTATGACCGACATAAAAATCAAGTTTCTCACCTTTTTTTTTCTCAAACTAATAATAAGAGTACATATTTGAAACTCTAAAAAAAATATGATAAATTAATTTATAGCGTATTTTGAGTTCCTCTTTTATAGCGTCTTTCTATGTTTTCTCATAGATGTATAAAAAATATAATAACTTTATTCAAAAATATTGTAAATAAATCGGTTCACATTATCGACTAACTGCAGAGTCTTTTTACTTCTTTTGCTGATGATATTTTGGGATACACGAGAAGTGAGAACACAAAAAGGACAACTGACAAAAGATCAAAATGAAAGGTTTTCCTAACATTTTAAAGCCACATATAAAAAAAATTGCTGATATGAGAAATAATCACTCTTACATTTAAATTAAAAGATTCTTATCCATCAATATTAAATTTAAATGAAAAGATTCTTATCCAAATTTATCCTCTATAATATAGTATAAATTCTCAATACTATAATACCATAGTTCTAAAAAAAACATATTTATTTTTGTTTATAAGACTCGAACCATTATAATACTATTATATTTTATATTTTACGTGATTATATATATTTATTTTAGATGAATTACCTTCATTTTTTTAATGGTATCACTCTCATCATAAAAAATAAGTGCAATAAATAATTTTAAAATTAATTAAAAATGATAACATATTCTCCTATTTTTCATAATTATTTCTTATTTTCCGTGGATCGATATTCACTTTATCATTCAATCGGAAAAAGTAAAATAAATAAAAAAATATTAAATAAAATAACAATCCTATGGATTTTAGTTTGACACTTATTTGTCACTGTTTTATTGATCATAATTTGCATCACACTGATCAACCCACTTTGCACCGATATCAACCAACGGCGTGTGCGGCCGGATGAGGGTCCATCAGATTGACCAATCACGCCGTAAGCGGCCCGTTATAGAGGAGATGAGTTCCCCGAAAAGACCCTGAGAATCCCGGGCTTTCTCTTCGGGGTCCCAAATATCTCGTCACGTGACGTCACCCCCCCCCCCTACCGGTACACAACACTCGTTTCCCATCCTCCTCGGCTCCCCTGTTCTCCTCCTCCTCGTCCTCCTTGGTTGGGTTCTCTATTTAGTACTGGCTTTGATCCCAAGGTTGGTCTCCACTCGCACGCTGAGCGCCGCCTAGGGCGAAAAGGATGGAGCCTGGCCGGTGGCGTCTCCTCTTCTTCGTCTCCTCTTCGATCCAGGTAGGCAAGATCGCCTTGGTTCTTTCTCTGTTCGATTCTAGCGCTCGGTTGGAGTCTTGATCGCACGGGGTTGAGGCGATCGCTTTTTCTGTCGGGCGTTTCTTTCTTCTTGGTTTGTTCTTGATGGGGGCACGATGTTGGTTTTCGATTTTTTGGAGGTGGGTTTGTGACGGCTTCTGTGGGAATGGGCTCGCGTTCTTGATACTCGTCCATTTCAGAAAATGTTTTCTAGGGTTTTAGACGTTGTGAAGTTTATTGCATTTGAATAATTCGGGGAAACAGAGCCAGAGACGGCGGTGATGTTTTAGTTTCTGAAAGCAAGAAAGGTTTTGTTCTTTAGTTGGTTTCAAGAAAGGTGGGGTGATATTTGAGTTTCTGAAAGCAAGAAGAAGAAAAAGACGGCTCGCGATTCTGTTCTTCATTTGGTTTCAAGATTGGCGACATTCGCATCTGAGGCGCTTCTTCTTTATGTTCATGATTTTGGGAAAGATTAGTATGAAGATCAAGAATCGGAGATGGAAACAGATAAATATTTTCATGTGCGGTTGCTGTTGACTACAGTCGCATGTTTTTTCGAGATTGGTTTCGTTGGTTTTCTTTCTATCACATTTCAATTAACCTCATACCGCATTTATTGTGGATTTTATGTGAGGAATGGCCTGTATGGTCGCCGGTCAGAATCCTTCATTTATGGCATAAGAACCTTTCATGATGTCCTTTTTTTCTAATCATAATCACTCTTGACTCCCGTGCTCGGATTGAACTTTCCTCCAGCAGTGGAGGCATCATCGAACGCATATCTCATGATGCTTCTCACCGCCATTCTGGGTTTCCGTGCACCTATTGAACGTTCTTGTTCTTTGTCGGGAAGCACTCTTTTCTGCTTTGAGATGTTTACGTTAGGAAAGCAGGCTTAGGCATGGCTTTTGTGGTTCCTTCAACATCAAAGTTGGCAAGGCTCTCTTGTTCAATAGTGTCTAAGTTCAACATCTCTCTGCATCCTTACTAGGACCTTCTTTTCTTGTACGACTATGAGTAATTTATCTAGGCTTGGCAAATCGCTAATGGGCTAAAGTCAGCTGTGTCGATTGTGGTCATTATAAAACTATTTTGTTACAGAATTTATAGGTGGTCAGAATTGTGTGACATACAGCAGAATCAATATGTTGACATGAGATGGCTTTATTTATGCATAATGGAGGTCTGTTTGTCTCTACAGCAAAACTTATTACACATATCCAAAGGACTTCATATATCTAGTACAACTTTGGAGGGTAGTTCAATTGTTGCCCATGCTTAAAGTCAATGTAGAAATTTCTATCCATGATTTAGCATTCTCGGATCTTAGGTAAGTCCATCTATTGTTCATTAGGAAATTTTCATATAGCTTTTGGTAGGGTTTGACTTACCGTTTCGACTGGATGTGCCGACTGGCTGATGAAACGGCACGTGCCACTCCGTTCCGACATGTCGAATGTTGGTACGGTGGGGTGTGCCGATGACACAAAGGAACTCGAAAAAAACCTAAAAATAGGAAAAAACTTAGATTAGAGTTTATTATTTGGAAATAAATGTAAGTTTAGTATAATTTCATCATAGATATCTAAATTTGGAAGGGATAACGACACATCTTTTTGAGCTTTGAGAAGCAGCTTTGAATCATCCTTCTCTTGATATTGAATTATCTACAAAAATATGACTTGAATTGTTAGATTATGAGTCAAAAATTAAGATTCAAATGAACCAAGTAATATATGGATCGATCAATGAATATACCTCGTTCTATCACCAAAAAGAACGACGGGACTTCACAAGTGGTGGATCGAGGTCTTCGATCCCATGTATTTGTATATTAATATGATATGTTTATCGGATCCAATCTAAAAATTGCTCCTATGATATGGTATACTGATATATCGTATACCATTGGTATATCAATGTAGTGATGATTGTAGCCTAATTATCGTGAACCACACATGTTCAAGGTGGCTCCTAAGGCAAAGATGTTTGTGGCATGTATAGATGCAGAGGTTGGATAATGCCAAAACTTCTACTTTCGTCATTGATCGACTACTTTTTATCATAAGACCGATCAACCTTGGAAAAGAATGATCAACTATCACCGTACTGTTGTTGGTCATAGGATCATCCATAATGTGATGGTTGGAAATACGACGAGCTCCGTTGTGTCTACGTCATATAGGCTTTATCATATCTGCTTAAAATCATCGATTGCCTTCCTTTTCCCTTTCCGTTTATAACAACCCGACCAACACCTCCTCGAGCTCCATGATCTGAATCTTGGGTGACAAATACATATTGCTTCTCGATCCATACACCACCTTGAAACTACATCGATGGAACCATCAACTCCCCGATGTCGTCGCCATCGTCGGTCGAGGCACTACTGTCAATGCCATTGCTATGTCTACATACCGAGAGGGTTATTGAATGTGATTGAGAAGGCACTACTATCGACGTCATGAACTCAAGTAGTTTGACTTAGGGTTGTCCGGCTCCTTCCGCTATATTTTGACCAAGGGGTATCTTCCTCCTGTTAGGGATGTTGTTCCTATTTTTCTATTGTGGCATTGCCTCAGTGATAAAATGCAAAGGACGTGAAAGATCTCTCACCTTGTCAAGTAAAGGATCCTCTTGGTTCTTCGTTGCTTCGACTCATTCTACATCGGCTATGAATCTTCGTTGTCGCATCCAAGGTCGATAGGATCAATCTTTGGTTCCTCTGGTTCCTTGCCACATCACAACCTTAGTTGCATGTTGTAGTGGACATATACTAGTTCCTCCAGCCATCTATATGATAGTTTGTTGTGGATCTTCGTGTAAATCAATGTGAAAGTATATGGACCATAGCCGTTCTTAAATTGGGTGCGGACTCTTCAAATTGTAGCTATTATTTAATTGCAAAAAGATATAAATAAGACTTATTAGCATGGTTTACAATATTGTACCGTACCGCTCGGTACGGGCTGTATGTGCCGGTCTAATAGAGGACCAGCACGGGCGGTACATCGGTACACCTTAGTGTACCGTGGGTCAGTACGCTCATTACGTATTGTACCGACAGTCGATCGGTACACTGGTATGATATGATATTTAGAACCTTGCTTATTAGCATAACAAATCATTAATGCCAATATTAATTTATAATTAAATGTGTGTATGTAACTTTCTCTTACTAGGATCCATATTGTAACAACATGATATAACTATAACGTTGGAGAATGAACTGACAATTTATCAGAATAGTTGACCCTCTATAATAGCCTTAATTGCATCGGCACTTTCCTTAATGCTGATAATACATCTGATCGCGTTCCAAGACTATATTGAAATTAAATGGTTGGATTTAGATAATATGTCGCAAGATAAATGATTTAGTTAGCAGGAATTTTTAAATATTAAATATTTATATTGTAAAGTGTAAACTACTCTGAATATGAATTTACTTGCATTATGGATGCCTTGGTCCATATGAGCTTTGATCCCGCGGTTGATGGTATGTAAATATTGAACCTTTAAAATTATCGAAAAATGCTTTCTTGACTTCTTCTCTTGTTGTAAGCTTCATATGTCTAAGATAAGACATTTGCAGATGCTTTTTTATATATAATTTTTTTTAAATATTAAATATTTATGTTGTAAACTACTCTGAATATGAATTTACTTGCATTATGGATGTCTTGGTCCATATGAGCTTTGATCCTGCGGTTGATGATATGCAAATATTGATCCTTTAAAATCATCGAAGAATGCTTTCTTGATCTCTTCTCTTGTTATCAGCTTCATATATCTAAGATAAGGCATCTGCAGATGCTTTTTTATTTCGACCTTACGAAGGACAATGTAAAAAAATTTCACTCTTTTTATAATATAATATCATTCACAAACTCCCAAAATCTAGAAGAAAGAAATATCTTTTTTCCTATTTTTCATCACTCTATTTTGAATACCTTGAATCCGACCATTTATGTGATGCGACCATTGTCTTGAGACCTAGTCTTTTTTGTTAGATTGACTTTAAGGAGATGAAATTTATAGCAAATCGAGTGATGTCGGGTTGGAGTATCTCACCATTTGTAAACTTTTGCATCAATGAGTGGATCCTATGATCGTTGCGTATAAACTTTGTCACTGATTGTGCCCTTTCTACATACTTTTTTACTAATGATAACTCGTTAATGTCCTTCAATATGAGATCCATATAGTGAGCTTCACATGGAGTTCAAAATAGTGTTTTTTTGCATTCTAATTGTAAACTCGCTTTCTTGAAATTAGCTTTTTTGTCAGTCTGGACAATGTACTATGATCTATCTCCTTTACCACAATGTCCATTAGGTTCTCAATGTAGTTTGCATATTGAATTTTATTGGAAGCATTAACCAACTTATAAAATATGACCCTTCTGTTGTAATATACAAGAAAGTTGATGATCGTTATTCTTGTAGGCCTAGTCCAACTATCACACATTAGTGTCATCCATACTCGTCCAACTGCCTCTTGAAGGATTTTATCAAATCCTTCAGTTCTACCACTTCCTTATCTAAATAAATATAACGTATCTCTTTTGGTGTTGGAGGTTGGATCCTCGTGCCAACCATTTTGCTTAAAGACACCATACTCTGATAATATAGACCTTGAGTTGTGTTTGCTTGAATCCTGTGTAAGTTGAACCACTTTGCTGTTGCCTTACCAATATTTTGAATCTTTTCTTTTGTATAAGCATCATCAATTCTTGTCTGTTTTATTATTTGTAGAAGATAGATTTATAAATCAATATTAACAATATCAGTTGCTGATCTCTTACCAAATGTTTTTAAAAACGCTAGGCATCAAAAGGCGTTAAGGTCCCAAAATGCCCAAAGCGTTTTAGAATATTAAAATATAAAAAATAAGTTATGATTGATAAATATGATTATAAAAATAATAATATGATATCAAATTAAAAACATATAAAGTACCAAGTCACATTGTCCATATTCTAATAACATAAATGTCAAAACAATAAAGTTTTACATTAAATTCAATGATTATCATAAACAAATCATCATTCTTAACCTTAATCATATCTTCCTCTTTCTTTTTCTCTTCCCCTTGTCCATCTTTATCAGAATAGGTTTTCTCCTCTTCAACAATGGCAAGTGATGACTTGAAGCTTATGCACTCATTTTTACTCTGATCATTTGTTTTGTGCATGTTTGCAATTCTCCAACATTTGAGTCTCTTGCCATATATCCCCATATTAAGCTATCATCTTCAAATATAAGTTCATTTTTGACATCTTATAAGATTACACTCATTTTCTTCACTAACCACTCATTTGAATCATCAATGTTTTGTAATGAGATTGAATCAATATTATTTCACAAATCATAATGAGCCTTTAATACTTGATTATACTTTATATAAACTAAATCTTGTAATCGTTAATGCTCTATTCGATTTCTCTTCTTTGTGTGAATCTATCATGTCATATGAATTAAAGATATGTTAATACGTCTATCTGAAGAAAGAACATATTAGTTGAAGCATAAATATTCTTATATACTTACATTCTCAAAGGCACTCCAGTTTTGTTCACAACCTACAATACTATAAGTCCAACTAAGAATTTTGATAGATAACTACTGTAAGTTCGGGATGAAATTTTCAAATATACTTCACCATTCAGCTCCAAAATTTAACTTTATTATTAACAGTAATATACGTATGTATTTACATGATATTAATTATATAAAATTATAAATGTTTGGAGATTTAATTGTCCTTGATTGAACTACAATTGGAATTCCAAAAAGACCATCAATATTTTTATATAATGATAATTCATATATGATCTTATTTTTTATTATAATACTTGGAACCAATCTTACAGTGCACTGACATAACCCACTCACAACTTCAACTTCAAACTTGAAAGAGTTCCTATAAAAAAATTTTGGGTTTAGATAATAGCCTGCTGCATGTAGTGGATGATAAAGTTGCCATTCCCATCTTTTGTTTATGATTGTAAATATATCCATATACGTCTCTTTATTTTCACCAATAGACTTTTGAATTGTTTGCTTGGTTCTATCCATAGCTTTATAAATATATCCTATTGCAAACTTTTTTTCATTATTTGCCAACCGAAGGACGTGAACAAGAGGGTCAATTACCTTTAATGTATAAACTATATAATTTCAAAAGGATGACATTAAAATGACACCATTGGCCTTTTACCGTTCGTTTCTTTTGTCCATTTGCTTGTCACCCATTTCTCTAAGGTAAATATGTTTCTCAGGTTGTGTTTTTGATAATGTATGCTTTGTAATATCAAGAAGGAAGTAACAAATCATGTGACACCAAATCTCACTAATTCTTTATTGCCTGTGAATTTTCTCATCATATTCAAAGCATAAGTATGATTATATAGAAATCCAATTACAAAGATTACCCTTCATAAAGTCTTCTTGATGTTAAAAATCTTTTCAATGTCCTCTAGTATTAGATCAACGTAATATACTGTGCATGCAGTCCAATACAGATGTTATCTTTTTTGCTTGTAGTAATTTATCTAAGATAATAATAAAATTGATGAAACTTAGGAGTTACATAGTTCATCTATTCACATTGGAGACATAGAGTAATTAAAAGTTTAAGAAATTCAAAAGATAAATCTTATTGCTAAAACATACCTGCTTTTATTTTTTATTATAACTTAGATGATATTTTGTTCGTTAATGTCTTCTACAAACTTGTCAAGCAACTTATATAACTTTATCTAGATTTCATAAGTGAAGATGCATCTATTAACTTCGCAAATATGGTTCCTAAAGAACAGTTGACTATAAAATTAATTATACTCATTTATCTCTTGTCGGTCCAATCATCTGACATAATAGAGCAACCATGTTTTGTTCATATTTCTTTGTAGCATTTCAATAAGTCATTTATGTAATCTAACACTTTCTTTAGTAACGGAACTCATAACTCATGATAATTTGGAGGTTTTAATCACCTGTTATATATTTTAATTAATGTCCAAACGACAAGCATTCAGGGGAATTCTAGCTTGATAGAAGAAGTGAGTAATGTGTTGAATTATTCTTTCCCTTATTTCCTTATCACAAGCATCACTTATATTTGTTTGCCTTAATTTTGCTCATGTTTGGTCTTATTGCTTCTGTAATCCTTGATATATATACAAATCCATCGATCCTTTTTTAGCCTTCTTAGCAATTACAACTTCTTTTCCTTTACTGTAAGATATTCTTTTCTCACTGACATTGACACTTTTTGTATGATATTCCACTTTTTCATCATCTCCATTATGGTGAACATCATTCTTAAGTAAAATCCCACAATACTTGTTCTTTTGTGTCTTTCTTTTAGTCATATAAGCCAACTAACTCTTCTTTTACATCAGGTGCATACTTAGTGTATGCCGATACATTCTTGAAGTTTTCTACTTGATGTTGTTTTGCATGGAAAATTCCACCTAATTAGTTCGATTGAACCAACTAAGTTACTATTCAATCAAACTAGAGCTCACAATTTGGTTCGACTGGTGGCATTCAATCGGGCGCTCACCCGAGGCGCTTGGGCTTAGGCGAGTGCCCAGGTGGTGCTTCAGTGAAGTGCGTCGCCTAGGCTCTCGGGCCTCGCCTCTCTCGGGTGCCTAGGTGAGTTCCGGAGTGCCTATTAAAAACATGATAAAACCATGGATTCCATCCTGCCTCAGACTACCAATCCTGCTTAACCGAGGATAAGGGGTAGTTGGCTATCTTGTGCTAGCACTCCTCTGGAATCCCTGTGGTGCAGATCCATTGCAATCGTCATACTCCTATTGTGAGTTAGGCTGTTGATGCCTTATTGCATCTTCATACATATATTGATACTCCAGTGATGCATGAATACAATCCCTAAAACCCGAGTCGACATCATTGTTGCGACTCTCGTATTCATCCTAAAATGATTCTTGCGTAGCACACCTATATTCTTTCTGTTCCTTGGCCTTCTTTTGAATTGCATCATCCTTTGCCTATTGTAGCTTATTTTGAAATAACTGACATATCTCTTTCAGAACCTTTTTACATTTTGCAATATCGGGATAATCACCGATCAAATGTTGCTTCAATTGAGTGATTTCTTCACCCCGATCAATGTAGACATAATGTTTGCACTGCCAATGATGGTGGTTGTTGTCTAAACGGCAGGCATGATCCCAAGTATCATTAGATGACTGTTCCTTTGGTGTCATGTTCTTAAAGAAATTTATCAAAATAACAAACTCGATTATATGTAATGAACCCTAATTTGTCATTATAAACATATCAATCATCGTGATAGACATTAAATACATAGAATTGACCTAATATGGGTCAAAATATGTTGAAATCATCATTAATTCCATTAATCACAGCATCAAAAAATCTAAGTACTCCCTAGTTAATCTTATTTTATCACTATAAACATGTCAAATATCCTAATAGGCATTAAATACATAGAATTAACCCAATATTGATCAAATTACGATGAAATTATCATTAAATCTACTAATCACGGCATTAACAAACTTAATTACTCCCTAATTAGTTTTCTTTTACCACCATAAACATGTCAAACACCCTAATACGAATTTACATTATATTGAGAAAATATTGGTCAAATTTCAATGAAATCATCATTAAATCTACTAATCACAGCATTAAAAACCTTAATTAATCCCTAATTAACCTCCTTTTATCATCGTTAACATGTAAATCACCCTAGTACACATTAAATACATAGATTTCAGCCAATATATGTCTAATTTCAATTAAATCAACATTAAACCCACTAATCACAGCATTAACAACCTTAATTACTCCATAATTAACTCTACTCTACCATCATAAACATGTCAAACAACATAATAGACATTGACAACATAGAATGGGCTAATCATCTCATAGATCAACAAAAATCTAGAAAGGGAATACATACCTTTTGATTAACGTGATCCTTTTCTAGCTTAAGTGTTAAACCTCTCAAATAAGCCTCCCAAATTTGATCCAATCCACAATTGATAACTACCGGATACAGGACGATCTACGTGTCCGTCACCTATCGGATCAATATGTACTGCCTATGCCATACCGCATCAGGTGGTACAACAATCTAGGTAACGTATGTTCAAAGTTCAAACAACTATCAAATTATCAAGTTAGTGTTTTTGATGTATCAGTTCTGAAGTGACCCCATATAGATGGCCAAAATACTTGGATGATAATGATTTTGCAGATAAAATGTTGATGAAATGGGTTGGTATCTTTGAGAAAAATTATTTATTTAATTGCACTAATATCTAGATCTTTTTGTCAATACTTAATATCATATGAGTTTTCGATTGTAGTGAAATACTTGAATGAAAGATTAATGAATCTATGAACTAAGTTGATGCATTCTCTCATATATGCAGGTCATTTTCATGTTGTTTCCAGCAAATTTTCAGCCATCTAATGCACAGTAAGCCAGAATTATTCTTTCTCTTGAGACATAACCTTCATGTTCTGAAATTGATAAAATACTGATTTTACTTTTCATTATGCTTGCCCCACTCCTATCAAGTGATGAATAATTTTTATTTTTTGTTTGTATATTCTTCCTTGTATTTTGATTGCCTATTATTTTTATTTCATTTAGAGACATATATGCAGAAGGGTTTTGTTCCATGTATGGTATTTGTGGACAACGCAGTGATGGGAAGGTTTTAAATTGCCCTAACCGTACACATTCTGTGAAGGTAACTTGGTCAGGCACTCTGGATGTTATTATTTGTTTTTCCACGACATGGTTATGCTGCTTTGTTCGATTATTATAGATCTTTAATTCAGAGATAGGATTTTGATAAATTTTCCTTTGCGTCCATGAGAAAGCTGGTGGACTGCATATTTGTCTACACATGCTACTTATTTTCTGCAGAAGTTAGTTTTTGTAATGAAGCTCTGCAAGTTTTTCTAACGAGGTCCTGCTTTCCTGTATTCTATTTGATCGAGTGGCAGAATACTACCTAAGAAATGTGTACCTTACTGCATCAATTGAATAAAACTTTCTTTTCCTTTGGGTTACAGCCAGATGAATTGCTTTCTTCAAAGATCCAGAGTCTGTGTCCAACAATCACCGACAACGTCTGCTGCTCTGCAGATCAGTTTGACACATTACGTGGGCAAGTCGAACAAGTAAAATCTTTTACTGACAGTTGCAGTTTTTAATACTAACAAAGGTCATCGTACATGCTCTGTTTCATTGGCTACTCACTCTAATCCATTCATTTACTATATCTTCTATGGTTCCAGAACTTCTTTTTGTTCGCTGTTCATGGTTCTACGCTGGTTGGATGTTTTGCAATGTTGACTTACCAAAGTCTTTCTAGCTATCCCTTTGCTCCATGTACTTTTTGACTTTTAATTGCATTTAATATATGGGATAAAATCTCGGTTTGGTACCACTACTGGTTGGTGACCTGGTTGGTACAGTACAATACCTGCTAATCTATCGAGTATCAATTTGGTTTGGTACCGGCTAGACCACAGCAAGCTGATGGAGAGAGAAAGAAGGTGGGGCGTCGTATGTCGAAGTGGCAGATCATGACTTGGGCGACAATGAGTTGTTGCTTAAGGATGAGGGCAGTAGAGCAGAACAATTCACATACATTGACAAGGCAGAGTAAGTACGAAGTGGTTAGCAACGTGAACATGAAAGAATTGAGAGAGACCATTGGACAGCCAATAGATTGCAGCGGAGGAGGTGGTTTTTTTTGGGTGTGTTGGGAGGAGGAGGCGGTGGGGGGTTGCAAGTTTTAAATAAAAAAACAAAAGAAATTATGAGTTGCTATCAGTATTGGACAACATGCTTATTGCTTGGTACAACTCAATATCTCTACCACTTGATATAAGTCGATACCATTGAGCTTATTGGACTGATCTAAACAATATACAGCATACTAAGTGTCAATACAGATTTGTATCAACTGAACCACTTCAAGTAGAGAGAGAGAGAGAGAGAGGGAGAGGGAGAGAGAGAGAGAGAGAGAGAGAGAGGAGGAGGAGGAGAAGGAGGAGGAGGTTGAGGAGGAGGAGGTGGTGGTGGTGGTGATTGAGGAAGGCTGGTATGGTTTGTCTGGCAGAGAAGATGTGGTGATGCAGCGACATTGACAAGCAACAAAGGAGGAAGAGTGGCTAGTGAAATTGTTCGGTCCATATATTGGTTAGTTGTTACACCAGTAAAAACTTATCCATGCCACTCTGTATGATTGGATTCTAAAACCTTGGTAGTAACAAAATTTATTTATACGTGGTATTTTCTAACTAGAATGAAAAGGACTGACACTTTCAGCATAATTAATCTCAACATTAGACTTATCATTTACCAACCACATATATTTAGCCAAAAAAAAGAAAAGGATTCTGGGATTGGTAGGAGCCTATCAAATTGGCTGTTAGTAGGACATAATCTTAAAAACTGGAGAAAACAAGCAATCTGAAACACACAAGATAAACATTGTTTGACCGACAGGTTTGCTTCCATGGTCCAATATGATCAAGGAGACTTCATCATTACATTGTCAATACAATCAAGGAGACTTCATTATAACATTTTTTGACCAACAAGTTTGCTTCCATGGGCCAATATGTTGTCAATCCCTAGATACTCAGAATTTAGATCCCAGCTGCCTTCACTGCTGATGATGACAGAAGCAGATGAGATACTAAGCTGCAAAATTTTTGACATATATGCACCCCATATTCATCGTACTTTATATTTCTATTATGTTTTAAACCATGGGTTGGATCCAGCCCTTACTTTTCAATAGATAAACTATTTTTGTAGCAGTTAATTCATTGTATTATTTGGGGCCTTAGAGCTTATTGTCATTTTTGTTGCTTACAGAAACAATTTCTTACATTAGATACCTTAATGGTATTTTCTTATACTTTATTTGTTTAGTATTTTAATTATTTTTTTGTGGATAACTTTTGCAGGCAATTCCTCTTCTTGTGGGTTGTCCAGCATGCTTGAGGAATTTTCTGAATCTCTTCTGTGAGCTCTCTTGCTCTCCAAATCAAAGCCTATTCATCAATGTGACATCAATCAAGAAGGTGCTTTCTTCTTTTACTTGAAAAAAATTATGTGATGCAAGTAGGTTTGGAACTTTCTTGTGTCTATACCAACTTCTCAATGGTACATAACTTGTTTTCTGCTGTTTGCAGTGCTTTCTTAGTTTGATGTGACATACATGATACATCATCTTATTATACTTTGTGTGTGCATCTAAAGTGCTGTAAAACATAATTTTGAGAAATGATTTTACATTTTCAGGTGAATGGTACTTTGGCTGTTGATGCAATAGATTTCTTTGTAACTCATTACTTTGGAGAACAGCTATTTAATTCATGCAAGGATGTGAAGTTTGGTAGTATGAATACTCGTGCAATGGATTTTGTTGGTGCTGGTGCTCATAATTATGCTGGTGAGAATTGCATGGCTTCTTTTGCTTTTTCTTGCAAGAGGAACTATAGCTAATAACTCCATGCTAAATTAAAGAGCTAATTAGTCTGAGAAATGATAAAATTTATGCTAGGTTGTGACATAGAGATGCTCTAGTTATGCAACTAATATGTTTAGCAAGTCTACTGGAGATAACTTAGCAAAAGTTTAGCACAGAATTTGGTTAATAACTTAATATAATATCAACTCTCTCCTTTATCCAGCTCATAATTATCCATTCAGTTTTAACTTTGTTCCATTCCTTAATGATGATCTATTTGCAAGCTTTTGTTACCATCAATGTATAAATTATTGTGTCATGAATGTGCTTTATAAGTTTTCCATTATTGCAACAATGACACAGATGTAGAATCTTGAGAGTGGAAGTGTGCTTCTTTTAATTGTAATTTACTAATAAACTTGCAAAATTTCCATTCAAATATTGGATGTATCATCTCTTGTTCTCACTGTGCTTTTAGATTGGCTTGCTTTTCTTGGTCGTCAAGCAAATCTCGATGCGCCTGGTTCACCATATGCAATTACATTCCGATCAAATATTAGTGATTCAACTGGAATGAAGCCTATGAACACAACTGTTTATTCATGTGGCGACTCTTCTCTGGGATGCTCTTGTGGGGATTGTCCTTCGTCTGCTGTATGCTTGGATTCTTCGACACCAGCTCAACATGCAAAGCAATCATGTTCAATCAATATTGGTTCTTTAAAGGTAACCCATGTTTGGCTTTTAACTTATTTTGTGCTCACATATTCCTCTGTTATAACAATAATTTGCTAACACATTTTGTGCTCACATATTCTTCGGTTATCTTATTAGATAACATATTTTGCTGGATATAACTTATAGTTAACAATTAGTTTAATTATATTACATTAATCAATCTTTGTAGCTGATTTTATTTTTGATAATCGAATAGCTGTTTGTTGTAGTTAAAATTATAGAATAACTTAAATTGGATATGATTCATGTTTTCAATGTCTTGAACATTATCTGGTATCTGTTATGATCCTTCTATTAGTGGAAACCTTTATTTCAATGGTGTTAGCATTGTTCTTATTATAATCTTGACATGTTCTACTAGAATCTACAATCCATGGATTTGGTTAGGTTAGAATTGACAAAAGTCACAAAACATAAACACAACATTTATGTTGTTTGAAGAGATGGCTCAGTTTTTCAATAGATTTCCCTGCGTACCTGCGTAGGAGGAGGTCAGCAACAGGCTGCATAGTTTACTTGTAATCACTACTTTGAATGGATGGCACTAAATGGTTATTTATTTTATTTAACTATATGGCAAACCGATTCGATTGGGATGATTTGATTAATGGACGTAAATGGGCATAAACCTGAGATGTTTTAATTTGCTTTTACAACTTCAACTATCTCGACTTTTGACAAGGCTGATGACATGCTTAAAAGGTCAAATGGTTCTTCTCAACTAGGAAGTACTTGAGGATTATTTTCCTTGTTTAATTCTCAAGTTGTACTCCTTACACTTATTTCTGTTCTACGAATAACAAATTTAGTTCCTCAGCTGGTGGTGGTAACACTTGTAAAGACAACCATCTCTGCCATATTGATGTTAGTTGTTGTTGCTTATGCCACAGATGCTGCAGACTTTGGTTGCCTGTTTGACAAACTTGATCACTAGGTGGCTGCTTGGACCATTGCCTACCACCTAAACAGTCAATGTAGGACCTAGGATGTAACCCCCCATGTATATATTAAAATATATATAATTGTAAGCCCTCATTGATCAATGAAAATATACTTGAGATCTGTATATACTATATAGAAAGTATAAACATTGTAACCCCTATCCTGGGTCATGCTAATTGACAAATACTTATGGAGTTGGGAGTTACCTCTCCATATCTTCGGAAGCTAACATATCTATCCTCTCTCGTTTTTTACATCAACTGTGCCATAAAGAAATTAGTAGTTTTTTTCGCTATTTGTAATTTGGATAATTTTTGTTAAAATATGATTATACTTCTTATTTTTCTTATGTTATACTATCAACATGAATTAACAAATTCAACATGATGCCCAAATTCTAAAGTATAACATTATGGGCACAGTTTGATTAATTTAAATTTATAACTGATAAAATACAATTGTGTTGTTGTAGAAATTATCATGTTAATTAATCAACAAATATCTAAATTCTAAAGTGTAACTTCATATCCATAATTTTTTTCTTTTAAAATTAAAATTAAATTCATGATTGATAAAATAATTTTTAATCTGAACAAAATTCAATGATTTTTTCTCAATCATAAGAAAAACAAAAAATATAATTGCCTTTAGTAAATTTAAAAAATTATACAAATAAATAAAATAGTGAAAAGCCCTAAATTATGCATATGATGCCATTGGAAACCCTAAACCTACTTAATTTCTTAAGATGATGCCATCATTTTCCTTCCCTCCTTGCAGTCAAATTTTCCTCAATCGATGTGAAGAATGAAAGAGGAGGGGTTCGTTGGCTTATGAAGAAATAAAGAGGTAATCCTAAAAATGTTTGTCAGAATTGACTAGCAGATAGGATGCATAATAGGGGTTATAATGTTTATACTTTTCTATATTAATATGTGGGTTTCAAGTAAATTTTAATCAGGTAATGGAGGATTAAAAAAATATATTTTAATCCATGCATTGGTGGGGTTGGATAGGATGTCCATTTATATAAAAGCTTTTAAATGTGACAAATGTTGTTGGCAATAGGAATTGATAGCTATCTTAAGAAAAACGACAAATTCTTGTCTAAGTTGGAAATGATTGGAATGGTCTTTTCCCTCTCATGTTTTTTTAGTTGCATTCCAATGTCTCCCTCTCCTTATGTCGGGAGATACTGGAAGCTAGGAACCAAAAAAATAAAAGTTATTTTGGAAAACTATGGCAGAGGCTTCCTATGCACCAAAACTGCAATTTGAACTCTCATATTGGAAGGTTAATGTAAGTATGTAACTGCAATGCAACTGTCATAGTGGAAGAGACTGGCCGTCACTTCTATGCTTTGTGAATCTAACACTTCCACCTTTTTCTTATATTTTCCTTTTACCCTCTTGTATTCCATATTTCATCTTTTAATGAAATATTATGCTTAGCATTTTGGCCTTTGCTTAACCTCTAGATACAAATTACAACCTACATTGGAAAGTGAACTTGAGATAGGTTATTTAATGTAATTTGCATTTCAAAAATGCACAGAAAACCCTGTCTTAAAAAGAACAAGAAACTAAAAGGTAGAAAGGAAAGGTAAGATAGATCCATCATCACAATTTTTAATAGCTACGATTGCCAGTTTGGCTAACTTATGGGTGTTAGGGGTACTGTGTTGGTATATATCTTCCTTGTTCGTAGACAACGCTGACTCGGAATTCTCTTTCATTCGAAGGCATAACTAGTATCCATGCGCTTCATATTAGCCTGGAGTTCGCTCCTAGCAATATAGTCATCCCTACCCTATCACGTCAATCCCACAAGCCTCTTATCCATTCTTGTTTGATCATGGGGTGGGGGAGCAAGTCAAAATAGAAGAACTTACATTGGGTTTGGGGATAATCAGGCTCAAATTGATGACTTCCACCACATCAAGGTGAGACTCTAATACTAAGTTATATCCCTTCCCAGTCCCATCGAGAAATAGAACTAATTAATCCTTAGTCAAATTGGCCTTTGGAATGGCATGTGTTGGCATGCCAAGTTGTTGAAACTTGGCATGACATGATATGCCGGCACTAATATTTGCCAAAAAGAATTGCGCGACCTATCGTGGGCACTAATTTGATGATATGCATCCTATGGGCAAGTCTAGATACAGTTGGTGGTGGTTTTTGATTAGTTTTGGACTTTGGACTCCAGTTGCTTTATTGCCTTACAGTTGCATCCATTGTCGCTTGTCTGTAGATTCTTGACAAGGGATCGGATAGATAAGGTGAAGTCAAGAGTGTGCAAAGGTTAACACTCCTTTCTTTTTCGTTGTTTGTTTTTGTTTTTAAAAGAAGGTGTATAGTGTATCAGGGTATATAGTTTCGAATGATACCGCTCGGTACGGGTGGTACGTGTCGGTCCGATAGGTTACTGGTACGCGGACCGCTCGTTACAAGGCAGAACGCTTAAAAGTGCCCCGTATCGGACGATACAAGGTTATATCAGGCACACCGATAATGGTCGAAATTTCGACCGTTACCGCCCGACACAGCTCGGTAACGGTCGAAATTTCGGGGTTATACCGCCTGGCACAGCTCGGTAATGGTCGAAATTTCGACCGTTACCACCCGACATAGCTCGGTAACAGTCGAAATCGATCGTTACAGCTTGAAAACAATGCTCCAACGGTCAAATTGACCGTTGGAGCCCTTTCTCATATGTTTTTAAACCCTTATTCACCCCTATTTCACTTCATTTCATTCTCATACTCTCTTAAACTATCTCAAACTCTTTTTTTCTCATATTTGTGCTATCGTAAACTCTACAAAACAACGATTTGTGAATTGAATCGAAGCTAATTTGGGAAGATTAAGAGGAAGAACTTTCTAATCAAAAGTTATGTATTCTCTTTCTCTAATTAGAGAGAAATTAAGATCTTTAATGTTATGATTAATGTGTTTAATATTGATTAATTCGAAATTAGATACTATTAAGTATCTAATAGGTGTACTGCTCGATACACCTAAATTAGGTGTACCTAAATTAAGTATCTAATTAGATACTATTGATTAATTCAGAGGATTTTACACCTAAATTAGGTGTACCATTCGGTACATGGTACTATACCATACCGAGCCAAGCTCGAAACACCGGTATGGTACGGTATTTCAATCCTTGCAGTGTATAATGTCTGGAATGTGATTATGAGAGTATGTATATAACTGATGCATGCTGTTCATATATATGCAGTCCCTACATAGATTTTATCTGACATCTAGACATGTCTAAGAAAGAGTTTTTTTCTCACTAGTTTGAAGGTTCTGAACAATACTCTGAACTATATTCTTTTTAAGGTTCAATATAGATTATCAAATATGATGTTCCAAGATTTTCTATTTAAATGTTGGATTTGCATCAGTTCAGGTTCATTCTTACTCCGGCAAATTTATTACTACACAGACCTCATATTTGTTACTAGTGCATTACGTGTTGTCTTCCATTGTCATTGTCCTTAATGTATGCAACCCACTTTTATTGCCTTGGATTATTTTGCTGATCAACTTCTAAATGTTGAGTTGGTGCGGCTTACTCATGATTAATCTATAAGACCAGATAAAAATACTATGAAAAGAAAGCAGATTCTAGCTGATGATCTTTTACGTCTCTGTGTATATGTTTTCTGATTCCATTGAATCAAGAAGGCAGGGAATTCCTCGGAAGACAGAATGAACCATCAACCATCCATATGGCATCTCAGTCAGCTTCTTTACTTGTTTCTGATATACAGATTAGTATGCAACATGCATAAACTGGTTTATGCTAGAGGCAAATTTGGCTAAAGAGTAAACTATAACTACAGCTAAAAACAAGAACCACTAGAATTATTTACTGCAATTCTTGAATGAGGATGGCAAGACATCTATTCTCTACCTTTAGCTTATACCGATTTCCACAAAATAGATTCTATTATATTTAATATCCTTTGTCATCTTATTCTGATCCACACATAACATGTTGAATATAGGGAATTGGGGTTTCAGGGAATCGAGCTTATGCCTGATTCAATCTTTACTTAAAGATGTCTAACAAATAAAATGATACCATATACCTGAGTCCATCTCAGCAAATTTCTTGCTATCTGAAGCTGAGAATCAATTGAAGTGCACTTAGAATGTCTTGATCACGTTCTTTAGTTTTTCAACAAGGAAGTCTTTATTATTTTAACTCTCAGTGATCCACCAAGGAGCTTCCTCTCATTTGTATGTCTTGTGCATAACACTAGTATTACACAAAGTAATAATGGTGCAATCGATAACCTTAGAAGTTTTAAGTTGGATATTTTTCTCAATTGACAGGCCAATATGAAAAATCAGGTGCCTTTTGACATTTTTCTCATCAAATGTTGAATAGTTTGTGTGGTCAAATTACATTATATGCTTCAGTATCCATGGAATTTTATTTTATTTTATTTTTGTTAATCCGATTTCCATTTTATGCAGATCAAATGTCTGGATTTTTCATTGGCAATTGTGTACCTCTTCTTAGTTTCTGCCTTTCTACTATGGGGTTTTGTATACAGAAAAAAAAGAGCTGGCCCTTCTAGAACAAAGGCATTGTTGAATGTAAGAGATGATAACAACCACAATTCTGGTGACAAGAAGGAAGCTCCTTCCCAGGTGTTTACTTGGTTTGTGATATAATATTATCTCTTGCCATTTTTTATCATGTAGTAATAATTTTATTATATATTATTGTGTCATATTCTCTTTTATGTAAACATAAAAATATAAGATCATGGACTATAAATTCCTCTTCTGTTTGGCACTTTGTACAAATGCAAATATTTTGGACTTTTGACTCTTTGAATGATTCTGTATGCCTACCACCACTCAAATGATATTTTGTTTATTAAAAATTTGTGGCATTTTGAAAACAATAATCTTTTATAATTAAAAAAATTAGATTTTAAAATATTTGCCACTAACCATATATGCATATCATTTTGTTATTTGAAAAGTTCAGTGTCTTGTTTGATGACCATTTCACAAGTTATTCTGTGTGCCTTTACTTTTCTTGTTGCTAGTTGTAATCGCCATCAACCAAATTCTAGCTGTGGCCATCACCAGCTTGAAGAAGAGGTAAAGCACTAAATATATTCCAAGAGATCATGCTCTTTCTCATTCTTTTGAAATTGAATGTTTCAACCAAATTAGGTAAAAGCTTTTGCCAATCTAGTGAGTCAAGAGTGTGTTAATTTAACACATTGCAGCCATCAGATATCTTGTTCTACATTCGTGTGTATCACTTGTCTAGAAACTGAAGATGAACAATGAACAGTAAGCACACAGCTTTCTTTTGACAATCTATTAAAGAATGCTCCATTTTCTATGGCAACTAACAGGAACATGTATGTCTCTCTTAAATGTTGACTCTTGGGATGCATGTGCTACATTCAATTGTGGGTTTATAGGTTTCTGGTTACAGTGCACACGTTGCGCTGGAGTTTACTGAAGTGGAACTCCAAGATATTTAATGTTCCCAGTTAGAAGCTGTCGGGTAAAACTAGGAAGGCTCATTTGTATTGTATTATTTTATGAGATAGTGCAATATTTCAAGATCCTAATTTCTAGGGGTATATATATAGAGAAAATTATAGATACTTTTCCAATATATATATTTTAAGAAAAGGCAAGGAATTAATTTTCACCTACATGTATCTTTTTGATAAAGTGCATACAAAATTCACTGAACTTAGAGCCATTAGTCTATGATATATCAAAGTGTAACATATAAAAAGCAAGTGGGATTCAGTGTGACTATGCATGGATATATGGTTTTGGTGTTAACTTCAAGTTATTGTTTATCTTTCATAGGCTCTGACATCCAGAGGACTGCTATAGGTGGGCAAACAATGCTAGATGCCTAGTCACGATAAGGCTATCGAGATTGGGAATGTAAAAGACTAATGACGATTTATGCTAATTAAAATGTTCAAAAGAAAGGATCTTATGCTTGGATGTTTCTTGTGGTTTACATGACAGTTTGTTATAGTTTATGGTCCTTTGCTAGGATCAATCAGTGGATTCAGTTTTGAAGACTGAATTGTATGACCCCTTTTGTCTATTTATTTGTAGATCTGTTACTATTTAGGTAATTATTCTTCTACTGATGCTTTTATAAATTATGTTATTCAAATCAAGGTTCGCTGTACCGTACCATACCGGCGTTTCGATCCGAGCTCGGTACGGTACCGGTGTACTGGGCGGTACATCAGGGCGTACCGAGCGGTATGCCCTGGTGTACCGAATATTTTTTTTTATTTTTATACTGTAGTAGTGCTACAGTATAGTACTGTAGCACTATAGCGGTACCGGGCGGTCCGCGTACTGATAACCTGTCGGACCGGTACGTACCGCCTAGTATGGGCGGTACGCTTCGGTATGACAGACCTTGATTCAAATGGTAGCTCCTCTAAATAATCTGGAGTGTATAAGCTCCATATTTCTGGAAATAGCTAGTTGTTGAAACTTGATAATATTATATTATGTCCAACTGACCAAACTTTCAACCAAGTTAATAATTTAGTAAAGCCAACTTAAGATTCTGTTTTAAGGCTTACTTGTTTTCTCTGCTTCCCTTTCTTTGGAGGGAAGTGAGACTTGATAGACTTAAGACATTGGTTGACTTAGGATTTTATGTTAGGTGATAATTTTTTTTCTTTTCATGTTCTTAGATACCTTTGAGTTCAAACTGTCTTTAATTCTTCTATCTAGCCTCTGTGTGTGTGTGTGTGTGTGTGTGTGTGTGTGTGTGTGTATGTGTATGTATGTATGTATGCATGTATATATATATATATATATATATATATATATATGTGGTTGAGATATATATATATATATATCCTGGAAATCTATTGGTAGTGGAGTTGGGCATTGATTTTATCAAAATGTTCTTTCCAATTTCTCGTTTTTTTAATTATTAATAATTCTCGTTTTTTGCTTTGGCAAAAATTGGCCTTCTTTCCTATATTTATTGTTCTTGCTTTGCATATCAATATAGAGCAATGGTTGAGGCATTTTTTCTGCACCTGCATACTGCTTGCTATGTTAGCTTTACAATGAAAGGGGTTATTGATTTTGTAGCAGTATATCTTTGTGTTCTTCAATTGTATCATACTGACTAGTGACTGTTTAAATGGCCAATTTGGGCACAGGGGTGACTGAACTGGCTTTTACTGATAGGTGGTTATTGATACTTTGCATTAGTGGGCTCTTTTCTCTCTCAACACATACCAAAGCAGTCAAGTTGTCAAATAGGACGGTCAAAGGAATTCAACTTTTGAGAGAATGTTTTTATTTTTTGCTCTCTTTCCTCTTTCTTTCATTTTTTTTTCCATTTTTCTACCCATGAATGTGCTGGTGCCAGCATGACAGACTCTGATACTGTCCTTTCAATTGTCTGAGCTGCTCTAAACTGGTGGAAGACACTTGAATGACTCCTGTGACTGATGTGTGCCAAACTAGCACAGAAACAATGTTTTCAGCATGGTTTAGACTTCAGAGTTTAGACTAAATTTGATGGAGTATTTTGGGTTCTGCTATATACTGCTTGGCCTTGGGTTGTTCTTGTATTACTCCATGCTAGATTAATATGTTCTGCTTCTACTATGATATACCATGGGCTTTAAATCCATGAGTATAACATAACTAGCATAGTTACACATGTAGACATTCCCTTGACTTTGCAGAATAACGAGCACAGAAATGCATGCAGATATGCTGCATTTTTTTTCAATTTTGTGGAACAATTAGCACAGTTATGCATGCAGACATGCTACATTTTCTCTTTTTTGCTTTGTATAGGCCTGTGTTTTCAGTAAATAGTCACCAAGTAAACCGATACATGAGGGTTTTTTATTTTTTAAATAGAAACTTTGTTCCTTTTGGTGTTTTACCCTAATATTGGTGCAACTGTGGTTATGGATATACTAACAGAGCTATTTTCTTAGTCTTGATAATATAAGTGAACTTTATCAAGTTTACCATGAAGATATTGATAGAAATAATCTGCAATTTTTAGGTAATAAGTAGTTTTACTTTTATCTCCTATTGGAAGATGGTCATGATTTGAATCATTAATAATGGTTGTGAACCATTTATCTCATTTTAGTTTGGTTTTCTGAGTATAATGATACACTTAATATGAGATAAATGGTGGGAGAAGGCCTTATATGGAGCTCAATGTCTAGAAAAAGATCCATGTAGTCATGCCCAAGTAGTTGGGATTTTATAATTGAGAGGGTGAGAGAGGGACGTGACGGATAGCGAGAAGAGGGCTGAAGAAAGGCTAAACTGCCCTCTTTAAAGCCTCAAAAGATATCTCAAGTTTCACTTGAAGCTGGGGACCAGGAGGTGGGTTTACCACTCAGTCTAGGTCCCAAAATGGGTAAAAAACTGGGCAATGAGCCTGGTTCAGCATGTTTACCAGGTGGTAGGCCTTGAACCGACTGCAAAATGCCCGGTTAGGGTTGGTTATTATTAGACTTTGTTTGTGTCTTTCTGTGCATTAACATGGCCAGTGATATTGATTGGTTTCACTGTAATGTTAGCCTGTTAGGGTTGGTTATTATTAGACTTTGTTTGTGTCTTTCTGTGCAATAATATGGCCAGTGATATTGATTGGTTTCATTGTAATGTTAGTGATCTTTTTTTGAGTTCTTGGGTATACCTGTGAACTTTGGCTGTCATACTTATTGTCCATGTTAATTTATTATGGTTTTTAATGAGCATCAATTTGTTCAGAAATACTAATGCTGCTTGTAGGAATGTTTACCGACTCGACTTGGTGTTCTTTAATTATGTCCCTTGTCTATTATTATAAGAAATAATTTCAGTAAATGTCAATGTTGTACCTTGTGATTTCATATCAATTGTGTTTACAAAAGTTCATTCTCATTTATTAGATATCTGAAGAGGTTCCTCCGGTAGTTAAAGCACATCGACCTTCTGTAATTCAACTTTATATGTCAAATTTCTTCAGGTGGCTTTGGTTCTACATCTGTAAATTTTATGTGATGGTTTTTGGAGTATTGTTATTTCTGTGCAATGTCTTCAACTAGTTGCTTATATGGTTTTGTAGGAAGTACGGGAGCTTTGTTTCCAAAAATCCAACTCTCATTTTGTGCTTATCATTGGTTGTTCCTCTTCTTCTATGCTTAGGGCTTATCCGTTTCAAAGTGGAAACACGTCCTGAGAAGGTATTCTTTTTAATATTCTCAGAAATCTAGTTGTAGGAATTTATGAATTTGAGGGTAGAAAGTTCTCAGAAAGCTAATTCATGCACAATGGATTAGAAAATTTTGGATTGCTTATATTTAGTACATGTATCTTTCATTGTGCATGTGTGATAATTTTTTTTCTGAGGCAAAGCAGCAAGTTGAATATCTCAAAAAGAGCTTGAAATAAGTACCAGAATAAAAAAATAGCAGAAGAAAATAAAAAACAAACATAAAATCAAGGTTCGCAATACCGTATCGTACCGGAGTTTCGACCTGGGCTCGGTACCGGTACGGTACGGTATACCGCTCGGTACACCCAGGTGTACCGAGCGGTATATTCAGGCGTGCTGAGCACTGTAGCAGTGCTACAGTGCTACAGTACCGGACCGGTAACAGGCGGTCCGCGTACCGGAAGCCTGTCGGACCGGTACGTACCGCCCGGTACGGGCGGTACGGACCGGTACTGCAAACCATGCATAAAACAAAACAAGAAAATAGTCCAAGAGATAACAACAAAAGTGAATTGCATCACAATGACAATCTTTATAATAACACAGATCACTGAGTCAGGTCCTATTTTTGTGAAAAGTAGCAGATTGAGCCATCACTAATCTGAGGATCCATGGAGTCATCTGAAGGTTATATTGCTCTCCAGATGACCCAGTGCAAGTTGCAGAAATTTCACCACTTGGATGGGAAAGAAGAAAGGTGCTAGTTATCCCATGGTAGCTTAATAGAACCAAGTGTAATCATTGAGATCACCTTTGGGGATGCAGACTTGAAAGGCAAGTAAGCAACGGAGGATGATGAGCCAATGGACTCTTGTGGCCCAGGAATTGTCTAGAGTCCAACATTTCTTGAGGGTAAACTTAACTGGAACGGACTTTATTCCTAGGGACCAAACCACATGAAGCACTTTTATGTTGGGGCACAAAGTGGCTTTCTAGATGAATTTGGAGAATGGTCAAAGGGATCCTACAAAATTAGGAATTATTATGAAGTTATTGAGAAATCACTAGATGCTGATATTCAGGCTAGCCAAGTGAGAAAAAAAAAAGACTTACTATAGATGGGCTACCAAGGAAGTAAGGGAAAAAAGTTAAATAGTGTTGTTCACACTTCACAGGCCAATTTTTAAAGTCTGAATAATGTCTCCTTCCCTGGACTGCACAAGCCAACTAGAAGCCATGAAAATCTTGGCAACATTGATCAAATTGTTGAATAAGAGGATTTGCTATATTGGAAAATGGTTCTAGCTAACTGTCCTCTGAAAGCCTGAAAGAGAGAGCTCATTGCCGGGAATGGAGGAGGAGATTCTGAAGGTTTTCTGATGTTCCATACGTCGAAAAGGATGATCTACTGGAACTTCTGCAGAAATGTTTCCTCTTAAAGTATTTGAATGCAATGTGTTCTAAAAGGAAAGTACGGAATGCATTGACCTAACACTAACAGGGACTTGGATTAAGAACACCAAGGTCCTCCTCCTATTTAGATCTTGCTGTTATAGAAGATAAATTAATTTACTGGACACCAGCTTCTTCTTACTGAAGTTTGACCATTCTACAAAAGCCCTTTATTGTGTTCCTTGATAAATCAGGCAGGATCATGGATGATGGGTAATGTAAGGATAACAATGAGAGTGAGTTTGGCCAAAAATAATCTCCTTGCAAACAAGATTACTTTGGACTTCTAATCTAACCCTCAGGCCATAATTTGAACTTTTGAAATGTGAATAGACCAGGCCGATCTAAGAAGGTGATCGGGGCAATGCAGAAGCTTTGATCACTAAATTCCCTCTGATTGTGAACTAGGACAAATCAATGTAGATTAAAATTTATGTTAAAACCGAAGCTGAATTTGAAGCAGTATAGGCCTAATTTAAGCTTAATAAGATCCGTCTTGATTGAACCCAAGTACGATGTGTATTATCTGCAAATTGAGTCAAATAAGGTTAAGTAATTAATTCACATCATTTATTCATATTTTTAACTGGAAGAATTAATTTTGCCAATCAAAATTTTTTCTAATGTTGTTCTCAGAAATAATTCTTTGTCATGTTTCTGATGAAGATTATCTTTATACTAGATTCTGTGTAATTTCTGCATGTTTCCCTTTTGTCTTGGCTTTGAAATTCCCAGTTTGTTTCTTTCTGTATCCTTATCCTTTTTTGTGATTTCTAAACATTGGCATGGTACAGCTATGGGTTGGTCCTGGAAGTAAGGCTGCGAAAGAAAAACAATACTTTGATAGCCACCTTGCTCCTTTCTACAGAATTGAACAGGTACTCATAAATTTTGTAGGTCACAGTAATTCTACTTAGCCATTTCACTGTTACATCACAAGTTATACTTGTCTATTCTGCTGGATGAAAGCTATGCGCTACTGAAGCAGGATCAACAGTATTTAGAATCATTGGCAACTTATAAATATTTGGTAGGATGTATGAACACTTCCCAGGCTTCATGTCTTGATTTTGTCTCTTTAGATGATAGAAGTGGTGGAAGTTATGTGCCCAGATTCCATTAACCCAACACCATAATATATTTTGCCTATTATTCGGTGGGTTTGACTTTGGTCATTTTAACTCATACTTGAGGCGGATTGCATTTATCAGGCCCAAAATATTCACTTTGTTGAAAGTGATTGCAAAAAATTAACCTTTCAGTTGCTTTTTGTCTGTAACAGGTGTTTCTCTCTTACTCTTTTTATCTTCATTCTCTTTCTCCCATCTTTTATTCTTTCATTTCTTTTGTAGTGTTCTTCTCCGGTTCTCCTCACTCGTTTTTCTTGTTGTGTTGTTCATGAATTCTCCTGCATATCCCTCATCTTGTATCAAGATATATACTTCATCTTATTGTCTAATTGCTAGCACACCATTCATTCCCGTGTTTGCCACTCAGTGCATTGTTAATGCTATTTTATGAACATAGATGGCGCAAAATTTGTGTTTGTAATTTGTTATATTATTGCCTAATCAGACATCACTCTATTATAATCATATATGCTGTCAGTGTAAAACCCTACTTTCTTCATTATTTTTCAACAATTATATACTTCAAAACTATGTTTGACCATGGAAATTTTAATGCCCAGTTTAACTGTAGAAGGCATTAGAAGAGGGATGTTTTGAGGTTCCATTATATATATTTACATGTATGCCAAATTTTGAAGATTGTATGTTGTTTTTGTTATGAGAAACGTCCTTTATTTATTGTCACTTAGCTAATATCTATATCAGATGGATATAATTGAATTACAGACTATGATTGTTCATGCATGCTGGTGTTGATAACCCGATGGGCTTGCTTAAAAATTGTCTTAGTTTCAGTCATTACTCAGACATGAACATATGAAGAGTAGACTACGGAGCAGTATTTCGCCCATGCCATCTAGGATGCATGTCACAGAGCATGAGGATCCATGTGGATCATTTGTGGTCTAAAAGCAAAGATAAAAGAGAAGGAAGAATTGTGGCTATTGATTCATGTGAAATATGAGGCAGAGTCTACATGATATCAAGATAGACTGTGGTTCTTCATATTCTCTGTCTTCCTACTACTTTGGATCTTATGACTTACAGCTGTATGATGATAGTTGTTCCTACTACTTTAGAAGTGGTTCTTCATATTCTCAGTCTTCCTACTTACAAATGTATGGTGATAGTTGTTCGTTCTTTTCAGAGTCGGATAGCATACAATAACAATGTAGTAATGAGACCCATAGCTTAGGTGCAGTACATCCTACGGAGTTGTATACTGTGGTCCTACTTATCTAAGGTCCCTCCTACCACACAAGTGGTGAACAACGATGAGGCGATGACTGCTACCACATTATTACATCAGCTATGTACTTTTTATTGATACCAGATGTCACGAGAGTAAAATTCAATACCTTGTCTAAAACCAGACAATGCCTCATAGTCTCATACGTAAGACTAAGATCACATTGAGTAGCATGTCAACTAGCAGCAAGGATTATTGTGTTGATTTACATGTTAGTGCAAGGTGGAATAATTTGGTAGCAAAGTATACTATAGGGAAAGTTAAGTCCTCGATACAATCAATTGGTTGATTCTAGGATTGACTGGGGATATATACTAACTTAATCCCATCGGTTTTGAGTTGCCTTACATCCATTCAAACTTGTACTGTTTGTTATTGGCTTGCATTGGGCCTATGCTCTTTTTTATTAGTCAGCAGGGTCTACAGTACCGAACTATACCGCCCGGTACGGGCGGTACGTACCGGTCCGACAGGTTGCCGGTACACAGATCACTTGTTACCGGTCCGAGTGCTACAGTACACTGCTACAGTACTCGGTACACCTGGGTGTACCGCTCGGTATACCGTACCGTACCGGTACCGAGCCCAGGTCGAAATACCGGTACGGTATGGTATTGCGAACCTTGTTAGTCAGTATACATGGACTAATATCGCGGACTTAGCTGGTTTTGCCTAAGTCGTGCAGCACCCTTGCGTGTCCGTCCGCAAAGGTCAGCCTCCTGGAAACCTCCTATGGTCCCTTAGGACCTACAAAAGAGAAAACAGGTTAGAGAAAGCACCTCACTCGGGATCCACAAGCAATCGTTTCAGCAAACACTTCATAGCCAATGCAAATTATAAATAGACTTTACAAGCTCTGAATGGTTGCACAACAAAAGGTCTAAAATGGTCCACTATAGACCGAAAGAAAATAAGGTTGCTAAGCCTACTGCCAACCCTTTACATGCTGTGCAAAGCATGAACAAACCAAAAGACACGGACATACATAAGCATTATGTCGAACACCCCATTTACAATTTTATCCATGATATTCTCCCTCACTTATTTTTTCGATGTCCTCGTCGAAGCCTTTGCAAACGGTTAGAGAAAGCGTCTCACTCGGGATCCACAAGCAATCGTTTCAGGAAACACTTCATAGCCAATGCAAATTACAAACAAACTTTATAAGCTCTGAACGGTTGCACAATAAAGGGTCCAAAATGGTTCACTATAGACCGAAAGAAAATGGGGCTGCTAAGCCTACTGCCAACCCTTTACATGCTGTGCAAAGCATGAACAAACCAAAAGACACGGACATACATAAGCATTATGTCAAACACCCCATTTACAATTTTGTCCGCGATATTCTCCCCCACTTATTCTTTTGATGTCCTTATCGAAGCCCTTGCAGACGCTGTAACTCCTCGCCTTTGCTGAGTCTTTAATCTTCTGCTCCAGCTGCAATGCGCCTCTTGGCCCCCAGCTGCTCTTCGTCGCTGTTGTTGAGTAGTCGAACTTTTGATCCGCCGTGCTGCTTCAACTCGCGAATGACTCTGAATCTAGTGTGGGGTTGGCTGAGTTGTGTTGATCCCTGTTGGTTCCTGCGGATTCTTCAGATGAAGGAAAAGACCATCCTTATTATGCGTTAGTCTCTCAAATGCCTCATGTTGCTTGAACTGAGTGGATGCTTGTTGGAGCTTTAACGAATATCGCCTCGCAAACTTTTTAAAGTTTTTGGGTCTTTCTTCACAAAATTTGCCCATCGACTCTTCTTTCACTTAGTTGTCACTTCCAAGTAGGTTCGCATCACTTCCGCTTTCGATTGGTATTCTGTTGGGAAATAAAGCAGATAATCTACTCTCAGTAGCACTAATCACCATTGGTGAGGATTTGACAACTATTGTCTTTCATTAGATTTCTTCGAAGGGTCTTTGAACTTGTGCAGAGCCTCTCTGCTGGATAGATAAGAGAATTGGGGTACTCGGTTTCGCCCATTTTCTTAAGAGTTGAGAAGACAAAGGTTACTTGACTTCGCCCGCCTCCTCGAGGGGTTTTACTCTATGCATCGAGCTGGTTACCGGCCTTCGCCTGCTCTTTACTCACATTTTTGAAGCACTTGAAGTGTTTGTACTCCTTGCGTTGAGTTAGTTATTGTGATTCACCTTCTTAATGCTATCGAATTTTTGGAATACAGGAAGTTTTCACCCCAACTTGGAGTAAGTCTCTAATAGTTTTGGTCGCCTCTGGGATTGTACCATCATCTCCATCAACCCAGCCGCCTACTCCACTAAGTAGCAAAGGTATAGCATCGCGTACTGCCTGCTTCGTTCCTTGGTTGTGCACTCTTACATCGACTCAAAGTCCTCCACTTTCGGCTATCTTGATGAGAAGCTCATAGACACTGGTCTTACGAAGTTCCCTGGCCTCTGCCTTTCAGCCTTGTCTCGGTACTTGGAGTTTGCCTCTGTATTCTCCACCTCCCCGACCCCTTTCATGTCCAAGCGCTCTCCCTCAATGAGAGTAAGGGATCGAAAACTTCATGGAAGTCCCGCCTCTACAGTACCATGATGTTGCCATGCCCATGGCCCTACTATCCGTCGCCTCGCATCTGCATCCCTTTCTTCACGATCGGTAGATCTGTCTCTGTGGCATTCCTTTGAGTCCACCTTCATTCTAACCGATGCTTGGTTTTGGGTAGCTAAGTCCCTCTGGACTCGTCGTTGCTTCCTCGCCTTTCGACCCCTTGCTTAAACACTTCTGTGTTCTTAAAGCAATTCCCCTTGGTCGATGGAAAGACAGACTACAACTCCTATGCATGGCCTTTGCCATCACATGTTGTAAGGTTCACACCGATTCTGTTTTTCTTAGCTTCCTTGGTAGCAATGTTCGTTTACTCGGCATTGTCCTCTGACTTGCCGGGCTCCCTTAAAAGAATATGGGCTCTGGAGTAGTCCAACTCTCTAGCCGCTTTGATCATACCTATGCATAATCAAGTCCCTCCCATGTGACTCATTGGTACTTGCATTCGATCTTTTTTCTCAGTGGTACACAGCCCCCGTATGCTGATGACCAAGGCTTTCATCCAATACAAAATTCGATGCAGGCATGGAAGACCCGCCTCTGCGGTACCATGGCTTTCACTCCTTGAATCCATAGCCCTTCTTGCCGTCGTGTTGTTCACCGAAGTGGAGCTCCCAATAGCTCCCGATCATACCTTCGTATGATATAGCCCATCACGGGACTAGATTCGTGTGTATCACATTGCCACGAACTGTTCCATCACGGGACTAGTCTCTATTGCATTTTGATCATTGTGGGATGAACTCGGATTATGATCCCTTTATGTGTGGCCTCTACCAACACATCGTAGGGCCTCTTCCACCTTCGATTGTGTTCACTCCTTTGGCAATCGACCTTCGTCCACCCGCTCTCGGGTCACACCTAAACGAAGTACCGCTCTAGGATGATCCATCGCTTAGTAGCTCTCGAAGTCCACCGACTTCGCTGAAATTGGTGCACCATTGTCTGGATCATGGGCCTTTGCCCCTACCAGCACAATCTCCGCTGCGCACCACTTCCTTCATGGCAACTTGAATGGCAGCACTGTGGCATATTCTTCAAGAGTACCCACCTCCGCGTCCTCTTGCCCCGTGCCAAGACCTTCTGAACCCAACTTCGCCTCCGCAAGTTGAGTCGTCTTGGTTCCTCCATCAAATGCTTCTTCGAGAAAAGGTACATGTGCCTCAAAGCTCTCTTCGTTTTTGGCATCATAATGAGGGACCCATGGAACAACATGATCCTGATCTTGCCTCTGTAAGAGTTCATGTTCTTGACCTCTGTTCAAGGAAAGCTCTGTGCCCCTCGCTCCATGTTTCATCTTCTATGCTGGCTCCCTTCATGCGGCTTGGGTACTTTGCCAAGTTACACCCAATTTGCTCCGCTCCTCAATTTGCATTGAGTTGATGATGGTCCTCATACCCACCATTCCACGAGTCAGCCCTCCATTGAGTCTGATCTTCATATCAACTCCAAGTGTGTCTTCATTTGTATTGCCTTGGGTCGCTCTCCCACTTGATCTCGCAATACATTTCCCAAATGCATTATCTCAAGCGAGATCATGCGACGACTCCTCGTCGCTCGCTCGGTCCGTTGAGCTTTGTGGAATTGTTTTGAGATACTCCTCAACATGTGCGGTCCGTTGCACATGATTCTCTCTCTGGAGAACCAGGACTTATCCCGCCAAGGTATCTGTTCCGTTGGAGCAACTTCTCTCTTCATATCCTTCCCTTTGAAAGTTCGGAGACCACCATCCCCTTGGACTACTCTACCTTGTTGAACAAACTGTGCATTGTTCTGCCTCCCGTAAGCGCACTTGCTAGATTACGACTCCATGTCAATACAGCCCCCGTTGCATCCCTTAAGGCCTAGCAACATGCTGAACTTGTTGTATAATTCAACTTCCTACGGACGTATCCTCATGCTGAAGAGAAAGTTTCAATGCTCCATGACGCTGAGTTTCGATCGCCTTGGGATGGTCACGAACACTCTATCGTTCGCATACAAGCCTTTGCACGAGTACCAAATTCTTCGAGTTAGCAATTCCCCTCACCTCTTTGAGCTTTGTACAACTCTTTCGGTCGCTGAACAACTCATTCCACCTTACATGATCTCATCAATTACCAAGTGTCTCGCTTGCCTTGAGCACCATCAAGTATGGTTGCCAACGTTGAGCCGTAGCTCAAACTCAGCCATCCCAACCTTTGTCCGCTACGTATTCTTCCCAGCTTGCTTGTCCTCATGGTGCCTCTTGCGCGAAGGGTTAGCCATTCCTCTGAATGCCAATCTCAGATGCTCACTCCTCTGAGCGATTCCTTTTCCCTACATCTCTATGCCTGCTTTCTCCCAAACGGTTGTGTGTGCTGGCTGCCCTCAACGCAGCCCCGCTAGGTCCCCCACGTTTGCATGCTAAGTGTTTCTATGAGTGCTTGTCCTGCTCTGATACCATCTATCACGGACTTAGCTAGTTTTGCCTAAGTCATGCGGCACCCTTGCATGTCCGTCCGCAAAGGTTAGCCTCCCCAAAACCTCTTATAGTCCCTTAGGACCTACAAAAGTGAAAATGAGTTAGAGAAAGCACCTCACTTGGGATCCACAAGCAATCATTTCAGTAAACACTTCATAGCCAATGCAAATTATAAATAGACTTTACAAGCTCTGAACGGTTGCACAACAAAAGGTCCAAAATGGTCCACTACTAATCGAAAGAAAATAGGACTGCTAAGCCTACTGCCAGCCTTTTACATGCTGTACAAAGCATGAACAAACCAAAAGACACAGACATACATAAGCATTATGTCGAACACCCCATTTACAATTTTGTCCGTGACACTATGTTGGTCTAGAACATACCATTAGAGGATAATTCCTGTCTTGGTATTTTATTGGAGCAATATGTTCAACTTATCATGGGATATGGAACAATAACACAATTCATTGTCTAGACACAGTTTTGCTGAATATATATATTTTTTCTGTGGCTTCTTTTTCAGATGGTATCAGAACTTTTCAACTACAGGTGCAAATTTCCTGATTCCTTTGTCTCTCAGTGGTTCTGGAAATTTTGCATCTTTTGTTTCTAGAACCCAGTACAAGTTGGACAACAAATGTTATTCTCATGATGGTTGGACTACATGAAAAGTTAAACTACTTTTTGTCTATCCATGATTGTGCAACTTTTTAAACGTTCTAGTTTGAATGTTCTATGAAGTATGAACTGGAACTTTTGTTATTGTTTTGTAGTCTGTTTGGTCGTTACATTTTACTAGTAAGTTTTGTCTCTCTTGTTGGTATTATCAATGTGTTGTTTCTCAAAAGATTAATCTATATGTCAAAATTGTATTCTTTCTCATTTTAATTTGAGCAGTTTCCTGCTTGTGCTCACATGTTACTAGGGTAATTTCTCTGTTGCAGCTTATATTAGCAGGAATTTCTGGTTCAGATGCTGAGAGGCCACCCAATATCATTACTGATAAAAATCTAAAGCTACTTTTTGAATTACAAAAGAAGGTACTTGATATACATGTAATTGCTAATGCTTTTAAAGTCAATTCTATAAGTAATTGTATTCTCCAATTTTGAAAGGTTGATGATCTTCGTGCAAATTATTCTGGATCGATGGTTTCCCTTGCTGATATCTGCCTGAAGCCTCTTGGTAAAGATTGTGCTACTCAGAGTGTTCTACAGGTGCATTGTGCTGGAATTTTTTTTCATCAATTTACTTAGATAGTTGTAGCCGTAGGAACTATGAAGGAACTAAGATAGAATTTGTGAGCCATATGTAACCATTCATATTGACATTAATGGTAAAACAATCTAGATGGATATGTGGTATTTAACATTGATCTATGTCAATTCAAATTGATTCTTCCTTTCAATGTAAAGTTAAATTCTTTTCTAAATGTTTCATATGTTTTTATAACTATGGACATCTTTACTCTACTAAATATGATTCTCTTTTGACCAGTATTTCAAAATGGATCCTCAGAACTATGATGCTTATGGTGGTTTAGACCATGTTCAATACTGTTTTCAGGTAACACCTTTAAACTTAGCATATAAAATTTCGTTGTGTTATGTAGATACCCACTTTGTTCATAGCAGACCTGGCAATGGATTGGGGATGATTTGAGATCCAGTCTGACCTCAACCAAATGAATTATATTTTTAATTTGATAATATGATTTGTTGTTTAATCAGATTATCCAATTATGGTAAAAACCAGGTTAGCTACAACCATGATGTTATCCATTTATGATCAGATTCAGTGATCTAATATTTTAGTTATTAATATTATCCATTGTTCTATTGGTGTGGGTCTTTAAACTAGTGATAGCTTGGATGAAGGGGATAAGCTGCGATCTAGTTTGATTATTAAGTTGCAGATTTTAGTAACTAATCCATTTACTACCTTAATCTATATTTTATAGTATTAATTTTTCTATTTTTGATATATATATATTTTTTTCTGAAATCTTTTGGTTGCTCTATGTTGGTTTGAATGAAAAGTGCTGTCTTGATAACAACTGGATAAAAAATATATAGCATCAGCTACATGGATCTTATTCATCAGTTATACTTTTCTGGAGTCAATACAAGCTTTTCAAATAGATTAAAATTTTCTAAATTTTATTTTTATTGAGTCTGGCTGATGTCTTCATTATAATTAAGAGATTACACAATTTTCAGCATTTCTCTTCTGCCGAAAACTGCCTGAGTGCGTTTCATGCTCCTCTTGATCCAAGCACAGCATTAGGGGGATTTTCTGGAAATAACTACTCTGAGGTACTTCGTTAGCTTCTTTCTGTTTTCTGGAGAGGCCTCTAACTTAGACAGATAAGTATATGAGTAAATAAATATTTGAACGGTTTTCTGGACAGGCCTCAACTTTTGTAATAACCTATCCTGTGAACAATGAGCTTGACGAAACAAGCACCGAGTACAGAAGTGCTGTTGCTTGGGAGAAGGCTTTCATTCGATTGATACAGGTTAATCTTCCTTGTCTAGAATTCCATTATAATGCTATATAGTTCTTTAAGGCAGTGATATCTTCAGTATTCTTAAGTCATCTCTTTGCTGGTGACTCTAGTATGATTATTGGATTATGTTTTATCATGAACATGGAACCTACTGCTGTAAACTGGTATTTTGTTATACTAGATTTTTGTCATTTTCAATTTATTATTTGTTATGCATTTTTCTCATACTAGATTCCTTCTCTATGGTTCTGATATGGGACTTCTATAGCCTTTTACCATGTTGCTGTCACTGTGTTAGTAGTCCTATTCCTCATTATGCTGAGAGTTAATGTGTCCATAACATCAGTTAAGTTATAGGGCCTTAAGCATACAAAAAATTGAACAATTAAGTTGCTGTAGTGCTACTTTTTACAGTAGCATCTTGGTCTATTGACTTTTATCTCATTACAACACTTAATGCTTACAACCCTAGTTATCAGTGGTAGGTCAGTCACACATCACATGCACTATAAATATAGGGTCAAAATAAGCTGTTGGCACAATCACATTCATGAAAGTGGTAGCCAAATTTTAATTCACATTGTTTTGACTTTTGAGGAATAAATATAAGTCTATAGCATTTAACTTTTATGACGTATCTAAATGAAAGAAAAAAACAGCATAAGGATGTATATATTATAAAGCAAAATAAACTTACAGTTAACAGGTATTTATGGTAATGACTAGATTTTATATTTAGACATTCACAATGTTCTGTGGGTACATCTTGCTTGTTGGTTCACATTATTGTGTGTTCATGTCTCTTTTATGCTGTTTTTGTAATTGTGGATAAACTTGGAATGGAACATCTATATTGTTATGTTGTGATATTAGATCGACATTGACAATGTTTGTACTAACAATAACAGGATGAGCTTGTACCAATGGTGCAGTCACAAAATCTTAGTCTTTCTTTTTCATCAGAAAGTTCTATTCAAGAAGAACTAAAAAGGGAAAGTACAGCTGATGTGATAACTATAATTGTAAGTGTACCATTGTAAACAGTTTCCGTCTTTCTTGCTCAAAAGTCTCTATGTATACTAGAAAGATCCACGAAGTACTGAAAAAGTCCATTATGCTGTATCTTTCATGAATTGAGTACAGGTGAGCTACCTTGTAATGTTTGCTTACATATCCATCATGCTGGGAGATAGAGGTCATTTGTCCACCTTTTTCGTTTCTTCTAAGGTATCATCATTCTTTATTCTTTCTTTCTTAAATCTTCCTTGTTGCTCTCATGTGTTTTAAGTTATTTATGTAAGTTATTTGGTTGCATGAAGATTTACTTTTTGTTTCTAAAAATGGCTTTCTATATGTTAATATTCAAAATTTCAAATATTGAGATTTAGTTTTGCACTTTTGTTCTTTTCTAATTTTTAATAAAATAATTAAATTATAAAAATTATGATGACAATGCAATGCTGATCCTTAGACCTGCTCCTTATTGAACAATATTTGAAGTTGAGGCTGCAAACTGAGTAACCAAATTTCGAATGTATTGGTCAATACAGATTGATATTTATTAGTCAGACCAAGGGTACTGGAGTATATAGGGTGGTATTTGTCAGATTGATATATTTATTAGTCCGACCAAGGATACTGGAGTATATACAGATTGATATTTTTTTATTATTTTATTTTTGGTGATATTGGGTGGTACCATACCAGTCCAATCGGTTACTGAAACACCAAGATTTAAATTCTGTTGCAAACAATTCTTCTTTTTGCGAATTCTATATGTAATGATTACACTACATAATTTTTTGAGTTTTGTCTTAGGTTTAATAATAACTTTGTACCTCCTCTGTGCTTCTTCTGATGTCACAGCTGTAGTAGTTCGTTTCTCTCATGTCTATTTCTGCAAGCATACTTTTCATTAGGTTTCTAACTAATATGGAATTGCTCTTCAGTAGTTTTGAGTTTTGACTTTTGATAACATCTAAATTTGACCGTCCGACTTATCTGGCCTGCATATAACCTGTGATCTTGGGTTTTCCTTATAATTTTGATTAGTCATAGCTCGGACTTATCAATAGAGTCCTGCTTGCTATTTTAGTCTCTTTTGGTGCTTGAATTGACTCATCTGTGTTATTGTCTTGCTTGTGATATGCCTTCAACGGTTTGCTTAGTCTTATTTTCACGCCGATAATGATCTTGGTTTATTCTTTGACCAAATTTATGGAGAAAAGTGTACAGTTTTATCACATTAATGATAGGATCATAGTTTTTTTTCAATTCAAACATAATCAAGAGTCTTGTGAGAGAGATAACAAGAGTGGGAAAATTGAGGAGAGCAGTCAAAATGTTATTAATCACCACATCTTGCTTGGCCTGACACCTATTTGCACAAGTCATAAACTCTAAAAGTCAGTCCTTGATCATATTAAAACTGTTAACCAATCAAACCAACTCTGTACTTTTCGTTTTGTAACAAAAACCCAACACATTAAAGTACCTTTTAACCTGGTAATTTGGTCAAATGTGTTCATTTTGTGCTAACATTGCCTATTTATTTCTTCTATTTCGCCTTAGATATTTATTTCATATGACTGCGCTCAAATAACTCTTTAATCTCAAGTGATAGTAATGCATATACATGTTCATGGAATACAAGTAAAACTCTGATACTATATTGTGATTAAATGCTAGGTTTTATGTGTGTGCCATCAATTTTTCTTTGCATCAAGCCTAATTTATGTTGATGTGCTTGTTTAGCATGAATGCTTTATTGATGCACAAGGATATGCTGGCCTTAATCAACACTGCTTGTGCTTCAACATTTTGGAGCAACACACAGCCATTCATGTACTGTGAGCAGTGACTTATGCCTATGGGAAGGAACTTGCCTTTTGTGATGTGACAGCCTGGCATTTGTAATTTATGGCCTTTAAGTTTTAGATACTTGTACATTTACATAAAATTTATAGTTTTCAGGCAGTGCACATAACTTTTGGGTGCTATGGGAGGTTGGCATCTATGTTTTCATTTATTCACACTTCATAGTAGCTTAAAAGTCTAGTCAATTTAAGTTACTTTATCATTTTGGTTTTTATCTTCTGTGACACCCATTGAATATGTTTCCAGCTGCTTCTTGGCCTATCTGGAGTAGTTTTGGTTATGCTCTCAGTTCTTGGGTCAGTCGGGTTCTATAGTGCCATTGGTATCAAGTCTACCCTCATCATAATGGAAGTGATTCCTTTTCTTGTTTTGGCTGTAAGTTCTTTCCTTTTAGAATTTCATTATCACTTCTGTTTCATAGTACTAGCTTAACACTTTATAATAAAAAAGGTGCAAATTCAACTTTAAAGATACGTGTATTTTGTTGATCTAAGTTTCAGTATATTTTACAAATTCTCTAGTAATCCTAGTTCCATGAGGAATCTTCTTTACAGGCTAGTAGCCATACTCTTTATTTTGAACTAAAATGAATTTCCCTAATTGCCAAGTTCTCTTTAAAGTTTTTGTTGCATGTGTAATTCAACCTTTTGTTCCGAAGCTTCGCAGAACTTAATTTTTTTGTGGCTGCACTAAGGGAAGGGCCTTTTTCATGTAAACTTATCAAATTCACTTGTTTGGCATATCCTTTGGCCCTAATGGGCAATTCTTAGCATCAATAAAGATTTAGGGCTCTTGATTGAGAGAAAGAAAATGGTATGTGCCTAGTATATATATTTCCCAGAATAATTTATGAATGTGATACCTATATTACATAAGGTAAATTTACTTTGGCAAATCTCATGCAAGTTTACACTCAGTATACTTGGGAGCCATTTCGTGTCAACATGAAATATCAAAGCAGGCCGGATAAAGGCCCAAAATTCAAGAAAACCCTATTTTAGGGTTTATTCTTAATTTATTCATATATGAATTATGTTTAAATAAGAATAAGGAGCATTTAAGCATAAATGAATAGAAATTCTCGGTTATTAGGATAAAAAATTGAATTTTATCTTAATTGGACCTAAACATAAGAGAATGACCTTAATTGGGCCTAATTATCTCTAAACATAAGAGAATGGATATAATTAGGCCTAAACATAAGAGAATGGTCTTAATCATGCTTAATTATCCTAAATAAGCCTCTCATTATAGGAAATGATAAATAAACATAGAAAGAAGTCAAATACCTTCAATTGGAGAGCAATTTGATCGATCTCAAATTCTAATCCCACTTTTATCTAAATCATGAGGTTGATTTTTACTAATATCTGATTAGGTATATTGAGTGTGAGAAAAAGTGAGAATGATATTGAGTGAGAGTGAGAGTGGAGAGGAAGAGGGAGAATCGGCAAAACCTCAACGCTTTTCGATCCGGCGCCACCCTCCCTCAATGATACCGATCCAGGAGGTAACGAAGAGACGACGGCTCGACTTCTTCGCCGCATCCTTCGCCGAAGGCTAGAGACGTCTACGGCCTTTGACGTCTTCGTCGAATGTTGCAGATGAGGAGAAGATTACGTTCTTCTCCTCGTCGCATTGCGCCGAAGGCTGGAGACGTCTGCGGCCTTCAACGTCTTCGTCGAACATCGCAGATGAGGAGAAGACCGCATTCTTCTCCTTGTTACGTTGCATCGTGCCGAAGGCCGGAGACGTCTGCGACCTTTGACGTCTTCATCGAACGCCATAGATGAGGAGAAGACCGTGTTCTTCTCCTTGTCGCGTCGCGCCGAAGGCCGGAGACGTTGCGGTGTTCGACGTCTTCACCGAACACCGACGAGGAGAAATCGTGTTCTTCTCCTCGTTTGACTTGACGAGGAGAAGAAAAGGAGGCAACGTCGCCGAGGTAGCATACGCCTCTTGTATGTATATATATACATATATATGTATATATATACATATATATGTATATATATATACATACATATATACATACATATATATATATATACATATATATATACATACATATATATATATATATATATATATACATACATATATATATATATATATATATATATACATACATATATATATATATATATATATATATATATATATATATATAAAGCTGTACACCCTAGTGTACTACTCGGTACTCCCGTACCATACCGTATCGAGCAAAGCTCGAAATGTCGGTACGATATGAAATTAAAAACCTTGGTTTGTACCATATCAAATGGTACCACAATCCATGCTTAAGAGCATGGATTTTGATTTTGCTCGAAGTGATACAAAACGATTGATTTTAGGCATGCTTCCCATCCTCTTCTCCTCTACTCTTTCTCCTCTCCCTTTGTTTTCGCCTCTTCCTTCCTTTTCCTTCATCTTGTTTTTTCTTCTTCCTCCACTACCTCTTCTCATCCTTCCTCTTCCTTCATTCTCTTCCTCCTTTATCCTCTTCCTCCACTACATCCTCTTCTTCCTTTCTCTTCCTTCTTTCTCCTGTTCCTTCATCACCATCTGATTATCCCTCTTCTCCTTATTCACCTTCCTCTTTAAGTCTTCTGTCACATACAAACTTCTAAACAGGATGTTTGATGCACTGCTTATGTATGTCCGTGTCTTTTGGTATGTTCATGCTTTGCACAGCATGTAGAGGGATGGTCGAAGGCTTAATAGTCCCATTTTTGTTGGGTTGGTGGCCGCTTTAGGCTTGTAAATAAAGGTTGTGTCATGTGGACACTTGTGAGAGATTTTCGATCTGTAATGGATCATTTGGACCCTTTGTTGTGCAACTGTTCAGAGCTTGTAAAGTCTGTTTGTAATTTGCATTGTCTATGAAGTGTTCTCGGAAATGTTTGCTTGTGGGTCCCGAGTGAGGCGTTTTCTCTAACCCGTTTTCTTTTTTATGGGTCCTAAGGGACCATGGGAGGCTTCGGGGAGGCTAACCTTTGCGGATGGACACGCAAGGGTGTCGCACGACTTAGGCAAAACCAGCTAAGTCCGTGACAAATGGTGTTAGAGCGAGACAAGCACTCATAGAAACACTTAGCATACAAACATGGGGGACCTAAGGGGGCTGCATTGAGGGCAGTCAGCACACGCGCTACCGTTTGGGGGAAAACGGGCATAGAGATGTAGGGAAAAGGAGTCGCTCGGAGGAGCAGGCATCTGAGATTGGCATTCAGAGGAATGCCAACCCTTCGCGGAAGAGGCACCACGAGAATAGGCAAGCTTGGAAGAATGTGGAGCGCACAAAAGTTGGGGTGGCCGAGTTTGAACTACGGCTCAATGTTGACAACTATACTTGATGGTGCTCAAGGCAAGCGAGACGCTTGGTAAAGGATGAGACCATGCAAGGTGGAATGAGTTGCTCAGCGACCGAAAGAGTTGTGCAAAGCTCACAGAGGTGAGGAGAATTACTAACTCGAAGAATTCGGTACTCATGCATAGGCTTGTATGCGGACGATGGAATGTTCGCGGCCATCCCAAGGCGACCGAAACTCGACGCCATGGAGCATTAAAACTTTCTCTTTGGCATGTGAAGGATACGTCCGTAAGAGGCTGAAGTGTGCAGCAAGTTCAGCATGTTGCTAGGCCTTAAGTAGTGCATCGGGGTTTGTATTGACGTGAGGTCACAACCTAGCAAGTGCGTTTGCAGGAGGTAGAACAATGCACAGTTTGTTCAGCAAATTGGAGTAATCCAAGGGGATGGTGGTCTCCGAAACTTTCAGAGAGAAAGAAGCGTAGAGAGATGTTGCTCCAACGGGATAGTTATCCAGGAGGGATAGATCCCGGTTCTCCAGAAGGAGAATCATGTGCAATAGATCGCACATGTTGAGGAAGAGTACCTCAAAAACAACAACTCTACGAAGCTCAATGGACCGAGCAAGCGGTGAGGAGTCGTCGCATGATCTCGTTTGAGATAATACATTGGTCGATGCATTGCGAGATCAAGTGGGGGAGCAACCCAAAACAACACAAATGAAGGCACACTTGGAGTCGATATAAAGATCGGACTCAAGGGAGGGCTAATCCGTGGAATGGTGGAAGCAGCATGGCGGATCAAAGGTTCGACTACTCAAAAACAGCAGCGGAGAGCAGCTGGGAGCCAGGAGGCGCATTGCAGTTGGAGCAGAAGATTGAAGACTTAGCAAAGGTAAGGAGTTGCAGTGTCGGCAAAGGCTTTGACGAGGACGTCGAAGGAATAAGTGGGGGAGAATGTCACGGACAAACTTCTAAACAGGATATTTGATGTAATGCTTATGTATGTCCATGTCTTTTGGTATGTTCATGCTTTGCACAGCATGTAAAGGGATGACCGAAGGCTTAATAGTCTCATTTTAGTTGGGTTGGTGGCCACTTTAGGCTTGTAAATAAAGGTTGTGTCATGTGGACACTTGTGAGAGATTTTCGGTCTGTAATGGACTATTTTGACCCTTTGTTGTGCAACTGTTTAGAGTTTGTAAAGTCTGTTTGTAATTTGCATTGTCTATGAAGTGTTCTCGGAAATGTTTGCTTGTGGGTCCCGAGTGAGGCGTTTTCTCTAACCCGTTTTCTCTTTTGTGGGTCCTAAGGGATCATGGGAGGCTTCGGGGAGACTGACCTTTGCGGACGGATAGGCAAGGATGCCGCATGACTTAGGCAAAACCAACTAAGTCCGTGACACTTCGGTATATATCGATGTACCATTTATCGGTACACTGGTACCAATCTATATGGACCGGCTCAGCCGTAGATCAATATGCTTGGTATGAGATGACAAACCTTGCGTGAGTGATATATTTGGTAGTAGGACTCGATGATTTTGATCCTTTCTCTTAGCAGATTTACGTCTCACCAAGGATTCGAGAAGATTATTGCAGGAAGACGATATTCCAAAAGGGAAAACAATCTATTTCGTTATTATTAAGTACCTAAACACGGAACTATTGAAAGTACTTCATAAGCAATAAAGTTCGGACTTCTCATGCATAAACTTTGACATCTTTGAGGCTGCAGGTTGCATCTGTAGTTGCCTCGAGCTGTCTCCTTTTCTTTCCTCAACCGCCTACATCTCTTCTTGAGGCTCTTGGTAGATGTAGCTTCTATTGGAGTTGCCGCAGCTGCTAGAGTTGAGGAAGAAGAGGCTGCGGATGGATGAAGAAATTGATCTCTCCTTAGAGGTAGCTGGAGGCTGGTTGTTGATCTCTCCTTAGGGCTTGCTGAAGGTTGGCTTCTTGATGTCTTCCTTGCTGATGAAGTTGTTGTTGCAGGCTTTTGATGCTTCATTGAGTCTAACGCACCCCTGGCTTTATAGATTTGGAGGAGAGGACTCCAAGCTGAGTGAGTGAGGACTCCTAGCTAGGTTGGATTTTCAGTAAGAGTCCAACTTGACTTCCAATTATGAGGCCAACTCTCCCTCCAATCCAAGTCAAACTCGGATTGAGCTAGATGGGTTCAATTTGACCCTTAAATTTGGATTTGAGTTTAAGCATGGTTCGACCAAATTGGAACTGAATCAGAGTTTGACTCGAACTCTGGTTGAGTTGAACTGAAGTACAACTCGAACTGGGGTTGAGTTAAATTGGAGTATGGCTTAAGCCTTGAACTGGGTTTGATCATTCCTGATTAGTGAGACTTAATATCTTCTCCACATTAGAGCATTATTGTTTTTCACTAGGTATGCAAGATTCTGATTCCACCTACCCCCTTGATTATTCTAAATCTAATCATTACATTTTTCTTATGTGCATATAGGACATAAATCTTTAATACTTTATGCTTGAAAACTTTCTAATCCGAAATATGGTGAATGTACTTTTCCTTTTACCTAAATAAGAACTTGAGTCAGGAGAAAACAATTGGTAGGCTTTATCAGTTCCAAATCATTGAAATGGTGATATATCTTTTGCTTGAAATCCACAATAAATTTCTCTTTTGATGAATGGAGGTTGATGTGATAAACGATTCAAAGTGCTCTATTGAGTAAGCATGAAATTGATCCACTTTCCGGTGAAATCCTTTATATGGCGACTAACTCTATAGGATGATTTAAATATCGACAAATATTTTCTTTCATTCAACACTGTATGTGTTCTTTCTCTGTTCACAACCTTTCTCTGTCCACATTCAGCTGGTGAGAATTCATATTTCATGAATATGGAACCTGTTGAATTTAACATAGTATGAGCATATTCACCTTTACAATGATAGACCCCAAATTTCTCTTTTTTAAGTTACAAAAAACCTCCAACTGTCACACTTGATTATGCTTGTGAGAAATCCTTCCTAATTCACATCTTTGTTGAGAAAATTTCTTTTGTAGTTCCTTATATAAGGACTCAGAAAATACCAGATCCCCATCTACATAAGGCTTGTAGTGGAGGGCCATTATAAGGTTTGTACCATGATACCATCTCATATTATCTATTCGAGGACCAAAACATAGTTTCCTTAGAAGGTACTGTTGAATCCATGGAAGATGGTCACCACTAGATTCACTTCTTGAAATTAAATATTTTTCCTTTTTGTTGTCTTTTATATACTGAGTTCCTCAAAATTTCATTTCTTCAAACAGTTAATGCTGTTAAAATGGGGTTCCTGGTCAAAAGTTGGAGTCCAAATAATTAACATGCATATATACATTTTTTCTATTTTCATAGCATTTTCCCCTTATTTTATGGTTTTAATACTAACATTCTGTGAGCTAGCAAAACATTCAATGTTATTTCAGTTTTGCCATTTTCAGTATTTGCTTTTTTGAACTATTATTAGTTACTGCTTGTCATCTGTGATATGTACCAGGTTGGAGTGGATAACATGTGTATCCTTGTCCATGCTGTCAAACGCCAACCGTGTGAGTTGCTTTTAGAAGAACGGATAAGTAATGCACTTGTGGAAGTTGGGCCATCCATCACCCTTGCTAGTTTGTCTGAAGTTTTGGCCTTTGCTGTTGGTAGTTTTATACCAATGCCAGCATGCCGTGTTTTCTCCATGTTTGCTGGTCTGATTGTCATACCTCCTTTTCTTTCCTGAGAAGTTTAATGCGAGTCTAAATTAATTATGACTTTTCTTGTGCAGCACTGGCAGTGTTATTGGATTTCTTTTTGCAAGTAACAGCTTTTGTCTCGCTGATAATCTTTGACTTCTTAAGAGCTGAAGATGACAGAGTAGATTGTGTTCCATGTATTAAACTTCAATCAAGCAAGATCTCTGATGAAGGTGTGTAATAATAAGTGGTGACTGTCTCAATCTTTTGTCATTAACAAGCATCTCTTGCTAACTTTTTCATACTCCACATGAAATATTGTAAATTTACACATGTTTAGGTACTGTCAAAGAAGATCCTGGGTTGCTTGCACGTTATATGAAGGTATAGTCTTGTACTTCCTTTTTATTTGACAATTGTATCAGTGGACATGTGTTTAGATTTAATTTTAATTTCCTTTCTTTTATTCCTTTAGGTTTGTCAACATCAAATTTTTTTTCTCTTTTTGACACCAAACGTTAAACCAATCTTGACTTAGACTATGGGAAAGCATGCTGCTTATTTCTTGCTCCCAATATATGGCGACATGATTTTCTGCTTTTTTGTGGTTACTTCTTCTACCTCCAAGCAAGTGTGAACAATCCTTTAGATGAAAACTGAATTTGTGGAAGCAAAAAGCATTTTGCACACTGATAATGAGATTCTTTCCAATTTTAAAAGTTCATTCAGAAATCCCTTTAACAAGGAACTACTCCTTACTCGAATTCCTAGTAAGGATAAAGGATTTAAATTCTTTCTGATTTTTAAGATGTTCTGAAAAAACTGGATAAAAGATTTAAACTCTTTCTGATTTTTAAAAGTTTGTCTGAAAAACCCTACAAACAGAGAATTACTCCTTACTCAAATTCCCAGTCAAGAATAATGATTTGTTCTTCTTTTGTTTTTTTACTTTTATTTTCCGAATTATTTACTACTTTTTCTCTTCAAAGTTCTTTCCTTTTTTTCCTTTTCCAACTTTGATGAGAAAACACTTTCTTTGTGCAACTCAAACCTAATGTATTTACCCAGTGCACTAGGCTCCTTTCAACGTGGGATTTGGGGAGGGTCAATATATGCAGCCATGCTAATATAGAGAGGTTGTTTTGGTGACTCAAATCTCAGACTCATTGATTGCAATGGAGTAACCATACCCTAGTCAATGTACTTATCTTTGAATGTATAGATACATATATAAATCCATTAATATGATCATGATCATGCTGACCTTTCATGTAGTGGTTTAGGATATCACTCTTTCATGGAGTCTGCGGGGATTTGACTTTTGCAGCTTCAAATATGAAATTCATCAAATAGTAACTGTGAATCATATCACTTTCTTTTGCAACATACGTTGAGAAACACATACCTAAGTTTCAATTTTACAAAATATGACAGCAAGAAAAAATCAATTGACAGAATTAGTTCAGTTCCATATCTTTGTCTCTTTTTGTGTCTTAGATTGCAACAAGTCACCCTCGGATTAGTTGATATTTTCACAAATTTTATGAATAAATCCCTTATTTTTATATTTGTTATTCCTTAGTTTAATTTTGAATCTATTCCTTGGAATAAAATAAATCTTTGAAATTTTATAACTTTGAATTATATTGCATGTAAGGACTGCATAAAAATCATCCTATCATTCCAATCTTTTGTAAATTCTATAAAGTACATGACCCCTTGTTGAATCTCAATAAAAAAAATTATTTCAACTTTTACTCTATCCTAAAGTAGTATTCAAGGATGTTTCGCTCGGACCAGTACGAAATGGATGGTATGTACTAGTTCGGGCCGAGCATGAACTAGTATGCGAATTGCCCCCATTTTGGGTGGTCTGCTGTGACCCACCAAAACATGTCTGCGCCAACCCGGTTAATCAAAACGTTAGGAATGTGAGTGCCTTTAGCCTCTTGCTGCCACTCATTGTTCGCCACTCGCTTTAGCCTCTTGTTAGCCAGTAGCAGTTTGTTGGCTATGACAACCAACTGTAGTGATGATTCCTTGTCCAGATGGGTTTCATTGAACAATATGCCTATAATTTGTCATGATGAATCTACAATAGGATGACTGAGTATCTAGAAAATTTGTTCAAATCTGATTCACCAATTTCTTTGTTGTTAAAATCACTTTTCTATCACATTTTTATTAAATATATTTCATTTATGTATGCTTTTGTTACATTACCAGTCAGTTTATGATTTGAATGTGTGCTGCACCTTTAAAAGATTAAGAAATTTTATATAAATAATGTTGGGCTTGTACATTTCTATTTCCAGTTTGAATTCGTTTGGTCTTTGGTTAGTATTTCCTGATTTTAGTAACCATTTCCTTGGATTTCCATTGATATATTGCAGGAAGTTCATGCACCTCTTCTTAGCCTTTGGGGAGTTAAAATTATTGTAATAGCTGTCTTTGTTGGATTTGCTTTTGCAAGCATTGTGAGTTACTCTATAACAGTATAGGCTGTGTATAATTTTTTGATTTAGTTACTTGGTAGTTGTTGAAGAACTGCATCACTAGAGCTATAGTCTCTTATTGGATGATACATTTTTTGATTGAATGTTTCCAATAAAATTAGACATTATGCATGTTGTAAATTGTGCCGAGGAATTAAAAGACTGTTTAAAGGTTGAGGTTTATGGTTTGTACGATACTGGCCAATGTTTGCAGTTGCCTTTTTTTTCATGTGGTGTACTACTAGTACTTATTGCTCATTATATGTTCTACTGTGCATCAAAACACCTCTTGGATTTATAGATTGGCACATGATTTAGCCCCTTTATGGGGTCATTATGGAAAAAACCAAACATCTTATTGACAGTAAGCTGTGTTCTTTTTTGGATATCTTACATGAGCTTACGATACTGAAGTTCTTACTTCTATTGCTTTATTTATTGTTTAAATTGTTTTGAAACTTCATATTTGTATTTTTCAGTGTCAGAATTCCTATTATGCTGCTGAGTTTTTTTCAGCAAATAATTATGTACGAGTTTCTTTCTGTTTTTGCTTCCTTATCCCAAGGCAGTTACAGCAACTCCCAACTGTTGCACAGAAGCCTTGAAAGGACACCATTTTCCATGATTAGCTCTAAATTCTGGACGACTACGGTGCCTTTTTTTGGATTTCTTTTTGTGGATGCCTACGGCACTGCCTTGAATTGTTGTCTAGCTTGATATGATACTATCCAGATGTGCCTTGAAACTTCACAGACGTATGGCACTTAGGTAATTATAGGACACAGTTTGAGATTAATCTTTGATAGTCCAAAATGATACACATTGTTGATCTTTAACTATTGAGCCTAACAGCTGATATCATGAACTTTTTAATGTCTTTAGTTTTTGAAGCAAAAGTGGTCTATCTTTTTTTCTTCTTTTTAGTTTGCTTGTTCCATACAAGGATCTTTGGATTCATAAAACCTAGTATTGATAATGCTCCACTTAAAACTTAGGATATTTGCTCACATGCTGCATTTTCAATGTCGTCTTGCAGATAGACTGGCATGTGTTGTCAGCATGGTTCAGCATGTCATTGTGTCGATGTTGGCATGCTGGTGGGGTGAAGTTAAAAATAAAAGAGAGAATGTAAGCAAGAGAGAGAGAGAGAGAGAGAGAGAGAGAGAGAGACCCAAAAAGGACATACCTCATAAGCCTTTGGATGCTTGTCAGACCATGGGAAGGAGTGTGCCTGAGCTGAGGATAAAATAGGTGAACTGATGAAATGAGAGTGAAGAACTGATTGGTGTGCTGCACTGTAGAAATATCCTAATCTAAGATCAGAGATGGGTGCTGGTTGCTTATTCTGACTTAAAAGAAATTTTAGTTCAGTTGAGTCAGATCAAGTCACAAATTGGTCCAAGCTACCATTGTGTCAAGAAACAATTAGAAAGGGATTAGATACTCTCAGAGGTGTTAGGTGAAGAGTTGTTTTCAGTCATCGGCTGATGCATATTGAGTGTTGGGTGGAGCGGTGCAAGTTTCCATGTATAGTGATATTTAGACTTTAGTTGATTCATTTCAGTTGTTGGTAACAGCAACAGGATAATTTGTTTGTTGTTATGGCTTAGTCTTGTTACAAAATAGGAGAGTGATATTACAGGTGAGACAGTGAGACAGGTGACATGGTTCCTTGTATGCCAGTCTTTTTTTCCTGCACAGTAAGCCCTCGTGTATACTCTTTCAAACAACTCCTTAAGATTAGGACCAATTTTTCTATTATATATTTTGGTGATAAATCATGTACAAGATTTCTGGTAAGCCTTTCTCTGACTGCTGTTCTTTGACTGTTCATAAGTTTCCTTAAAGGAGTTGTTTGGTGCAGGCTTTCTTCCTATCATAAAGTAAACAATCTCTGGTTAACAGAAACCTCTCACTAGCATGTTGGAGTTAGATTTTAACTTGCTTGGAAGAGTGTCGGACCTCTGCATGTCTGCTTCAAGATAATTTAATTTGTTTTCTCCTTTTGTACATTGTTGTTATTAATGAACTGGTGCTGTTTATAAAACATATGAAATTTGTCACAATAATAAGACTCCAGTAACTAACCTAATGCAAACATAATTAATTTGTGTATATGCTGACTTTTTTCCAATGTCTTTTTTTGTTTGCTGTCGTGTTTTTTGTTTTATTGTTGGACATTGCTATATTTCTCTTTTGTCATCAAGTATTCATACATTTATCTTCTGTTTATGCTATCTTTTATGCAAGTTCTTTTCCAAATTCTTGACTGCAAACTGTAATAATTTGATTTCCTTTGATGTATTGCAACAAAAATGATCCATGGTGCCAAACTTGTGTATCTGGATCTTATTTTTGCTATCTAACAATCAACAAATGAAAACTAGTTTCTCCTATGTGGATACTGATTCTTTTCTATTCCTTGGAATATGTAAGGCACTATGTACTCGAGTTCAACCTGGTTTGGAGCAGAAAGTTGTCCTTCCTCGTAACTCATATCTCCAGGTGCACTCAAGGAGTATTATCTATGTTTACTTACCTTGGCGAAGCAAGATACTCAATCTTCATTGTTCTCAACTTAATTACATGATTGCTATTGTGCTATTCTCAGGATTATTTTGATGATCTTGCAAAGTATCTCAGAGTGGGACCACCGTTATACTTTGTTGTAAAGGACTTCAACTACAGGTTTTTTTTTTCATTAGCTTTAATTAACGGTGCCATAGGATAGTCATCACATTTTGAACCTTATTTTTTAATTTTCTTTTTCCAGTTTGGAAGCAAGAAATACAAACCAAATATGCTCAATCAGCCAATGTGATTCAAATTCTCTTTTGAATGAGGTTTGATTGTTTTCATCATCATAATCTTGTCTTACAGATAAAACTAGTGCATTGATGGGTGTAGGGTACAATTTATTCTGTTTCTTGAGGATTAACTAATCAACATATCTGTTAATGAATTATTTTCTCGTCACTGACTTAAACCTAAATTAAATGCCAATTATGCTTTGAATATTTCATTGATTTTTAAGGGGTTGTAGTGTCTGCTTCTAGTGATCATGTTGAACTAGGCAAACCATTATTGCCTAATTAAAATTTTCTATGATGTACTCTTAAGCAGATTACAAAAGCATCATTGGTACCAGCATCAAGTTATATCGCTAAACCTGCTGCTTCATGGCTTGATGATTTTCTTATATGGTTATCCCCAGATGCATTTAGTTGCTGTCGGGAGTTTGTGAATGGGAGCTATTGCCCTCCTGATGATCAGGTTGTATGGCTTTTTAACTTGCCTTGCTTTGCAATTGAGTATTTATGATATTCAGAGTAAAAATGATTTTACTGATCTTACTAGGTCTACCAGTAAGCTTATTAGTTCCCCTATTCACTCGTTGTAGTTTTGTTGTTGTGTACATATATGGAGTGTGTTCTTACACTTGGATGTAGATAGATTATCGATTTATACATATGGTGTAGCTCATTGCATTTATTGTTGTATCACGACATAAAGGAATAATGTGGAGATCATGGTTCTACCAATCCACCTTGTACATACTGATGCGCAGGTTACTGGCATGCAGACCATCCTGAACCAGTGGTCCACTTTGAAAATAGAGCTTACAATCTGATTAGCCTGGTTCTTTTTTTTTGAAGTGAACAGTTTTCTTTTAATTCTAATAATCCAACGCACAGCCCTCAGGACCTCTCTCTCTCTCTCTCTCTCTCAGTCTGCCCATGCCCATCACCTGTCATAGTGCCCGTCGGCTCCAGCACCTACCCCTCTCTGGCCCTGCTGGCCACCTTCTGCCCATGTGTTAGAGCATCAAAAAAGGACTAGACTACGTACCAGTCCCAACTGGCACAGGTCTGGTACCTGAAACTGAAAACCTTTCACCATGCCTAGGCCTTCAGCTTTATTTATCTGAAGCTAAAGTAAAGGAACTTGTTTAGCAATTGCTTTAGTTGTTTGGATCTTCTATTTTGTTATATTTTCAATTCAATGATAGCTGACCATGGTTGCTGTATATATCATGTATCTATAGCTTCTATTTACTGGCATAAACTCAATCATATTAAGCAAAGAGCACTTAGTTCATAATATACCATACACAAATTTATTCGAATTTGATTAGATTTGGCTTTAATCAGTAAACTTACTCCAGATTCCCTTCTGACAGTGCCAGTCGGGTGCTAGTTTGTCACTAAATATTGGCCTATTGATTTAGCTAGAGTCAACTATTCAGGGAAAAAGATTAGAGCTGACTTGTTTTTGTTTGTACTTTGTACTTTGTAAATATAGCTACGATCTGATTGTTTAGCAGTTACATGTTCTTTCATTGGCTAAATATTGAACAGCATGGGAACTCTGTCAAAAATTTCAATTTTTGTGGATGATTTCTCTTTTTTTGGTGTTCACTAGTTTTTATGACAATCATTACTATTAGAAGAAACTTCTATGAGATGTATCATCCTTGAACTAGTTTATATGCTTACATGATTATTTTGCTCTCAGCCTCCTTGTTGCCAACCAAATGATGGATCATGCACCTTAGGGATAGAATGCAAAGATTGTACTACGGTATGACATCTTCCCATCTTCATAAGTTTATTGAATATGCTGTGAGCATCAGCCAGTTTTTTCATAACAAATAGCACCCATTGTGAGAGTAAGATGGACAAGGTTCGTTAACCTAAAAAATTGTTAAGATATGACACTTGCAGTGTTCAGTTCAAAGCAATCATTTATAATATTAAAATTTAAAACTTGATGTTGATTGATACTATAGTAATAGTTTATCAAATTATTATTTCTTTGTTTCAGGAGCTTAATTTTCTGAAACATTGTATCCTAAATGGTCTGATCCAGTTATTGGATGTTCTAAAACTTACAATATTTTGTGCTTTCAGTGCTTCCGCTATTTAGATTTGCACGATGGTCGACCATCAACAGTGCAATTCAGGGAAAAGCTTCCTTGGTTTCTCAATGCTTTGCCATCTTCTAATTGTGCCAAGGGTGGTAAAGGAGCTTACACAAGTAGTGTGGATCTCTCTGGTCTGTACTATGTTGTCTACCTTCTTTGTCATTGGACGAAGTGTTTAATACTTTAGCTAAGGCAAATTTCATGATTATGTGTATTTCAGGCTATGAAAGTGGTATAATTGAAGCATCGGCTTTTCGTACTTATCATACGCCACTTAATAAACAAGTAAGACCATGGGTCAAAACTATTTTAGCATCACTAATTGTTATCTCTTGGAACTTCAATTTTTTGTTGTTTCTCACTTCAGAGTGACTATGTGAACTCAATGAAAGCTGCACGGGATTTCAGTTCTAAGATGTCTGATTCACTGAAGGTATGATGCATTAATTTCTGAGATACCTGGTATAATTCTGATTACACTGTTATAATGATTGTCATTTTGTGTGAATATTTTTCTGGCATGATGAATTTTTGTGCCATATCAGTCTCAAGACCACTTGAACTCGAACTGCTGAATTAATTTATTTTCTCTACATGTCAACATTTACCCATGGGGATCTTCCTCTAAATGCCACTAGAGAGTTTCATGGTGTTGAGATGAATGACATTTTTTTTCTACAAAACTTTTTCTTGATTGACACGTTTCAAAATTGGTTGTGCCATACATTGGTACCTTGGCCACAATCAGAATGGAATTTTTCAATACCTTTCTAGCACTATACAGTTCAGCCTGTGTGGGCATGTGATGATCAAAACAACAGTGCAGAGCATAAAATGTGTTGCTATCTATGGTCTAACACCACATGGTCTTTTGACCTGTTCAAGTGGCAGACATGACAAATTTAAAGAACACCAAAAATCCTATTTTGTTTTAGTACAAGAGGGAATTGGTCAAATAATTAGCCCATTTTTAGGACCATTCAGGAAGCACACTCAGGAGTTCTCTTTTAAAGTTCTAAAACAAGCCATGGAGTCCCAATTATTTGGTGTTGGCTCTATGAATCTTTTCTGGCCACTGAACTTTGTTGAGAGCAATGTGCTATGCTATAAGCATTCTTTTCACAAGATAATAAGTCAAATTGTAGCACAGCTAAGATGTCATTTTCAAGGTTATTTGGATCAGTGATTTAAAAAGCGCTAGACGCCAAAAGGCGCCAAGGTCCAAAAACGCCCGAGGCGCTAGGCGCTCGCCCAAGCGCTCGCCCAAGCGAAGCGAGGCGCTAAAATATAAAAATATATAATATAATTATTTAAAATTTTAAATAAAAATATGCTATTAAATTAAGAAAATCTATTAACAGTATTGAAAATTAATCATTTCAAATAAACTTAATATTAACAGTATACTGTATACTGAGCCTGCTGATTGAGAAACGAGGAAGCAGCGACGAGTGGCGACAGCGGCAGCGGCGAGCGGCGAGCAACGACAGCAGCAGTAGCAGCGGCAGCGGGAAAGGGAGCGGGAGGCGCGAGCGGCGACAGAGGCAGCGTTTGCGAGCAGCGACAGCGGCAGCGGGAGGCGCGAGCGGCGACAGAGGCAGCGTTTGCGAGTAGCGACAGCGGCGAGCGGCGACAAGAGCGACGAGCAGCGGGAGGCACGAGCGACGACAACAGCAGCGTTTGCCAGCAGCGACAGCGGCAAGCAGCGAGATCGAGATCGGGATCGGGAGTGGCAGCGGCAGCGGGTTAGAGTTGGGTAAGGGTTAGGGTTGGGTAAGGGTTATATCGGTTTAGTTAGTTCGATTGAACCAACTAACCAACCGAACTAGGACCGAACCAGACCTAAAATCCTGGTTCAGTCGCCTTAGTTTACCCAGGCGCTCGCCCGAAGCGCCCAGCGCCTGGGCTCGGGCGAGCGCCCAGACGGCGCCTGTTTGAAGCGCGCCGCCTGGGAGATTAGCGAGGCACTCGGGCCTCGCCTCGCCTCGCCCGAGCGCCTTTTTCAATCACTGATTTGGATCAGTTAACAGGATTGAAGTAGATGTTAGAATGAGATAGTTCAGGGCTTGGAACAACAACTTGTTGCTGCTATATAGTGGCTGCAAATGTATGGAGCACCAAAGTGTAGCTTATTCCCAGCTATTCCCAGCTATCATGGGTTCGCAAGGGGATAGCCTATCTGTGATCATACGAGGTAGTTCGATGGACATAGCAGATTATAGTATTAGCAATGGTTTTAAATCTTAGTCTGATACTTCGGCAACCCATTAGATTAGTACCATTCCTATTTGCTGGTGGTATACCGACCTGTACGACCCAGCATCAAGTTAGAAATAGTACAAAAATCAAATATCAATCAGTACCCACCTACATGGTGGTCCAATACGAGTACTTGGTCAGACTGATAAAAATCGGCTATTACATATACTGGTTTAATCGGTATTTGAAACCCTGGTATCATCAGTAAAGCAAATGTGAAGGTCTTGCAAAAGTACATAGCTAGCAATTATAGTGATTAGTTCAGTACTTCACCTGTTCATTATGTTTTCTTGTTAACTTGTTTAATTGCAGATTTTATAGATGTCATATGGTTTTCTAAATTTTTCTTGTATGTCTATAAGCTTAATCTTTTAGGTGTATGGTCTCATGTGTTATAGTGTTTTTATGGATTTTGGAATGTAAAACCATGTTATACATTCATAATTTTCTTTTAGCTTTCATTTGTTCTCTTATATTGGGAACTGCAGAAATTTTGATGTAAGAATTTTTCTTTTTGCATAAGCATTAATGAATGATTTAAATGCAGATGGAAATCTTTCCGTATGCAGTGTTTTACATATTTTTTGAGCAATATTTAGATATATGGAGGACTGCTTTGATCAACATCTCAATTGGCCTTGGTAAGTTTTCTCATTATCTTTTGCTATATCATGGTTATGTAGATTCTCTTGTAATAAAGCAATCGTAGTTTATTAATGATGTAGGACCTCATCCTAGTGGGTTATCATAGTGCTATTTTTCCTTTATCATTCAAGCATCTGCAATATTTAATGCGAAATCTCATGTGGGATCAGACATGTGCTTTACATAAGTTCTGACATATTCCTTTTTTTAGCCTTGCATCGTCAAAGGAGTGTGATCCACATTATTGCTTCAATAAGTCCATTATGGGCCCCAAAACTATATTGAGCCCTTGCTTAACCAAGAAAATCCCAGTTTGTAATGTATGGACAAAATTATCTGTTTTCAATTGTAACAAAACCAAGAAACATACTAGTTGGTAACATCTATAAAGTGGGACTTGTAAGCAGATCTCAAATTACCAGTAGCGGGCCACCAAATTTATATCACCTACGCTTGCCTTTTTCTTTTGGATGTGTGAAATTTGGACACATACACATGAAGTTTAACATCTAACACATCACAGATTAAACACACTGGTACCTATTGCTAAATGATATTACTGCTCACTTTGGTTAAATGCAATCACTATACGAAGAGAGAGAATGGAGAAGGGGAGGGGAGTGTGTTGCTAGATAAGGAAGAAGATGGGAAGGGTGAATGTATTGCTAGAGCCCCAAAGGTAGAGAGGAGTGGGAAGAGTGAAGGCTGGGGAAGAGATAAGGGAGGGGTTGGGGATTGCTTGAGCCAGAGAGAGGGAAGAAAGAGGATACAGGTGATGTACTATCAGTGACGAGGGGGGAAGGGAGAAGTGAGGATGGGGGGGTTAAGTGTCAATCGTTGAAAGGGAGGAGAGTTGACGACCCTTCGTTGACAACAAGCAGAATCGTCATTTGTCGGTCATGGTTTTGCTGCCAAGAAGGGGTTGGGGGGAGCGGGGGAGGTTTACAGTTTTAATTTGGACTTGATCAAACCAGACCAAGTGGCACGAACCTGACTCAAGTGGCATGAACTTGACTCAGTAACGATATGATAATCCTAACAAGGTTGATTAGTTGTATGATGCCCATGCCCAAGCACTCGCCTAGGCAGCACCCAAGCTTAGGAGTCTTGCTTGGTCCATGTTGAAGCACTCAAGCCTCGCCTGGCTGCCTATGCGAGCTCTCGAGCATCTGTTCATTACACTATGGAGTATAGAGTTAGATTATTACTTTTCTTAATTCTCTTTATTTTTTTTGTCAGGTGACATTTCCATTATTAATACAGTAAATCCAAGTGATGTCTTATTTTATTTCTAACCTCAACAAAACTCAAAAGAGAGAGCAACAATCATCCGAGGAACATGTTTAGGGCCAGGCTATTCCTTCGCTCCTTTCCATTTTTTCTTTATAGGTTACACTAGCACATCATGGTCATGGTCGATCTTTTTCTTTCCTTTTTTTTTCTAACCCACATACCATTTCAACCTTCAATTAGCAGCTAGCATGCTGAAGGCACTTAAATGTTTGGATGTAGGGCACTAGCATTACGTACAGTCTATTTTTAGTTAAATCTAACCTGCCAACATCACACTTCGTGATCTCCTTGTCAGATGTGGATTATAAAGATGCATATTATGTGCTAGTCAAAATTTGCAATACCACCTGGTATGGTTTGGTACGAGCAGTATGTATCTGACAGGTAAACCGGTAGTTGTACCCGGCAGGGTACTGCTCAGTATAGGTTGTATAGTCTTTGTACTGGGCATTATCTTTTTAGGCTTTGTACTGATACACAAAATTGTGAACCTTGGTCATAGTATTGTTAGCACACAATGAGCTACTACACTTTAATATGATTTGGTAATGAGTTGAGCCTGTCCTAAAAATAGTCGTTGCATGCCGGAATTCTTTATGATCCAAACTGTGAAACTTAATACACACTGCACAGAATTCTTTGCATCTTCTTTTGTAAGCCTTGCACCCTTGCCAGAATAAGTTTTGGTTCATAGAAACAATGAAATTGGCCTGCAGTCAACCTTAATAAGCACCCTGAAAACTTCTTGCGTTAACTAGGAGGACGTGGACTGCAGGAACCCTAGTCAATAACAAGAATAGGCCCGATCATCTCTGATATCATTGCCAAACTTGTAAACGATCTAAAATTGAATTTTTGAGAAGCAGCTTGTTGTTTTTCTGTGTTATGGTGCACTCAATTGGCATGATAATCCTCTCTTTGAATGGGGAGAGAGAAGTGGGAGGAAAACAAAAAACTATGTTACCTTTCCTCAAGAAGAGGATGAAGGAAAAAGAACCTTACTGAACTTTCTTGGGTGGCTTCCTACCAACTTTGAGGGCCTACAAAGACACAATGCCTGAAGGAGGGACAAGACTCCATGCAGCAAATTTGTAAATGGTGTTGCTGTAAAATGGAGAAACTAGTTATATGGAATGCTTAAAATTGGATGACAAATGACTCAGTTGAGCAGGATAGTTAGAAGAGGGATGGTAATAATCTGAACTTACACAGGAACTTTAGTCATGTTGGAAAGATAGGAAATTAATGATGGTTGCAGCTAGCAATCACATCATGTATTGCTTGTAAGTCATCCGGGACTTAGGCATTGTGCCATGTTGGCCAAAAGATGTATCTGCATCATTCCATCTTCTAGACATGCTTTGTAAATACTTGTCTGATTTTGTACCATCTTCCATAGGACTGATGTTTATTATTTGGCATCAATTTTGAGAAATATTCTTCAAAGTTTAGCATAAAATTAATGAGTTACTTGAAACATGAAAGCAACTACTCATAGTTTTAAGTATCTTTTCAGTTGAAAGGCCTTAAATAGAAAATTTTGTTTTGGAAGTGTTGTATTCACTATAATAGGGGAAGGTAGCAACTGAGTTATAAGCGCTGATGGATTTTGTTTTATATAAATAGGTGCTGTCTTTGTTGTTTGCCTGGTTCTCACTAGCAGGTATGGAATAAACTTTGTGATTAGTTGTTACCTGGTTTCATGTGAAATCTTAAAGCCTCACTTTTCTTTGCAGCATATGGATATCAGCAATAATTTTATTGGTATTGGCAATGATTGTCATTGATATGCTGGTAATTTATTCCCAACAACCATCTCCTTGCCAATTATTTTGTTACCCATCTGGCCATTTATATTATGCTTAGTTGATACATGTTTCTATTAGAAATTGCAATATTGTGGTATGTTTTCAAGTAAATTCCCCCACTGTGGGCCCTAGAACAGCCATAAATACTTAAAATTTTGATTTTTTTTCTTTACAGTTTTGTTTATCAAGTATTCTGTTTTACTCTTTATCTTGTAAACTTGAATATGTTTTTAGTTCTTCATCATCTGTTATGCATATGTTTTGCAAATTTGTAGCAACATATTATCTAATTTAAAAACTTAAAGATTATGTAATACGATCAAGGATATTAGTACAATTAAATATGAAGTATGTTTGTTTGGTAGGCCTTTTTGTAGACAATATAACAATGGTTGTTCTATGTAGCAACCACCTTTTCTTCTGAAATACCTCAATTAGATTCTCTTGCAATAATTAAGCAACTTATAAAGAAGCATACATATGTTTAAGAGTTTGATAAAGATGAATGTTCGTTTTTGTTCAGAAATGCTTTATGTTATTTGACTTGATGCAAAGATAGAAAGTACCTACAAATCTTTTCCATTATGATGATGAGATAAGGATTATACAGAGTTTAGAGAAATGAAGCCAAGAGAATAGGTGACGAGATATATTTAATGGATGATAAAAAGGAGGGATCAAGGAAAGTGATGGTCAGACTTCCAATCTTCATGTGCCTGTTGCTTCTTTTTTTCTCTCTTTGTTTTGCTCACTGCCGCATGTGTGTCAGATTATTGATAACCCAGTCTATAGTGATGTACAATCCTAAGATGAACTTGCAAGGACTTAGTGAACCTATAAATTTATAGTAGAAAGAAACAACAAAAATCCCTTATATTTGTCTTCATGAAATTGTATACTTTTGTCCTTTAACATTACATGGGGAAGAGTCAGGAGGCCAGTAAAGGTTAATTGAATGATAAATGAGTTTGCAGACCATATCATAATACTTCTCCTATTTAAATATCAAAATTATAAAGAGTTGAGCTAGCAATCCTGATCATTAGTTAGTTTCTCCAAACTAGGCATTTAACCAAATATATAAAAACAATAAATTGGTGGGAATGTAACTGTTTTCTGCACAGCCCATGGAACCTCTTGATTCCACTAAGGAATTTCTTTTATGACAATATAATATCCCCTTGTGAAAAGCTCCATATCATTCATGTTGACAATATAACAGCTGTCAAAACACTATTCCCTTTGCACTTCTGTTTGCGATTTTAAAATATGCTTCCTAATTCTAACAATGGCCTAATAGGAAATTTTGACAAGCAATAGATAAACAGGCAAATAGCAAAGTGAATGCTTGAGAGAACTAATTTAGGAAAATTAGTCATTCTCTCATAGAGAGGGTGGGCTTTGGTGCAAGGGTAAGGTGACTCTTGTATGAGATGGAAGACTAGTTTCAAATAGGAGGATAGGATCTTTATATTTAGACCCTCTCCAGATCCCTCATTGATGGTAGATTTATTTAGTCTTCTAGGAATGACCTTTGAAATGTTTTATTTTCATATTTTTAGAAACTGAAATCTCTTACCCAAGAAATTTTCTTTGAGCCAAGTCAAGAATTCTAATATCACTCCAGGTGTAATGACCTATATAGAGTGCATATTAAATCTTCTACCTAATGCATTGAACTCATCTTTAATGAATGGCTTTGAAGCATAGTTCATATGCTCTGATATGATCAAATTGGAAAATTTGATAGAAATGGATTGACATAAATTGTCTGATGTATAAAAACATGCAAAACTAACGTATATGCTTTTTAAAATATTTTAATGAAAATTATGAAGATTAATACATTAAAATTTTCTATGCTATCTGTTAATCATTTCATATAGACACAAATTTGTAGGTAAATATTAGATACGCCACACAAAAATCCAAAACTTATCTACTTACAATGAAAATTATGAAGATTAATACATTAAAATTATCTACACTATCTGTAAATTATTTCATACGGACACATCATATTGTAGACAAATATTATATATGTCACACAAAAATCCCAAAACTTATATTCTTACAATTTTGAAGTTATCAATGGATCCCAATGTGAACTTAGTACTTATTCTAATCACCATGCAAATGAAATATAGGGTAATGCAAAGATAAATAAAAAAAATATCATTTGAAAAGTGTATTTACTGCATCTGAAAATTGTTCTAGATCCCATGATATCTTCTTTCTCTATAATTGGATCTCTATTTCCTTAAGAATTAAGAGCTACCCTATCCTCCCATTTCCTCTCCCTATTTTCTGTTTGCAGTAAATGGCAAACAGAATGATAACAATGTCTTCTCCTCTATTTTGTGGTGCCTTCGATATGGACCGGATTCACTACTATGATGTGTAACTAGTACACCCACCAAGCAATTTCCTTGATAAATTTTTGGTGTTGCAACAATTCCAAATTGAAGAAATTCAAACACTAGCCATGGGAAATTACTGCTCATCATACACTGCTCTGTCAGTATCCTGTTACCAAGTTCAGCATTAGCCGCTTAACATTAGTCAAGTTTAAATTTTATTACAAATTATTTTAAAAATTGTTTGATGACTTTCTGATGTAATATAAGCATTGTTTTCAAGTAGCCTTGTGAACATTGGTTAATCAAACTTCAAAGCATTACAGGTTCAACATGATCCCTAATTTTGGCATCACATGGTATTACGATATATAGCCAACATCATGATTAAAATTACTGTATTCATCACATCAGGGTACTTAACTGACTGTTTGTTTTGCCATGTAGCATATTTCAAGATCCCTTTATTGTCTGGCATATGATCCTTGTTGTTTAAACCAATAAAAATCATGATAATCATGGACTCGTAGAGTCAACTGATAACTTTCAGGTGTAAATAGTGCAGAATTCTATGAACCAAGGTAAACTTCATATATTGACAAGCAAGCATACTCTATGGTTTAGAAAACTTCATTAGGAAGTTTAACAAGTATGACTCATTTGCAAGTTATTTGAATAAAATTTAGTATTGATCTTGTGAATATATCTTATAAATATGTTTGTTTTTCTATTCTTTTATGGTCCATATGTGAGTTGCAGAGTGCAATCACAGCTGAGTCTGATTTTATGAAAGGCTTAATGTTATATTTGTTTTCTTTCATTTCTTGTTATGCTGATATCTATAAAACACTTTACATTTTCACATTTCTAACACAAATATCATGGCAGGGAATCATGGCTGTTTTGGACATTCAGTTGAATGCAATTTCTGTTGTAAACCTTGTGATGTCGATAGGAATTGCTGTCGAGTTTTGTGTTCATATAACACACGCTTTCTTGGTGAGTATCAAATATGTTTGTTAGTCATATGGATATGATGTTGGGAAAACTTGTTTTCTGGCTATTTGTTTTCTTGTCAAACAAATTTAGGTTTGTTTCATATTTTTAGAACTCAGTGTAGTGTCTTTCAACAGTGTCTCTATGTAACAATTTAAGCCAATTTTCCAAGACCTTAGTTTCTTTTTTATTGACAAATAGGGCACCTTCTCTTTTGGTTTCACATCATTGTCTAGGGTTCAATCTCTAATGATTTGAGCACCACATCCTTCGAGATCAAGTTTCTTTTGGTCTAACCTGAATTACTTAGTGACCAACTGAAATCTGCAATCAAATGGTTTTTCTTTTTAAGGATCATTTTATCCAACAAAATGTATCCTATTCTGGTGAGTTGAAAAAATTTCTCATCTCCATTTTGATATACATTGGAAAAGTTTTCATTATTTTACGTTATTCTCTCTTTTATCAATATGTATGTACTTGTTTTTTTCTTAGGGAGATGCAGAGAGAGAGAGAGAAGGCCTCGGTCTAGTGACTGGTTCCCCTTCATCTCTTTCCCCTCTTCATCTTGAAGATGTCCTATGTTTAATCCTCTTGATGAGGCTTTCTCCAAAATATATAGGCATATTAACATCTTCAACTGGTGTCCAAAACAGCTTTCATTAGCATATAGAGAATGGATGGTTTTAACAATTTCATTAGCAACAATTTCATTGATGGCTTAATCAAGGAGATGGCAGACGAAAAGAAGAAGAGGAGAAGACCCAAAGAAAGAGGGGGAGGTGGAGAGAAAGAAGGCATTTAAGGAGATGGAAGAGTTAAGAAAAAGGATAAGATAACTATCATATCCTTGTACATAGAACAAAAGAGTCGGTATTGGTACATGTACTTGATGTAGTCTTACTCTCTAGTACAAGTAGGTATATCAGATTACCACTGGGTAAGCCTGGAACAGTGAGCTTGTTGGACCTGTAAATGCTTGTCGGTATTTGCCCATACAGCCAAGACTTCAAACCTTGCTTTCACCATCAAGTTATAGATAACAGATGACTTTGGAGAATGGGGAGAATTCATTAGATCTTCTTTATTGTTAAGTAAAATTTTTTTTAAAATTATTTTGTTCTTCGGTAGTTGTATTTTCTAATTTGGGTATTTAAATTGCTTCTGAATTCCAACATAAATCTGATCCGGTGCCAACAGGTAAGCAGTGGTGATAGAGGGACCCGAACCAAGTTGGCTGTGTCCACCATGGGTGCTTCTGTATTTAGGTGAGTTCTTTGTTCTTTTATCTTGTTGTTTTTGTAGGCGTCGTCCATAAAAGATATATACTAGTGAATCAAATATCATGTCACTTTTGAAGCTACTGCTTACATTACCCCATTAATCTGAACATCGATAATTTGCACTTACGTTGTAACTCCAAAATTCATTGGTTCATGATAGTGTATGCTTGATATTAGATTGTGTTTTAACATTGTTCCACATGTTAAGAATAGTCCGACAGTATCTGACGATCATCGTAGGCCTGTTATATTTACCCCTCCGGCTGTAGCATTTTTTGGTTTACTTTTGCTGAAGTTCTACTGAAAGTCCACTGAGGTTATTTGAGATAAAAAAACACTGATGCATTTATTACAATCTGTGGATCGTGAAAATTGTGATCTCTATGGTACAAAGTCGATCCAGAGCCATTTGTCCTTATCGTAGCATTTGCGAGATCATCATATCAAAAATCTTAACAGTTCCTTTTTCTTCTTTCTCTTGCAGTGGAATTACCCTCACGAAGCTAGTCGGAGTAGTTGTCCTCCGTTTCTCAAAATCAGAAGTTTTTGTGGTTTGTGATAAAATCATTGGCTTGTCCTTTCAGAGTTATGTTTACAAAAATACGGTTCTCACCCAATTTGCAATCGTGTCTTGTAGGTTTATTACTTCCAAATGTATTTGGCATTGGTTCTGATTGGGTTCTTGCATGGCCTGGTGTTTCTCCCGGTAAGACCACGGAATGCACCCTTTCTTGATGTCTAAACAGAGTTTTTCTTATTTTTTCTTTTTTGGGGTGGGGGGGGGCGTAAAAGCTTGGTTTTAATTGCCTGTGGTGCATATTTTTAGGTGGTCTTGAGCATTTGTGGTCCTCCTTCAAGATCTATGCCCGTCGACATGCAACAACACCAGCAGACGACTAGCTAATGGCACGTCAATCTCTAAAATTGATGGAGCAGCCTTATTCTCTCTCTCTCTCTCTCTCTCTCTCTCTCTCTCTCTCTGTGTGTGTGTGTTATGCCATTGTATATATTTCTTAAGTTCCATTGCTGCACCTCCTTGACTGATTCGGCCGATTGGAATTTGCCTTCCTGTATATTTGAAACTGAATCACATCAAAGAAAAGAAGGAAATTCGAAGTATTTTTTGCTTCAAATAATGAAAAGCTATTGATTAAATTTCTCGAAAAGTTGTATTGATATTTCTATAGTTATGAAAGTGAAACAATTAAATCTATTTACCTTGACGATATTAGTTTTATCGATGAAAATATAAAAATACAAGGTAAAAAAATAATTTTATCGTTCGATGATGATAGATGACGTTGATGGCATCGGTGGTGGTGGACCTTTCTCCTTTTGTATCTTTGTCGATCGAGCAACCATCACCCTGCGATCCATGCTCTCTCGGCAAGCTCTACATCGTGTCCAACCTAATCCACCCTAATCATTCATAGCACCTCCTGCATCAACGATTGTTTTTCCACCTTGATCGCTACACATGTCTCATTCATGGACAACCTGGGATCCTCATCGAAGTCATTTCACTCCTCTCACGTAGAGCGGCCCCATCGAGGGATGTTGGCGTCACACTCTCCCACCAGGTCTTGGAAGGGGGTCTTATTGGTGAGGGAGGAGGGTGGTAAAAGAGGAGGGGGTAATGAGGTCATGAGGTGAGGCCAGAGAAGGAGGGACAGGATGAGAGCATAGTCGGCGAGGTAGGAGGATGCAGCAAAAGAAGAGGGGGTAATGAGATCGTGAGGTGAGACCAGAGGAGGAAGGGCGGGATGAGAGCATAATCGGCGAGGTAGGACTTGAAGTGTAAGCCAAGCAGGATGTTGGAGAGTTTGAGGTTAGTGTGCATGACCGACAGATTGCTCTGGTGGAGGTAGAGGAGGCTGGTGGTTAGGCCCTCTATTTTTAAGCACAATGTCTAGTGCAAGGATCGCTCAGCATCTACGTAGATGCCAACGCAACTACAAAGGGGGAGGGGTCGAGGCTACGATCTATCCGTCGGATCAACGATAAAGCGACCACCATCTTCGCCATAAACATCGTGACGACCACCACCATTTGCATCGATGTAGAGCGACGCGAGACGAACAACGATGAGGTCAATAACGTGCTCGTTGTGGAGGTAGGTGACGTTGCGATGAGAGTAGATCTTATCATCATCGAAGACGGTCAAGTAATTGCATCAGTGCCAATGCCAACGACGTCATCATCAGCCACCACCGACATCGTCTGCCACTAAACGCTAAAATTTTTTTTTACTCTTTATTTTCATATTTTTATCAAAAAAATTAACGTTATTAAAGTTAATTGATCTATATATTTTACTTTCATAATTATAAAGATACTAATATAATTTTTTAAAAAATAAAAATATTAAAATATTAAAATATTGAAAAATATTGAAATATTAAAAATAACTAATTATAGGGAAGAATATGTAATTAACCAAACGAATAATGTGGAGGTGCTTGTCTGCATGGGTGATATCAGTATCGCATAGGTTATAACGACAGGTCAAAGACTCTTGCTTATCCGCCGATAAGCTTATCGTTGGCAGTCGCTTCTTATCCGATAAGGACGAGTACGTTACAAAGTCTTCGAGATTGGCCCCGTAACTGACTCCCTATTTTTGACCCCTAAAAAGATTAGGTATTATAACTAAATGACACAAGAAGCAGTCCGGCGTCACATAAATCCTCCGCCATCGTCCTCTCCTCCACCCAGCCGCTCAGAGGGAGAGGGAGAGGGAGAGGGAGAGAGAGAGAGAGAGAGATATGAGGTGTGACATGAACCTGGTACAGCAGGAGCGGCAGCATCTGGAATTCCCGATGCATCGAAGTCGGCCGTCGCTCGCGGTGCCCCCACGCCGCCTTCGCCCCCGCCGAAGCCAGTCGGGCCGGGCCCCGCCGGGTGCCACCAAACCGAGCCGCCCGGTCCTAACACGGAGCGTTAATTCGGTTCTTTCTCCATCTACTCCTCCAGCGGAGGACCCTAAGAAACCGCATCCCTGGACCGAGTCCCCGGTCTGCATCTCGTCGGACTTGTTGGCGAAGCTGGTCCTGGGAGCCGGGGGCGGTGACGGCGTCCCTGATGCGGCAACCGCGCCCGCCGTGTTCGAACGAGGACGGTTCTACGAGCTCTACTCGGCGCGGAGGAACGAGAGGCTGCAGAGGAGGAGGAAGGAGGAGACCACGCTGGCCGAGGAACCCGGCGTCGCGGTGGACCTCGAGAACGGGCGGAACCCGAAGAGGACGGAGAGGGCGACGAGGTCGGTGCCGGCGGACTTGTCGACGAGGGAGATGAAGAAGCCGCGTCACGAGGCCGGCGTTACCGCCACCGCCGACTGCTCTGCTGTTGTCGCCCGATCCGTCCGAAGGCTGTGAACGGCTGCGAGGTCGATTGATATCTGAAGCGTAGGAACGAAGATGTCGAGTGTTCTGCATTAGGAAAAGCCTGCTTATGTACCACTAATAGTTGGGTGAAGAACACACACGAATCGGTGATGGCGTTCTCCCTTCTCCTCCTCCTCCTCTTTTGTCGGGGTGGTGATGACCCAAAGACATGTCTCCCCAGGAAAGCATCAAGAAGATATCGGTCACCTTCGTAATCTAACATGTCATCGAATCACATCTATGTCTTTAACCGCCAGCTTTCGCCTCTGGCGCATTTACCATGCACTTGTTGTGTGCTGCTTCCCTCAAGTAAGAAGAAATGGTAGTCAATATGGTGATGGAAAGAATATAAACAATAATAATTGGCAGTCAAAGATACAATGCAAATTGGTTGCCGCCCTCTTTACTTGCAGAGAATGATCCTGAATTAAATTTGGAAAAGCTACAACAAGAAAAAGAATACTTATGGACATGGTTGACCAACCTTCAAAGCTGCATCACAACCACCATTATTGTTACCATTGCCTCTTTCTAATGAACACCAACCTATGCAGCTGCCATCACCACTCAGCACTCACCACCAACACAAACTGAGGATAAGTAAACATCTTAATATCTGTTCTTCCATAGAGGTAAAATGGAAATCATAGGGGAAAAGAAAACGGGCATGAAAACTGATTTACAATAAGCCAAATTCTTTACTGATTAGACGTTCCCCTTTGAGGCAAATACAATTAGTCAGACTAGGAATGTTAACTAATTAATGCATTTAAAGGTTTCATTTGGACAATTCCAAACTACATAAAACCAAAGAATGACATCTTGCATCCTACAACACCTCGTCAACCAGTGGATGGATGGACAAGTATGTCTTGTGGGCATGGTCTCATATGTCACCACAATCATGCTAAAATTAGGAGGGAGGAAAACCAATACACTTTTATACGTGTGTATATGTACACTCATATATAAACATATGCACACGAACACACAAATGCACAATGCTCAATGAATGGTCCTACACTAAACCTCCTCTCTCATAATTTTTTCAAGAGTTCTACTTCTTTGTCTTAGATTCAACTCACCTGATGATACATAAATTGGTACTGGCATACTTCGTAGAAAGTGTTCCACAAACCTAGCAATTCTGGTACCATCAATCGTAACGCACGAGCCCTAGCTAGAAGCTAGGAGTGGTACAACACCGCAATCCACAAGGCCTAAACATGAACAGGTGACATATTTCATGTACATATGATTGAGCATGACTTAAAGGATATATACATGAAACATATCATTTGTTCAGGTTTAGACCGTGTAATTCTCACAAGGTTTCTTATGGGGATTACAGCATTGTATCACTCCTAGCTTCTAGTTAGGGCTGGGGCAATTATAATTTAGATAACCCTCCACTAGGACTTGATCACTTGGCATAGGTTTTTTTAGTCACAGTTCATAGAGGTTGGCTCCGCTGAAGCTTGACGGTGCTAATATTCTATCCACGTAAAAGAACACCCAAATGATCCTGATCAGTTCATTTTGTAAGATTTTGAATATGAAAGACATGAATAAATGGACTTCAGGAGAGAATAAACTTTTCAACCATGATGGATTACCAGTCCAAGTCTTAATCCTTCTGTGAACATGTACAAGAAGGCACACCTGATACATGGAGGAAACTCGATCAATACATTCCATAGTTGCTATTCATCCTTATATAATGTGGACTTATTAATTATCCAAGGAGCCAAAGCATGAGATATTTGAAAGTTTCCATGCAGAATATGAATCTAAACAGTGTTCTGCTATTAGGATTAATGGAGTGCCACAATATGTACAGTTAATGTGGCCTCTGCATATTGGTCTTTCAAGTGCAGCAGGTTTCAGTATCAACAGACCAAGAAATTGTGACTTGATGAATTTTTGCAAGTGTGATGAGTACAGTACCAAATTCCAGTGTTTTTCTCCCAAGTTCTAGACCAATCTTGAAATTAAGAACAGAAAGAAATGAGTTCAAGTCGTTACAAGGGCATTAGTTAAAATGATTGTCTCACAATTTTGACAAACACAGAGTATTAGAAGTCACAGCAGAAGCAAAAAAAAAAACTATATTGTGGTAGTTCTCTATACGAGTATACATAGAAACAACCAAAATCCAGCATGTTGTATTTCTTCATAAATCAGCATAGGAACACTGGTTCATATCTAACAACTCATATGGGATATAAGGTGGTCAAAATATTATGTGAAAAGGTTAGTTTAGGCCTCGATTTTCTTTTTCCTTTTTCAAGTTCCTTATATAGTTATACTCTGGTGGTAATGTGGAGTTGTAATTCTTCATGACAAAATTTGTAGAATAAGATGCTCTTATCTTAGACAAAGTAATTGCTGATATTTCCTTTGAATTTCCTTTTCTTCAAGTGAAAAAGGAATGTTACGGGAATGTGCATGAAACTTATACATACCAAACAGGAAATTTGCCTTCAGCAAATGTTTCATCTTCCTACTGAGGTCCATAGTTCTATATACATGAAATTTATAGCTTCAGGAATGTGCATGCTTAAGACCAAGGAATTAAGTCTGGGTGATTTCACCCGATCTTGTCTGAAACCAAGCTTACCATTCCTAAGCTCACAACATTGACCGAACCAAGCAATGAACACCAATCTATACTGGGCGATACTAAGGTTCTTGTCTCAAATTCTGAGAGTTATTAGCTATGTTTCTTCAAACACGTCTTTAAGGGACTAAAACCCTCGGAAAACCTTCAAGATTTGTGCCACAAGTATGAGTACAATTCATCTGCTGCAAGAAGTGAATCGAGCTTACCGGGGCAAGGAATCTCGGGCCGAGCGTGCTCTTCCTGGGTCGGGTCACCGGTCCTCCGGCCATTGGAAAGATTCGGAATCTCGAACACGGCAGCGAAGCAATCCTCCACCCGCTTCCCGATCGGATACCTGATCCAATAAGAGGCGGCCTCCGGAGCCGCCAAGATTAGTTTCTCCTCACGATCTTGAGATCGAAGGACCGTGCGGTTCCGTCCACCGCCAACGGGAACCAAGATAACCGAAAGAACCAGGCGGCGACAAGATCGCTGCGGAGAAGGAGAACTCCTCGGGGATCTTTGTCGCTTTCCAAGGGGGAGGAGAGGGCTTTCATGGGAGGAGGGGGGGAACAGAGCGAGGGCGGTATGTGGCGGTAACGTATCAGTATTAATACACCTTACAGATGATTCCCACATGAAATCAGGATGATCCAGATCATAGACCTATAGCTCAAGCTTTTTGTTAGGTTTTGCCACGTTTCGTGGGTTATGGTTTGGGTTTCTTTCGTGGGTATCTCCTTTGCCTCACTCGACGTGGCAGTCAGCTTATGGTGGACGACACGTTTCCGCACTGCTGGCTCCGAACTAGCGGCCTTGGATCGGCCCACGTCATCGAGAAGAGGATTGGTCTCATAAAAGGGTTGTATCTTTAGTGACCCGAGAATCCCGCCTCCCTATGAAAGAGATAACCATGGGTGGGACCCAACATCTTGACCTCTCACTGCCGGGTACAAGAGTTGGCCAAGAACGGCTGGCACCTTACAAGCCCTCTCGCGCCCTCCTCGGTCGTTCCGCCGCTGCCCGAGCCCTTATCATCCACTTCCGCCGCCCCCGGCCACCACCACCTAACCGCTGACCGAGTGCGAAAGGCGCTTCTCGTCATTGAAGGCCTTGTTTGGCACGCGCGCTGCCACCCCGGGCTCCGGCAGCGCGGCAATGACGCCCCGCCCCACAACCCAGCGGCGGCGGACGAGTGGCAGCAGGAAGTGTAGGCCTTGCTGCCTCCGGCAGCAGCGTTGCATTGGGTTCAAGGAATGGATGTGGGAGTAGGAGAAGGGCATGGTGGAGAAGTGTGGTGATGAGGTGTGATCACAAGTCGGCTGCTTGTTCTAGGGGCTTACATACTAGCGAGGCTCTTGGAGAGCACAACCGGTGCCATTGAGAGAGAGAGAGAGAGAGAGGAGGAGGAGGAGGAAGAGTGAAAACTCATCTGAAGAAGGTTTGGCTTCATGCATTAATCATTCTATTGTCAATTGATCACAGTACAACAACTACTTGGGCCAGTTGATCAAATTGAAAGCCTGAAGACTCAATGATTTGATGAGATGCAATCATTTGTTATCATCTCATACTCCACTGATTGAGCATGTAGTCTGAAACAGTAGCAGAGAATAATCACATTTTGATCGTCCAAGGTTCTTACAAGGGTCACAGACTGCCATTCATCATCTCATGCTGCGTCATATAGAATTTACTTGCGATTGCAAGAGCATTAGTCTGGTAATGGATGAGGAATCCACATTCTTCCTATGGAACAGCAGTTGTCTTCAGAATGATTCACTGTCTTGCCTGGTTGGTATTCATGAATTCCTTTCCAATCTAATCTGTATTTTTATCTTGTATTTGAAGATGAGACTTATATGATTTCATTTCGCTTATAAATGACGCAAAATTAGAACTATAATTGAGAGGTTTAAGACTTGCATAACTTTGGCTTCAATTTCATCTCTAGATAAAGTTGTGAAAAGTACAAGTTTGATGTTAATACACTGTCTTTGAATGCTAAGAGATGATATTATCAACTGATTGCTTCAGGGGAAAACAGGGCATAACTGGGGGATTGATGTATCCAGATGTGGTAACATGGGCATTGTTGCAGTAAGCCCTTGTGGTATCTCCCCGAGATGTCACTGGTATGTTAACATTGTCGAATTGGATGTCAGTGCAAGGGACAGTCTGGCTGCAGTTTAAGTTGATAGCAATATCTGTCTTTGCAGTTCCAGCACAGTAGGCATATCTCACATTGCTAATCTGCACTGCATTTTGCTTCATGGAATCAGAGAAAGAGAATTAGCAGTCAGTTACAAAAGGTTTTTTTTTTTGTTTCAGAAAAGAAAAGCTATTTTTGCATGCTTTAATTGAAATAGACTTGATAAACTTTCTGTACCATCAACTTATATATGACACTAGAAAAAGATAACAAAGAACAGAAATCAAAGACATCAAGGATATGTAATTGACCAGCATTGTCCCATCTAGTAGAAAGAGAGGTAAAGCATTTGATCCCCTACATACTTCATGGTCATATAGGACACTCCTAACTGAACACACATAAGGGAATGTATATGCTGTCATCTGCTTCTTAACCCTCTAAATACTATTTAGGCTTAAGACAATTCATGAGCCCTGATACTCTGCAAGTTACTGATTTGACTATCTTTACTAACTATCCATTGAAGATCAAAATAGGAAATGTTTCTTATTTGACTTTCTCAACATCTATGTATTGACAGTAAAAAAGTGTGGTGTACAATAAATGAATAATTAAAAAGGTGTGGTCAAGTCAATAAATTTTGATGCAATTTGATGTATTTTGGTGGCTGGTCAACTATTTTATAACCTTGTTTACGTGTTTACTATCTAATCTTCAGGTTCATCACATGCTCTGAAACCTTCTAATGAACATGTGGGAAAAGATTTCCATCAAAATTGTGGGAAGAGACAGAAAACAAGGGCAGAACCGTGTAGCTATCATGATGGTGATGATATATATAAAAAATATCACATCCGTGATGATGATAATTTTGGTTATAATAGTTGCATACCTGAATGGTATAATTGTTGGCTTTAGCACCATAGTTTTGATCAATTATGATAGGATTTTGTACATTGTTGAATTTGATTTTCTCGAATGACATTGATTTTGCATAACCTGTGGCTCCCTGTGAACAATTTTCAGTAAATCAACAATTAAAAGTTAAGTGTCAGTAATTATTCAGTAGGAAAGTACTATCAGAAGAAGTATTGTAGTCAATAAGACTGGTTAGAAGCTGTGTGTGATAGTAGGTGATTAAAGTGGTGTTCATTTGCATTGCTCTGAGTATACTTTTTTGAAATACATTCGTTCAACAGCTTCTAAATTTATAAAAGACTAACGGATAACTAAGGTTATCAGCATTTCATCAATTTTTAGTCTCTTCAAATAAGATTTTCTGCAAAACAAATATATAATTGAGATTGATGTATGCCAATAAGGTTGTTATATGTATAATATTAGCTCTTATTAGAAATTTTTCATGAAGCCTAGTCAACTGCATTTAATAGAAAATAAACACATAAACAAAGTAACTCCATCAACTAAGTTTTGATTATGTGTACAGTATGCAAAGAACAAGATGCAAATTGTCAAAGTACATAACTCTAGATTAAGTTTGGATATGAAAACTTATAAGAAGAAAGAAATAATTAGGAGATGTGAAACAAGCTAGGATTTAGGATATTGAAATTTACCTGCCAAGTTTTGATCCTAGCACCATTGGTTGTGTTAAAAAAGTTCACATAAGATACTTGAATCCTTTCGACTGAAACATTTGAGCCTCCCCTGCCTAAGCTTCCTACACTGAAGAAATTGTTCATAGCTTTTAAAGTAAAAGTAATAATTACAAGGCAAAGGTCAGCTGAGCTGAGACCGGACAACCTAATATACATAATCATGCATGTCAATGAAGTGAATTGGAGACAGTGACATATACAAAATCATGAGTTCTGGTTTCAGCTTGGATCACATAAGTAGATCACATTCTATTAGTAAATTGTTAGTTATGTCCATATTTTGGCCAGAAACATAGATATGAATGACAATGAAACCAATATTTAGGAATGAAAAATTTACTTCCTTCGCTGTTCCTTCTTTTTCTCTTTTTTTTTTTTTGAGGGTATTCTTGACTTCTAGATTATTATTATAATTTCCAATAATCAGGACAATATTACTTCATGGTATTGTTGGATGGTGTTTATTGAACATATTCTTTACACAACGATCACCTAGGTTTTAGGGCCATCAACCGATACATTAAGTTTCCTACTTATCAGGACACCTATAAAGAGTTGACAGAAGCATATGTTATTCCATGATAACACCTTTGGTATGTCATCGATATGATGAGCTATCTTTCCTCAAGAAAAACATATATATATGTATGTATGTATATATATATGTATGTATGTATGTATATATATATATATGTATATGTATATGTATATATATATGTATATGTATATGTATATGTATATGTATATGTATATGTATATGTATATGTATATTTATATCAATGAGCTCATGGAAGGGCTATGAAATAATACCAATGTAAAAATACAGATATGACTTCATTTTAGGTGACTGAATTGTCTATATATATGGGCCATGGAGCATACTCCATCTGTTGGTTAGATTCTTTTGCTGAAATTGTTGCTTGTCTCATATAAGATGTCCTCTTTCTTACTTGAAATATCTTTCTGAACTCTGTTTTCTCTCTCCTTTTGCAGAGATAAGCTGAAATCCAGATTTCAGCTAGTGATGCTTCCAAGCAGGAAACATTCAAAATCATGTAAAATCAACATGTTTGGTTGTTAGCTTTTCACCTTATTCCATGTCCCGGACCACATGTTATTCGTGTTACAACTATGTCACTAGTACGATCCCCGATTGAAATGCAGTCATCACCTGTTACACAAGGAATAATTTCCATATCAAGACAATTTTACTTGAGAAGTAGAACAGTAAGTTGAGACACAAGAAGGGCATCTGACCTGTTCCTATGATGGTGTCTTGGATATAAACATGTCGGGAAGCATGGATGTGGATGCCATCAGTATTGGGACTCGTCCCAGGAGCTGTGATGTTAAGGTTAGTGACGTAAACCCTGTTACTGTCTATTATCAAAATATGTGTCTGTGGGCTGTTTATGAACCGCAGACTGCTCACTGCAAGGTCATTGCACTGCACAAATTTTACTGCCTGAATGAACACAAAACAACTTCAGTAACTGTACTATCATCAATCTTTCTTCTTGCCTCAAGTAAATACAATCTTTTGTGATCTAGAGATCCCTGAAGGTTTGCTAAATTGTTTGAGGTTTCATGTAAGTTTTGAGGATGTAAGTTGATATCATAAGATCTAACTGATCAGTAACCATGTCTTGCTAGGGAAAATACTCACAGTTGGCGCCAAAGAAGTGCATCCCTGCATCAAGGATTCAAAGACGACAGAGAGTTCAGAAAACAATGCAAGTTGTTGGCATCATACAGTTCATCTTAATCAAAACTGAACCTTTCTGGGATCGAGTTTGCAAGATTGCCTCCACCAGTTGGATCCTCGGCCGTCAAACAGACCAAAGCCAGAACTGGTGAGTCTCAGCCCATCGACGGACTTGAACTGAATCCAGAGGGAGGCGTCGGTGAAGTTCCACGTGCTCGGGCTGTCAGGTGCCACAAGTGTTCCTTCAACCTGTGCTAGTGAACATTATTCAAACAACCGAGAAGTTCAGATGTTGTGTCTACAGTGAAGAGGTCTAGACTTTGAATTTGCCTATTAATGTCTAGTGTGTGTATGATCGTAATGTAATATGTCAACCAATAATCTTCAAACAATAATTAAGTTTATTGTCACTCTGTGAACTTTGAGTTTATTGATATATGGAGTTTAGAGAGAGAGAGAGAGAGAGAGAGAGAGAGAGAGAAAGCTTATGAATGGAATTGAGATCCCCGATACAAACCTGAACCAGGACATTGGAGGCCTTGCATGGCCCCTTAAATATGATGGGGCTCACTAAGAACTTATTCTTCCCAGGGATGAACATGATGGGAAGACCTGTAGCCTTCCTGCATGTAGCTTCCCACGCATCTGCAAATGCCTACAAAGCAACCAAACAGAGAAATAAATGACTCACTAAAGGACCTCTTCTTCTTCCTGCGGAGGTCTGACGTGAGCAAGAAACAGAGATTGGCATTTGCCTTCCCCATAAGCGAAACAGAACAGGCAAATGGACATCGGTGGGAGACGGCGCGTGTAAACGCTACAGAGTTGGCTTGTGATCACTAGTTTGGCACGACGCTGTAGGAATCTGTGCAGCGGTGACGCTGGTAACGTTCAGTGATCACAAGCATCGTTGCAGAAACTCCTCTCTCTGCTGTTGCACCTCTGCAGTTATCATAGAAAACCATGGCGGGTTGCAGAGAACAGCGAAGCAAAATGCGACGAGGAAGCTACCTGTGTGTCGTCCGTGATGCCATCACCCGCAGCTCCATAGTCTTTTACATCGAATGCAACGAGGTCTTTGATGGCCACCGGGAGATGAGTTAGGATGAGGAGCAGCAGGGCAGGGAGAAGCTGCTGCATGAGGTAAGAGAGTAAAGTGAGGAGATGTTTCGGCGTGTGATGCAGGGAATAGAAGCTGGTGACTCACCATGTCCTCCGCTTTGGATCTTCCGGCACGGAACGACGGCTCAGTGCGAGGAGACGCTGCAGTTAGTATAATATGTATGTATCCATGGAGAAAGAGAGGAGGGAGAGTTGGAAGACAGTGATGGCTTTTGGATGAAGCTTATTCTGATGGACAGTTACATACGGAGCGGAGAAGGTCTAACATCCAACAAAGTAGAGACAAAATCTCAGTTACATTCGGAGAGGAGAATCTCTGACATCCGACACAGTTTGAGACAAAATCTAGTATACGATACGGTAGTTTAACTTGAATCTAATAACTTGAATCTGACCAGAATAAGTATATTAAATATGGATATTTTAGTAATTTACGTTAATCCCTAGCTAGAGTGGATTTAGGGTTAGGGTTAGCCACCTCCTCTATGAATGTTTTAACATTCGCCCCCCTTCTTTTATGCATCAAAAAGATGTATTGGAAAAGATGAGAAAACGACAAAAGAATAAGTCCATAGGTTTGATTTGGAAATATGATGCAATTTTTTTTTTACAAAAACTTTTTTGGAAAGATTTTTTTTAATATGAATTATTATTGTCTTCTCTTTTATTTGCATTTCACTCATCGATGTTATCCGACTGTGAGACATATTTGTCTTTAGGTCCGGAGAAATATAAGGTTTTTTTTTTTTACTTAAAAGTGATCCGATGATATACCAATACACGAACCATTCGGTACTACTATAGTACTGCTACTACTACAGCTACAATACTATAGTGCTATACTGTAACAATGCTAAGTATGAAAAAATTTATAAAATAATTTGGTACACCAGCGTGTACCGTTTGATACGCACTGATGTACCATTCAGTACATCGGTATCATGCCGTACCGAACCAACCTCGAAACACCGGTGCAGTACGATATTACATACCTTGCTTAAAACTATGTTGAGCAAAGATTATTGATCTGATTAAATAGATAAGTAGACAGGGAAGAAAGCAATCAGGTTAAAGGTAAGAGATCAATGAAAGAGTTAAATTGCCTGAGGCCACAATTTACCCTATAAATAATTTAACTTCTACTGTATGACAATGCTTACACTTTTCACATCAAAAGAACAGTTCAAAATATCAGGAAAAGGGAGGGGAGAACATTAAAGATTCACAACCCAATACAGCACAAACTAAGCCTCCATTGCAACCCCAAAGTGCATAGCAGCAGTTGTATATATCATGCATTTTAAAGCTCTTCAAGAAGTAATACATTCATGATCCATGTTTTCATGCTCAAGGAAATGAGATTCAACTCGGCCACATATCTGGCGTTCTGACAGGAGAGTAGTTGTGTGGTGAATCCATTTTGAGTAGCAATTTCTTCTATCCATGAGAGATATATAAGCAGCATAAGGTTCCTACTGAGGTAGCTCACAGATATCCGTGTGTATAAGTTACAGATAGATAACAAGGTTCTTGGTACAAACCTCACACAAAAAAGATATAATTTGTTTTCGATCGGCGTGATGATCTAATAATAAGTGTACACCTAAATACACACAATATATGATGTTTGACGTACCTTATAATAGTCCATGTATCACCCATACTAAAAACCAGAACAAGTGACAGTGCAGCTCTGGAGGATGAAAGGCTAGAGTATCATTACTTGGCCGGTTTTGCCTGACTGGCAACAGACATGGATCGCAAACGACCTGCAATTTGAGTGAAGGATGGCCTTTGTGCTGGATCAGGGGCCCAGCACAGCTCCATTAGCTTTCTCCACTCCGGATCACATGTAGCTGGCACTGGGGGCCTCAGTGTATTATTCACGATACCTCCTGCAAAGTGTTTTACAAATTGATGAAAAAATATGCAGATTACAAAATTAGTGCTCCACAAGTTTTTTAAAGGAAACGAGGGAAAACAAGATAATAACTAAAGATGAGCACCAAGACAGCATATAAACCCTAGTTGTATCATAACCAGTGCATTTATGAATCAGTCTGTCATGAGATCTTGAAACTTTCCACATGATGATGGAACTAAGCACATTACGTTTATTGCTCTGATCACTGGAAGGAAGTCGCTTAAGCTCACTAGATATTTAAGAAAATGCAGCAACCACGACCAGTTCAGACAGCTATCGATGTTCAGACAGGATAAATTCTACAACCAGATATCAGTGTGCTAGTGACAATTCAGAAGCTAGGCCCTAAGAAACCACTGATAAAAGGAGCTTTCTTAGTTAAAAGGCAATTTTTTCATTTTTGCAGCTCTTGAAAAAATTAGGTCAGAAAGAGCAGCTCATTAAGAGGTTCCTGCAACTATATGCATCTTTGGCACTGCATGTAGTGCTCTTTTTTTTTTTTTTTTGTAGTGCATTTGTTTAACTCTCAACAACCAGAATGCAATTAATCAACACACCAATGGGTCCAAGATTCACACTCTCTAAGCAACAGAAGTGTTTTTCACAAAAGCTAGTTGATTATATATATATAATATATAATCCATATATATATATACATATATATATATAAATATATATATATACATATATATATATAAATATATATATATATGTGTGTGTGTGTATGCGTGCGTGCGTGTGTGTATGTGTGTGTGTATATAACGTAATACTAATAAGTCATATATCAATTTAAATTAATGTACCACAAAGCATACCTATAATGGCACCATAATGCATGTTGGCATAAGGCTCTTCACCCGTGAGAATTTCCCACATAACAATGCCAAAAGAGAAAACATCCACCTGCAGTTGTCACCAAAAATGATAGTCATAAGAGATGGAGATCAAGTATGCTTATCATAAGAGATTTCCTAACTGATGGTTGACAGAATCACAGGTTTCATATCTTCTGAAGCAGGGAATAAAATGGAAAACTTAATGTTAAGGTTTAATTTAAGTTAAATTACAGAAGGCCTTCAGTAATCCAACCAATATTGCAGTGTAGAAAAGAAATAAGAATCGCTTGTACCTTTTCAGACACCTTGTTGCTGCTTCCATTTAGTAATTCTGGAGCCATCCATGGTAGCGTGCCTCTGACACCACCAGAAACCAGAGTGTTTCGTTTTATTTTTGACAAACCAAAATCACCAACCTGTAACGTTAGCCAGAAACAAAGTTAACCATATTTGCGATGAGCATCAACATAATAGTCTTTGTTGTGTCCACACAAGGATCAAAGTTTTCACAGATTAAAATAGAGAAAATAACGAACTAAATTGGTGGTAATAGTAACTACGAATGAGCTATAAAGAGAATACCTTACAAATGGGACGTGACTGATCTTTAAGATTTACAAGCAAGTTGTCACATTTTAAATCAAAATGTACAATATTCTTTGAATGCAAATATTCCATCCCAAAAGCAGCATCCATTGCAATGATAAGTCGTTTACGGCGATCAAGGTACCTGTTAATTTGCATGATTAAAAGAAAAATATTAGTTTATGCAATAAAAAAATGTTAGTCCATTAACAACAAAAGAACAGAAAGGATGTACTTGTCCTTGCGTAGTAAAACATGTCGAAGAGAACCATTAACCATGAATTCTGTTACAGTTGCTAAGGTACCCCCTGGTCCATCTTTGACAACACCATAAAAGGCCACCACATTGGGATGATGGAGTTGGGAAAGGATTTCAGCTTCCCGCCAAAACTCTATAGTCTGAGAGCAACCACTTGTTACTTCTCTCAAAAGTTCCTACCTCTTGATTTACTACTTACATTATAGTTAATTGATTAGCAACAAGCCACTTATATATGGGTTTAATTACTTTTTTGATTCAGTAAGAATAGTAAAAGAACAAGATAAAAATTGGAGAATCTACCAGTCTCTCCTTCTCGGATGATCGGCCAGTAAAGCAGCTCTTTTTTATTCGCTTTATAGCCACATCAGTGCCCCTCCATTTTCCATGATATACAGTGCCAAAAGTGCCAGAACCCAGTTCACGCAGTTCTTCAAGATCCTCATTTTCGATTATCTATGAACACACAACTATTAGATAAGCATATATTGAATCAAGATACCATAAAATTATACAACAAAACAAGGTCCTAACTACATGCAAAGCAAAAGACAAGCAAAAGACATTCATACTAGTTGATGAATTGAAAGAAATCATGTCCTAGTGTCTAAACACATTCTACAGATAACATATAATGAACTAAATGGCTCAAGAAAACAGTGTTCTGACTTCTGAAACAAATTTTCAGATTCCCTATGCTTTCTTTACAGTTGGACGCCTTCTTTAATCACAATTCAGATACAGCTTGTTCAGAGTTTAACCACAAACCAGGGCCCACCTACAAGGACAACCTTCTTTAGATGCTAAACATGAATCATGCAGAAGAACTCAATTGACGATTTCAACAGATATAGTCGTAGCACTATATTGCACAATTTATTGCTAAAAACAGTTGAACCCAGTCGAAGATTTCAACTTCAAACATTATTCAACACTAAACTGCACAAATGATAGCTAAATATAGTTTTATGAACAGTGGAAGAACCAAAAAGAACATGTAGGATGGAAGATGCTCTCTATCAACAAAATTGGACTCCATTTGAACGTAAAATATTAGTCTATCATATCCAAATATTAACTAAAAACAATAAAAATTGCAAGCTAGGAAATATTTTACCTTCATAATTACAGGAAGTTCACTCAGAGATTAAAACATGAGTGAAATGACCACCTTCCACAATTGAAAGCTAATGCATGATACAAATCCCTTTAAAAAAGTAAAATAGCCGACAAAATGTCTTTATTTGCAATCAGACATTTACCAGAACTAAACAAGACAGCTTCAACAAATTCACAGTATATCACATATCTTACCTGCAAATTACTAAGATCAAAATCATCAACAGAAGCATCCAAAACTGGCTCAGCTGCTTCCCCACCTTCAAATTTTGATTCCTAGAATCAAAAATAATGTCATACCACCTGGTGATAGTTTAATATTAAATATGAAAATAAATTTTCTGTGCTGCAGAGAGAAACATACATCATTCTCTGAAATATGTGTTTTTAATGTCTCTCCTAGCTTTGCATAAGGATTTTCTACCTGCAAACCTTCTCCCTTCTCAATTCCAAGAGGATGAGGGATTTGTGATGGAATATAAACCTCGTGCAAAATATTGGTATTATCTGCAATGGTATTGGATGACTCTTGCATTTCCTCACTGAAATCAATTTGGGAATCTATGTGACCAAAATCAACTCTCTCATTCTCCAAAGGTGCAAACTGGTATGGGCTACAAACCCCTTCTTCTACTTTAGGAAGCACAGATGAGTAACTAATGTGATCTTGATCCATAAGAGAAAAGTCTTTGCGTCCAAACTCATCCTGGGCCAGATTTCTGAAGAAAGACCAACGCTTAGGTTCATGGTTTTGCATGTTCACGCTAACTCCAGCATCATCTTTGCGCAGCAGATTTATATTTGACAAGTTATCAGCAATTCCAGCCTTATAAAAGATATCAGAGAGCAGATTAGGTGGGAACCTATCATTAATATCAATAAGAATGCGCTCTGGGGTGGGAGCAGAAGTTTCCTCCCGAGAGACAGCCCCAACAGTACTTTCCACCCAACTAAATGCTGGGGCATGTTGCACATTACCATTATATATATCCTTGTTAGATGTGTCTTCCCATGGAATGTCAGCAAGAACGGAAGGACCTTCCTGTGCATTAATAAAAGCTCCAACATTATGTGGCTCTCGGATATTGATCTTGGTTACATCTATTTCACCAACATTTGTGGCCTTTTCCATGTGTCTGCTCATATTTGATTCTGGCAAAATCCTATCTTCAACAACAGTGGGCTTATTATATGCAGACTTTGGAGGTGCATGTTGAGACTCAGGCATCTGAATCTTCCTCCCTTGTTTATAATTTCTTTCATCACTGGCATCAGTATGATCAGAACCTGCCTGAACTACTGAACTTATTGAAGCTCCATTTGGATCCTGCATATCTTGATTAATCAAAGCACTCATGGGCTGAGGAGAAGAACTTACAGTTTCTGATACTTGTAGAACAGAGACAGGTTCGAATTTATAATCTTGATTAATTGTATTTTCCAATTTCTTATATTTTTCTAAAGTTGCATTATTTGAGCATGGAGGCTTTGCTCCAGACTCTCCCTCGACAAGAGTGTCAACCGCTTCAGCAATAGATTCTTGAGCTCCAGTGGGACATGCCTCATTTATCAGATAGTGAGAATTAATGGAATCATCGGATTTAGACAGTCGATTTAGAAACCCCGCCTGCTCCCTAGGAAGCCTCTCAGATTGGTAAACTCGGAAAGGACGCGAAGGTGGATTACCGTAGTTTACATTAATAACATCAGTTTCATAGTCAGAAAAGCCAGACATTAAAGCTCCGCTGGAGTACTGGTCATCTTCATTCATCTCAGAACCATGTCCAGCATTCACAGTATTGGTCGATGACAAGACTGGAGCAGGTTCCAGTTGTTTTCCTTTATTTTTTGGAGGTTGCACAGATGTCACAGCGTCTGGTGCCACAGCAGCATATGGAATTTCAGCATGCATAGAACTTGAAGCTGAAGCATCATGCTGATCTATGGTTTTGGCAGGTTCATTATTGTGGGAATTGATATGCTCTCTTTCCACTTTTTTCTGAGAAAAACTATCAACTGCCAGTTTTTCATTCTTCTTTACAGTTTCTCTATCAAATGGACTCACACCATTGTATGGATCTTGCAGCATGCTTTGATAGAAAGACTGTTGGCCTGGAATGTCCGTATAATTGGATTGGTACTGATAATCAGATGGCATAGGTAGAACAATAGAGTCTCTGCTATCTGCATTCTGATATCTGTCAGGAGGATTGATGGGATTGTAAGCATAGTGTTCACTTTCAACAAATTGGTATCTTTGGCCCTCAAAACTCTGAGAATGGCTATCGTATGCAGTAGATGAGCTTTCCTGCAGCGTTGGAGTGAATGTAGTAGCAGATGCTACAGGAGCAGTAACATAACCAACTGACTGAGTCGCAACCATGTAAGGATTAGCTCTTTCAGCCTCAACATTAAGATTGAGTAACTGATCCAAGTCGCTTATTGATGTGCTTGTCAATCCATGCCCGTGTGAAGATTTTCCAGATCCCAAATCGATGCCATTGACCGCAGCAACATACTGGATCTCAGAATCACCCTCCATACTGCCCAAGCTGTAGTGCACATCATCAGTATCATCGGAAGAAAATAGAAACATCCTGAGTTTATGCGATCCATCAGCTCCTTCCAGAACAGTGTATTCCTCCATCATATTCTGTAAATCTTCATCGCATGAGACTGATATCAAGGCATCCAGGTCTTCCCCAGGCAGCTGATACTTAACAGTATGAGGCCTATTATATATTGCTATTGTCTTTTGCATGAGTTCGTCCCATGAAATATCCCTGCTTATTCGTATAATACGCGTATCACCTCCTACATATCTGAGTTTTCCATCACTGGGACGAGGTATGATCTTGCCACCAAAACTGCAGAGGAATTTCATCCTTTTTGATAAGACATCAGGATATTCTGACAAAGAATACCCATGAAGTGTTGTTCGACTGCTTCCCTCACCAGATGACGCTCGTGGCATGGACCATGATGATTCATAATGAACTTTACGATCAGTTTCAGAGAAGTTTTGCTTCTCAACCTCCTTAAACTGCCAACTATCTCCGGTCGCAGGCGCTAAAACATCCGATGCACTTTCAGACCCCATGTGTGGTATCAATATACCCGTCATGTCTGTGTAGCCAGTGGCCATATTTTGATCTCCAGTTGCAGTTTGGATCATAGGCTTCTTGGAGATTGCTCGTTCTCGCATAAATTCAAGAGCAAACTCCTCTCCTGTCTGGATTGAGTAATTCAGAACAGGTGTTGCAACACCTAATACACTAGCCTCTGGTGGTCTGACATTAGCACCAGTAGAGCTTGGCGGAAACTGTGTGGATCTTTGACTTGCAGAGCCAACCCCCTTTCTAGCATCCATTGGATTATATTGAGACATTCAGAACTTGTCCAATCACTCTACCAACTCATATTTATCTCTCTCCATTTACCAATAATTGAAAGGGAGGAGCCCAGAGCTAGACCAACATGTAAAACGGTTTAGCGTACAAACTCTCCATAACTCCATGCTTGACCAAGCCAAAAATTTCTCTTCTGATGACAGGGAATCATAGGAATTAAACCACGCAGAAATGTAAGCACTTCTTAGCTCTGAGAAGAAAAAATCCTGCAAATAGCAGAAATCAAATTGAACAGTCATATAACATATCAATTAACCAATCAACAAGAACTTAACCTTCAAAAGTTATGATGGATTATGCATGAATCATGATTCACTAGTGTGAAGAACCACATTAAAACCTTAGTAGCTTGCTCACATTCTGACCACATCGATGCAACTACAATCTACCAGTTGTAGGCATCCAGCAAAATGTTGACGCCTCACCAAGTCAGCATTAACTTAAGTCTGAAGCTTAAACAAAACTAGGGTTTGAACCAATACAAGACACACCAGGCAGCTGACGGAACAGTCTGCAGCGTGCAGTGTGCAGTCATGCACATTCTGAAGCCAAGCTTGCGTCGCTGTATGAACGTGGCAGATGGTAGGATTGAAAGAATGCTACCATAATCCCTATTAACATCGGAAGATGGGAAACTAAAAATAGGAAGTAATAAGATCTAGGACATGAGGACAAGCCACATCAACAACAATGAAATTATCTGCCAACGAAGCTAAAAAGGATCAATTTTTAGAAATTTCTGACCCACCTGTAGGTCAAAGTCGAGAAGTCTTCACTGCTAGCTCATTCCAACCCCAAGACGAGCGAGCTCCAACATCACTAACACAGCCTGTAAAGACGATAAAAGGGATTCAATTCATGGGCAAGAATAAGGCATAACTATAAATCACGACCTAAATCGGACCAAGAAGAACATCGAGTTACAGATACCTCCGACCTCAGAATCCGAAAACGCTCCGATCGCAGCAACGGAAGCCGGAAACCACACGGATAAGCTGAAAAGGTTAGGGCTACAGATCAGACGATCGATGTCCAAGATCAAAACCTCGAATCGTTCCCAAGGGTCGACGGATGGAAGGAGGAAGCTCGGCGGACGGGGGATCCGCACGGGGCGCTCTTCTCGCTTGGTCGACAAGCAAGCGAGGTGGACAGGAATGGAGGCCGCCGTCCTTCCCGACAACGCCATTTAAACCCACGGTCCGGTTCGGTCCAGTCACCGGTTCGAAACTCCGACCCGGTCTGGAGGTTGACAATTGAAAAAGCGAGAGCGAGTGACAGAGAGACAGTGAGAGGGAGAGGGAGAAGACGCCGCCGTTTGCCGTCGAGGTCTACCGCCTCCACCGCTATGGAGAGGGAAGGAGAAGACGAACCGCCATGGCTTCTCTTCTTGCATGTAGAATTCCGCGAGCCGACGAAGATTAGACACACTGTGCTTGCATTGCACGCCGCAGAGACATGAGAGGGCAAAGGCTTCATCTTGCATTCACAGTCTTCCCACATCTATGAACTCCACATGGTCAACAAATATGAAATCCAAACTGCACTGCCGATAGCATCATCAAAGCTTCCTTTTACCAACTCCCATTAGTATCAAATGCTAAGCTTTGATCCCAACATCTTTCTTCCTACTTGATGAAGCAGGGTGTAGGAATCATCATCAGCTCTTTCCTGTTTGGTGAGCTGATGTTTCATTTGATTATATGATTCTACCAGTTGTGTTCTTCCAAGTCATTAACGTTTCTCACACTTGCTATGTAAGAGAGACAATCAATGAAACAAAAAGGTTATAAGCATACAAAGTACACAATTGCAGTCGATTTCACTGCACAAATCCAACAGTTTCTTCATCCTTCTCTTCCTGCAGATAGATTTACAAGCGAAGAAGATTGTACAAAACATCTAATCTTATTACTAGTAGCATCCAAGATGAAGTTTAGATTACTGTAATGCCACTTTGACAACCATTGTTGAGGACATTATTCCGAAGGGAAGGGAAGAAAAGGAAGCTCCTCTGCACCGCATCCTTGCCCGGTCGAGCTGCCTTCAAGAGAGAGACGATGTGCTCCATCAGCTTCTCCTCGCAGGGCACCCTCAGTGGCCCATCACTGGCCGTCCCGAACTCCTCCTCTGCCATCTCCAGCAGCACCTGAAATATGGGGTGTTCCAAGTACTTCAAAGGAACCATAAACCTCTTCCCTTCCTTGGCATACACCACAAAGTGCCCCTTGCTTCCCTTCCTCCTCCCCTTGCTCGCCAGCCTCTGCCATTTCCTCAGGATCAGCTCACTCAGAGTGTGGGAGCTCATTTGGCTCTCCTCTCAGAGCCGAAGGAGTGGGAGGAAGATGATGGGGCTGAGGAGGGGCTTTATGGGCTGGGGGAAGGCAACATAAATACCACAAGGGAAGAGGTGTGAGGAGGGGGTTGGTGGGGCGCGTGTGGAAGAGCCAAGGAGTCATGTGAAATGAGATCTATCCATGAAGTAGGGGCATGCGAAGGACAATATGTTCACTATGTCCTCTTTTAAGGAACACATCCTTGAAATGTGTTTTGAGTTCCTACAGTGCTCTTTTTTTCCAAAGATTGACTCATGATTAATTTGGATGGTGATAAATATGACACAAATCAATAGGTAAGCAGATCTCACAATAAATCTTTGGTTTTGTATGAACATTAAGAACAGGAATTGATGATGTAGTCCATGCATCAAGAGTTCTAGCAGTCCTTTATGGAGAAGCTAACTGCAGTACTTTTGATTTTGGAGATTATAGGACCTTTCTTTGTCTCCTTATCTAAATGGCCAAAAACAGGATATCATAGGTAGATAATTTTTTTTATCTCATGATAAATTTTAAATATTATTAAAGATATTTTATCTGCTGTAGATAATTATAAGATTTCGCATATATTTCGTAAAGAAAATAATCTAATTAATTAGTTCTTTAATCTTTCGATTTGGATATCGTATTGACACGAACTGTATTGTTTATTCCTATCGATTTCATCAATATTTTTAGGTATTTTATACCAAAAACATACCTTTGATCATCTTTCAATTAATTTCTGCATTTATTTTCTCTTTTTTCAACTGATAACCTTCCTGTGCTTGCATTTTCTTAACCTTCTGAAGGAAAAGATGATACTATACTCCTCTTTTGTGCTAGTCTTTAACTTCTACTGTCCAATTCAAAACTCTAATTTGTTGTTCTTCTTTTTAATGTAAAGATTTGTTTCCTGTTTCTTTCTCTCTTTTGATGCAGTTTAGAGTTGTTCTATTTGTCTGAAGCTTATTGCTTATAAAGTGGTTATATAATATTGCTTTGCAAATTCCAACATTCCCTCATCCACACTTCATCTAAGTGCATCCATCAAGCATGAACATGTTCTAAGTTATCACAGGATGAAATAGACTGCTTACTTATTTCATCCTAATCCAATTAACTAATTAAGTGCTTAAATTAATATATAATTTGGATTAAGTAGGCCATTATTTTATAACTTATCTTTTATTATATTTGATAGAACATATTATGGATTCCGTCACGAGGACACGACCCCCGTCATGTCAATTCAAGTACGGAGCCTTGGGAAGAAGACACAGCACCACCAGAAATATGAGATAACAACTGTTCTCCTCCCGCATCGTCTCGCATCGTGCTAACCAGCATCACCGCAATAAGGATCGCTCCGGGAAACTTGAAACGGTGCCGCATGGCGCCATCCGACATATCTCGGGTGACAAACATTTGAAGGTACACTCGTCGCTCGGGGAGTCAACCGTCGCGTGAAGGTTGTGTATAACCGATCTCAAGCACTATGATAAAAATCCCTTGCCAACATCTGACAAGGGGCATCTGGAATATTAGAACACCACTAACTTGATCTTTGGATGGGTCTAAGTCGGAGATCTTCCTCCTCATCGCAACCTAAGCTAGTGTGTAAGAATTCGGTAGCGACAAAGATGGACAAGCTTGCTGAAGAGGCGTATACTAACCAAATCCAAGCCCGATTCGATCAGGCAAAAATCTTATCTCCCGTACCGTCCTAAACATCGTCAATCGGACCAAATCATATCGACTCCACGGTGACGACGACATAAAGTTCACCAACAACATGAACTAGAAATATTTTCTGCAACTTTTCGATGACAGAGTTCAGCATACCATCATCTATGCCTTGTAAGGAGGTAGGAGTAGCTATCAGGGATGCAACCAAGCCTTCCTGCATTCCCTTACATGAAAAGAAGACTCACTCGAGCATTGGGGTTAGTGCCATCCTCACTAGACATTTGACTGACTGAGTTTCTCCGATACATTCTGATGTTTCTCCAATTTCTGGATCCGACTCTTAGAAAATTGTTGATTTTGATGTGTCTGCCACCGTTATTATCTCGGAACATAAAATGATCCGTAAGCATTGCCCGGATTCGAGATAAAGGAAAATCCCCCAAAAAAATTGATCGGTAAAATCTCATAGGTTGCGAAGCAAAACAGAGGAATCCGTCGAGGAGAGTTCTTCACTAGCATATTATGGAGAGACCAGCAGCAGCAGCAGCAGCAGCTTAGGATTAACGAGTAGCATTCCATGGAATTGTAGCCAACTTCTTCCCATCCATCGTTAAATCCACAAGGCACCAAAAGCCTGGGTAAGGTGTTCGACCATGTGCTTCACCCCCCGGAACTCGAGTGCTCGTGTAATAGAAAAGATAAAGATGTCGCCCATGGCGGCCATGGCGGAGCCGGAGAGGTCGCTCTTTGGCAACACATGCCGGTCTTTGGTGATGATGATTCGGTGCGTGTAAAGATCGACGTGCATCATGGCTACTTGTGGGCGAGGGAAGAGCAAGTAGATGGATGATCCGGTTGTTCTTGTTTACTGGACGTGAGAATGAGGTGCATCACCGCGAGCTGTTTCTGTGTACAGCAAACGAAGGCAAAACCTGTACAGTAGCAGCGAGCAAAATAGATGAAGATGGAAGAGCTTAACGAGAGAGGAGGGACGACATGGACCGACACACGACCGACTTTTTGCTCCATTCGAGGCGGAAGGTCACCTGCGTTGTACTGCCCCTCGGGCCGAGCTAAGCAGACGCTCTCACTCGCGTGCGGCTTGACGACTCATATGGACTTGTAGGGCTCGCACCCCAGACACCGTAAGTGCCCTGTAAAGATGACGCGCCTCACGATAACAAGTGCCACGAGAGAACCGAATGGCGTGTCTCTACCGACCTCTCGAGTTCGTCCACCGACGCTGGCAAGGCCACCTGGGGCTCACAGAGACCACTTGCCGCGCGGCCACGTTCCGCTTGCTGTCTCTGTCCTTTCCTCCGTAATCCTAACGAGTTCTTTATTCGATTCCTACGTCGCGTTCGTAGCGAGGCAACGCATCGATCTCTGCGTGACTGCACCATCCGGCAAAGCTCTATATAAAGCCATGTCTCTCCTTCCTCCAAAAACCAGTCCATACGGTAGTTGCTTTGTTGTTGAGTGTTGAACTGTTTCTACAGATATATACCATGGCGGAGGAGCACAACAAGGCCATGGAGAGCGGTGAGGAGGTGGCGGTCCAAGACCGGGGGTTGTTTGACTTCATGGAGAAGAAGAAGGATGAGGAGAGGAAGGAGTGCCATGAGGAGGAGGAGGTTCTGGTGACCGGGGTGGAGAAGGTTCAGATCGAGGAGGGAGAGAAGGCGAACGAGGAGGAGAAGATGGGTCTTCTGGAGAAACTCCACCGGTCTCACAGCTCCAGCTCTAGCTCGGTATGTACTCCTTTAACCATGGTTGAATCAAGACTCCGACTGTAGATATGACCGAACTGTTAAGCTCTTCTTTATCGTGCGTGTGCAGTCGAGCGATGATGAAGAAGAAGCTGAAGGAGTGAACAAGGAGAAGAAGAAGAAGAAGAAGAAGAAAGGTCTGAAGGAAAAGATCAACGAGAAGCTTGTATGCGAGGAAGAAGCCAAGAAACCCGAGGTCGAGGAGGGCACCACGGTGGTGGTGGAGAAGATGCAGGAGGAGACTGCGAAGGTGGAAGCTACCCCGCCAGAGCAGGAGAAGGGGCTCCTGGAGAAGATCAAGGAGAAGCTGCCCGGCCACAAGAAGCCCGCCGACGAGGCGCCGGCACCGCCGTCCCCAGCTGCTGCATGCGCCGGCCATGGCGAGGAGCACGAGCGGGATGAGGGGAAGGAGAAGAAGGGCATACTGGGAAGGATCATGGAGAAGCTGCCTGGCTACCACAAGACCGAGGAGAAAGAGGGGGAGAAGAAGAGTCCTAAGTAAGAGGAGCCAAAGGAGTCCCGAGCTTGACGGTGTCGTCTCTGTCCTGCGTCTGGTGTTTTTGGTTCGTGTCATGCTTGATGTGTGCTGCCAGTTTCGTTGTTTTAACGACAATGAGTGATGTTTTCAAAAGAGAATAATGATTGATTGGTTTTTTTCTTTCGAAATGATAAACAACTAAGACTACATTCCAATCGTAAAATAACTATAAAATATATATATATATATATATATATATATATATATATATATATATATATATATAAAGGAAACAGGTGAAACATTGTTGTATGTTTCTAAATACATGTTAACGAGGCTCTATATATATATATATATATATATATATATATATATATATATATATATATATATATATATATATACCCTCGTGTCGTTAACATGTATTTAGAAACATAACATAATGTTTCACTTGTTTCCTTTACTGACATGGTTATTGTTGGTGTAAACAATTTTTTTAGCCGTGGCCTCGGGGTCGACGCGGCTTGTTCGGGGGTCCGAATGACGGTGATCTTACGCGACGTCCCTCGAGGTCTCCCGGTGGCCGATTGCGACGGTCTGGTCGGGACGTCGCGTCAGGCCAGGAGGAAAACTTCACCGCAGCACCGGGTAGAGGCGACGTCGATCTTTCACCTGCACACAGGTCGGGTCGGAAGCTCGACCCAACCCCTCCGACGATCAAGTCAATGGGTGTGGAGGGGGTTTCGAATGAAGAAGTGCCTCTGTCTTTTTTTCTTTTCTTTTTGTTTAGAACCCGGGGGTATTTATAGGCAAGTTTAGTGTTACCTGATATGCCTGCCTGCCGGGGTAGGACCGTACCTCTGATGGCGTCTGACATTGCCGTTGGTGTTGTGTGGAGGACCGAACCGCCGCAGGGTATGGACGAACTTCGGTCGACACCTTCCTCTGCCTCGATCGGGCGTGCGGGGTCAAACGATGAGGTCGCCTGGGAGCGGTTGACGTTGGCGCACATCAAGTCAGCGTTAATGCTCACTCCCTTGGGCAGTGTGTCGTCCAGATGTGGCTGACGTCATGGCGTGTCGTGTCACCATTATTACCCTTATCATATTCCCCCCCCCCAGTACCGCGGTAGTCTCAGGCGACATGAGGTCGAGCACGTCTCGGGCGGGCAGGCCGCGCCGAGGAGGTGGTCTTCGAGCGACATGAGACCGAGGAGCATGCCTCGGGCGCACGGGACACGCCGAGGAGGTGGTCTCGAGGGGATGAAGCCGAGGAGCATGACGTAGGCGGGCTGGCCGCGCAGGTGTGGTCTCGGGGGGATGAAGCCGAGGAGCACGACGCAGGCGGGCTGGCCACGCAGGTGTGGTCTCAGGGGCATGAAGCCGAGGAGCACGACGCAGGCAGGCTGGCTGTTGGGAAATCATGGGGGCGACATCACATGCGCAGCGGAAGAACAAGAAAACAAAATCCCCGCGTTCCCAAAAAGATGTTCGTCGTCGTGCGAAGACTGGTGCGCAAAATCCGCGAAACTCAAAACTGCGTATAAAGTAGATTGTGTTACCTAGGGAGATCGTATATCCTTGTTTCCTTACAGATTCTTAGGAGAGGGTGAAGGAGGTCAAACGTCCTCCTCTGTAGCGGTGATCCACACAGCAGGGTTGCGACGACGCTCCTCAAAAACTCCAGGCCTGATCTGAGGTGGAGAGGAAGAGGAGAATAGGAAAGGCAAGCAAAAACTTTAGCCTATGAGGCTCTGAATCCCTCCTATTTATAGAGGTCCCTTGTCAAACCCTAATGGGTCCTCCCCTAGTGGGTATTGGATCTGCATCCAATAAGACAAGGGCTCCGTCGGATATCTCATATCCGAACCTCTACTCATCGCAATACCTACCATATGTGTGTGACCCTCTAGGCCCAATATCGAGCTGGCCGTGAGTCATACCCGTCAGAACTCCTTCTAACTCAGTGAATTATTATCTCTATAATAATTCACTTGACTCATCGACTACGGAAGTACTAGGCCACTACGCTGTAGTCCCCAGACGATACAGGGGAATCCAATCCATTAGACATGTCTGTCCTCAGTTACCGTGTACCTATAATCCCTCATCCATCTAATATCCCAGAGACCGTATATCGAGCATGGTATTGTCAGACCCATACGGTTTCTACTCGAGTCTCGCTCTAATCGGATTCTCCCGGAGAACTCTTTCTCTCTCAACCCGAATGACCCTGGCCAGGGTTTTGTCTGAGCAAGAACACATGGGATATTCCTCTCATGACGCCGAGAGTGGATGATCCTCTATCGACACTCAATAGCCCTCGTAAGGTCGACTACCACTCCCAATGACCAGCTGTACTAGATCTGGGACAGCCAAACCTATAAGTCTGGTATCAAAGAGTGGAGCACTAACATAGGACATCCTTGGTGTCTCAAGTCTAAGGACCAGATACACCACTAGGACTACGAAATCGCTGTCTGACAATAAGGCATCATCAACCATCCAGCATTCCGTAAGCGGATCAATCAGTGAACTCATTCTCTAATGAGCACCTGTACTGTATCCCTAGTGTCCCTACACGAGCAGCTATGAGATCAGCTGCATCCATCATATGGACGGGTATACAGCACACCAGTCTGTCCGGTTATCACGATGTCACTCTCGAGTAACCTATGACCGGGTAGGATCTGTGTTTAAAGGTGAATCGATCTCATTATCGTGATCTCATCACGATCCGATTCCCATTGCACAAATCCAAGGACATCACAATATATATATGCACATATGCAATAGTTATAAAGTGATATACGCCAAAATATAATAAGCAAAAAGATTCTGTATCAAGTCACACGTGCCATCACTCACGTGATTGGCTTGCTGGGCACCTATGACTAGCAATCTCCCACTTGACCTAAAGCCAATCACCTATGTGTCTGATCCCCATCAGACCCCTGTGACGCTCAAAGACAAAATGAGACAACGGCTTTGTCAGTGGATCTGCAATGTTATCTTCGGATGGAACTCTTTCCACTGCTACATATCCTCGGGTTACGATCTCTCTGATAAGTTGAAACCTCCTCAGAACACTTCTGATGAGACCCGGGTTCCCTTATTTGAGTAATCGCCCCGTTATTATCACAATATAAGGAGATCGGCTCCTCGCTACTTGGCACGACTCCCAAATCTGTGATGAACTTCTTCACCCAGACTCCCTCCTTTGCTACATCTAATGCAGCAATGTACTCCGCCTCTGTGGTCGAGTCAGCAGTGGTATCTTGCTTGGAACTCTTCCAGCACACTGCTCCTCCATTCAAGGTGTACACATACCCTGAATTTGACTTGCTATCATCGATATCAGACTGAAAACTTGAGTCAGTATAGCCTTCAACCTTAAGGCTATTACCTCCATATACTAGTAAAAGATCCTTAGTCCTTCTCAAGTACATAAGGATACACTTTACTGCTTTCCAATGCTCCAAGCCTAGATCCGTCTGATACCTGCTCGTGACACTCAGAGCATGCGCTATATCAGGCCTAGTACATAGCATGACATGATAGACCATATTATTGAGGCATAAGGTATCATATTCATGTTTGCCCTTTCTTAGAATTTTCAATGCCAAACATTTTGACAATGGTTTCTATGTACTTGGACTGGGACAAGCCAAGCATCCTCTTGGATCTATCTCTATAGATTCTAATCCCTAAGATATAGGATGTTTCCCCTAAGTCCTTTATGGAGAAGTGTCTAGATAACCAAGTCTTTACTGTAGATAGCATTCCTACGTCATTCCCAATGATGAGGATGTCATCCACATATAACACCAAAAAGGTGATAGCGCTCCCACTTACCTTTCTGTATACACAAGGCTCATCTTCGTTCTTAACGAAGTCATAAGATCTGATTGCCTCATCAAATCTTATGTTCCAACTTCGGGAAGCTTGCTTTAGTCCATAAATGGATCTAAGCAACCTACACACCTTATCTGGGCAGTTCTTGGACACGAATCCCTCAAGTTGCATCATATACACCTCCTCCACGAGGTTCCCATTGAGGAATGCAGTTTTCACATCCATCGCCAGATCTCATAATCATAGTGTGCTACAATAGCCAATAGAATTCTGATGGATTTTAGCATTGCTACGGGTGAGAAGGTTTCGTCGTAATCAACACCTTGCCTTTGACAATACCCCTTAGCCACTAGCCTTGCTTTATAAGTCTCTACCTTTCCATCTACTCCGATCTTTTTCTTAAAGATCCACTTGCAACCGATGAGTACAATACCTTCGGGCGCATCAACTAGGTTCCAAACCTTGTTGGAGTACATAGAATCCATCTCAGAATTCATGGCTTATTGTCACTTCCCGGAGTCTATACTCATAATAGCCTCCTTGTAGGTCTGAGGATCAATATCCTCAACATCCTCTCCTCTAATATGTCCCACATATCTCTCAAGAGGATGAGATACTCTATCAGACCTGCGTAAAGTTAAAAATTGTGTATTAGGTATCTGAACAGACTCGGGCTGTAGAGTGGTGCTTGAGCTTGGTTCTCCAACCTCGCTCAACTCTATCATTCTCCCACTGTCTCCGCCAAGAATGTGTTCCTTCTCAAGGAACACTGCTCTCTTAGCTACAAAGACCTTTTGGTCCTCGAGATGATAGAAATAATACCCATAAGTTTCCTTGGGGTATCCCACAAATTTGCATCGCTCTGTCCTTGATTCTAACTTATCGGGGTTGTGTCTTTTAACATGGGCAGGGCAGCCCCAAATCTTAACAACCTTAAGATCAGGCTTCTTCCCTTTCCATATCTCATATGGTGTAGACACTACCGACTTAGTTGGAATTCTGTTCAGAAGGTAAGCTGTGGTTTCTAGGGCATATCCCCAGAATGAGATGGGTAGGTCAGCGAAACTCATCATGGACCGTACCATATCTAATAATGTACGATTTCTCCTTTCAGAGACACCATTGAGCTGAGGTGTGTAAGGAGGTGTACATTGGGATAATATCCCATGGTCCTTGAGGAACTGAGTAAACTCTGTACTTAAGTACTCACCTCCTCGATATGATCGAAGAGTTTTGATACTCTTTCCAGTTTAGTTCTCCACCTCATTCTTATACTCTCTGAATTTCTCAAAGGCCTCGGATTTGTACTTCATTAAGTACACATATCCATACCTTGAGAAATCATCAGTAAATGTAATGAAGTAGGAGTAACCTCCAATGGCATGAGTTGACATGGGTCCACATACATCACTATGTATGAGTTCCAACAACTCAGTGGCTCTCTCTCCAATTCCACTAAATGGAGAGTTGGTCAATTTTTCACGAATGCAAGGTTCACAAGTTACATATGACATATAGTCGAATGGATCTAGATATCCATTATTTAGCAACTTTTGAATCCTTCTTTCATGGATGTGACCTAGCCTACAATGCCATAGGTATGCACTGTTCACCTCATCTCGTTTCCTCTTAGACACTTACATTCATGATATGTGGAGTAGTGTCTTGCATAAACAAACCTTTATGCAATATTCCTCTCGTCAATCTCCCCTCGGCTTTGCTAGAATTTACAATAAATTGTAGATGTAATAAACAATACTGGTATCCAATACCAATGCAATATCACAAAAATCTAACAATTGGAGATTGATCATGAATGCACCTGAAACTTCTCCAAGCTTCTATTTCGCCCTTTCTGCAAGGTACTCTTTGCAGTTCATCTTCCAGTGCCCATATATACCACAGTGGAAGCACTGGCCTTTGTCCTTTGTTGGGTCTTTCTTAGCAACCTTTGCTTTACCTGGTCTGCCCTTGCCCTTTCCCTTCTTAAGGGACCTTTCTGCTTTCCTTTTCTTTTTGGTCTCACCAGTGTAGAGAACTGGCTTCTCTTTCTTAATAGTACTCTCTACCTCCCTCAACATATTGAGGAGCTCTGGGAGAGTCACCTCAAGCTTGTTCATATTAAAATTCATTATGAACTGTGAAAAGGAATCTGGTAGGGACTAAAGCACAATGTCCACACACAAGTTATCCTCTAGGACCATTCCTAGACCTGTGAGTTTCTCTATCCACTCAATCATCTTTAGGACATGGTTCTGAACCGGTGTCCCCTTAGTCATCCTAGCGCGGAAAAGGCTCTTGGATATCTCATATCGTTGAGTCCTTCCCTGTTCCTCAAACAATTTGCGAACATGTAGGAGAATGGATCTGGCATCCATCTTTTCATGTTGTCTCTGTAACTCAGGAGTCATAGAGCCCAACATATAGCACTGAGCAAGAGTGGAGTCATCAATGTACTTCACGTAGCGAGCGATCTCATCCTCATTTGCCCCTTCTTCGGGCGTAGGTATCACTGTATCAAGGACGTACACGATTTTCTCCGCTGTGAGAACAATTCTCAAGTTACGGAGCCAATCCGTATAATTTGGACCAGTGAGGCGGTTGACATCAAGTATGCCACGTAAGGGATTTGAAAGCAACATTTTCTGAAAATAAAGATGCAGCAGAAATGAATAACATGCATATTTTGCAAGAAATAAACTATCAAGATATGGACTTCTATCTTAATATGCTCCCATTATTTTACTAACGAGTCACGCGACACCCTCAGCACGTGAAACGGAAGTCTCCAGCAGACTTCTAGTGGGGATCAGGATCCAATCAGCGTCTTAGTGTAACCTCGAGGGACTCGACCAATCACACTAAGCCTAAAAGGTAGGCAACTCTTGCCGATCACAACTCCTTGTGATTCCCGTCCTGTTCGGCCTTCGAATCACCATGGCCTCAAGGGACTCGACCAACCATGATGCTCGGTTAAGTCAACACCTTCGTTACAAGATGAGTCTGATTTGATGATATACCCTCGAGGGACTCGACCAAGTATACCATGCCCTCAGGTCACCGGTGACATCTCTATGTCGTAAGCAAGATAGCGAATCACGATATAGGTGAGTCTCGAGGGACTCGACCAACTCAACCTACACCGGGAATCGGTTCCTACTTATAACAATGGAAGGCCACGTGGGTCAATCTAATTGCCTCACGTTTACCGACTTAATATTATCGAGAGATGTTTCTAAGATTTGGTCTCCTAATATGACATGTCACACATATACATATTTAATATATATATACATCGCATGCAAATATATATACTTATCTAGTATGTGTATAATCAATTACACCAGATGATCATGGACCACAACCTAATGTGATTAGGCCCGAGCCAGTAGGCCTAATCACTCACATCAAGATCTATGTGTGCAACGGTGCATCTCCATGCCCTGTGATCGTCCATCTCGTCCTCATCGGTTCCGTCGACATCTTGATGCATCTTCATGCATCGCGATCGTCCGTCTCGTGGGTCCCGTTATCGCATCCACGCTCCCGCTGCGCCTCCTTATGTGATTACAACTTAATCATAGGCACGCAGGCCCGACAATAAACAAGAAATATAATGGAGGCTCGCAGACCTCAATAATAATAATCACAAGTACACACATCACACGGCCCATGATCATCCGTCCACACATCATACATCACATGTATAAATAATCATCATCATGTAGTATTACTAGATAATAATAAAAATAATAATCAACTAAACCTTTTAATTAATTAATATTTTCTGAAATCAGGGACATGTAGGGAATTTCTGAATTTATAGGGGTATTTTCGTAATTTAGACAAAAAGATAGAAATTGGAATTTCTCAAATTCCGAGGGGCAAAACTATCTTTTGCTCAGAAAACCCTAATGCCCTTTCCCCTTTTCGCTGATGCCGCCGCCGCCACCCTGCCGGCGGCGGCTTGTGCGGCGAATGAGGGCACTGCCCTCGCCTGCAGGCGGCATGCCCGCTAGCGGCGCTGCCGCTGCGGGTGGGCGCCCCTGCCTCCGCAGGGGGTGCTGTCCCGCCGGGCGGCCGCCCCTGTGGGGGGGGGAGGGTTTCGCCCGCGGGAGAAGCGGCCGCAGGCGCCTCTGCCCGCGGGCTGCCAGCTCCGCCGGACGCAAGCCCGCTGCAAGCAGGCCGCCGGCCGACTGTTGCAGTCACAGCGCTTGCGCATGCGCCGGCGCTGTGCTACCTGCCTTCGGTTGTGCTGCACGCACGCAGATCGAGGGCAGCAACTGTTGCTGCCCTTCCTTGTTTTTGCGTCAACGATTTTGACGTCAAAATTCTTCCTAAACACAACACATGCAGTTCAAAACCAATCATTCGCACGGACAACCTGGCTCTGATACCACTGTTGGGAAATCACGGGGGCGACATCACATGCGCAGCGGAAGAACAAGAAAACAAAATCCCCGCGTTCCCAAAAAGATGTTCATCGTCGTGCGAAGACTGGTGCGCAAAATCTGCGAAACTCAAAACTGCGTATAAAGTAGATTGTGTTACCTAGGGAGATCGTATATCCCTGTTTCCTTACAGATCCTTAGGAGAGGGTGAAGGAGGTCAAACGTCCTCCTCTCTAGCGGTGATCCACACAGCAGGGTTGCGACGACGCTCCTCAAAAACTCCAGGCCTGATCTGAGGTGGAGAGGAAGAGGAGAATAGGAAAGGCAAGCAAAAACTCTAGCCTATGAGGCTCTGAATCCCTCCTATTTATAGAGGTCCCCTGTCAAACCCTAATGGGTCCTCCCCTAGTGGGTATTGGATCTGCATCCAATAAGACAAGGGCTCCGTCGGATATCTCATATCTGAACCTCTACTCATCGCAATACCTATCATATGTGTGTGACCCTCTAGGCCCAATATCGAGCTGGCCGTGAGTCATACCCGTCAGAACTCCTTCTAACTCAGTGAATTATTATCTCTGTAATAATTCACTTGACTCATCGACTACGGAAGTACTAGGCCACTACGCCGTAGTCCCCAGACGATACAGGGGAATCCAATCCATTGGACCTGTCTGTCCTCAGTTACCGTGTACCTATAATCCCTCATCCATCTAATATCTCAGAGACCGTATATCGAGCATGGTATTGTCAGACCCATACGGTTTCTACTCGAGTCTCGCTCTAATCGGATTCTCCCGGAGAACTCTTTCTCTCTCAACCCGAATGACCCTGGCCAGGGTTTTGTCTGAGCAAGAACACATGGGATATTCCTCTCATGACGCCGAGAGTGGATGATCCTCTATCGACACTCAATAGCCCTCGTAAGGTCGACTACCACTCCCAATGACCAGCTGTACTAGATCTGGGACAGCCAAACCTATAAGTCTGGTATCAAAGAGTGGAGCACTAACATAGGACATCCTTGGTGTCTCAAGTCTAAGGACCAGATACACCACTAGGACTACGAAATCGTTGTCTGACAATAAGGCATCATCAACCATCCAGCATTCCGTAAGCGGATCAATCAGTGAACTCATTCTCTAATGAGCACCTATACTGTATCCCTAGTGTCCCTACACGAGCAGCTATGAGATCAACTGCATCCATCATATGGACGGGTATACAGCACACCAGTCTGTCCGGTTATCACGATGTCCCTCTCGAGTAACCTATGACCGGGTAGGATCTGTGTTTAAAGGTGAATCGATCTCATTATCGTGATCTCATCACGATCCGATTCCCATTGCACAAATCCAAGGACATCACAATATATATATGCACATATGCAATAGTTATAAAGTGATATACGCCAAAATATAATAAGCAAAAAGATTATGTATCAAGTCACACGTGCCATCACTCACGTGATTGGCTTGCTGGGCACCTATGACTAGCACTGGCCATGCAGGTGTAGTCTCGGGCAACATGCGGCCGAGGATCACGACGCAGGCGGATAGGCCGCGCAGGCGTGTCTCGGGTAACATGCGGCCGAGGAGCATGACGCAGGTGGGCTGACCGCGCAGGTGTGTCTCGGGTAACATGCGGCCGAGGAGCACGACGCAGGCGGGCGGACCGAATAGCTGCTCTGCCACACACCTTTCATTTAGCAGCGGCGAGGATCGAAAAACTACCGCATTTAATTTCCTTTCTAAGGGAGAGTTGGTTGCTTCTGTCGCACGCCTTCGGGCGTCGAGATCGAGGCGCCAGGACGCTGCCGCTTCAGCGGGGTTGCCACGTCAGGCTTTCATTAAGTCAGGGCACCTTTTGGCATTTCCGATGCGACGTGACGGTTACTCACGTGCGCGGGTGGGCTGCCGCCCACTCTCGGGAGGTGAAGGGGCGCTGGTTCTGGCGGGATATCTCCTTTAAATAGCGGACACCCGGCTTCGCTTTTATCTTTGCTGCTGAGTCTCCTTCTTCTGGCCTTGCCGTCCCCTTTCAAATCTTCTTCTGTGCTTCCTGCGTCGTCCTCCCTTTTCCCGTTGCACCTCCTTGTTAAGGTCAGTTAAGATGTCGGCCTTTCCTCCCTCTCCTTCTTCTCCTTCCCATGTAGCTGAGGGGGGACGTCCTTCGGCGCCCCCCCGTAGAATCCTATGATGGGGAAGCGGCGCGGGCCCTAGAGGCCTTGATGTTGCCGCACGACATTGACTCCACCGTGAGTGGGTCTCTGTTGGGGGGACTCCGGGAGCGCTATTTCATCCCGGAGGATCACATCCTTAGTGCCCCAAAACCGGGACAGCGGGCGTATGACCCTGTCCCGAAGGGTTTTGCGCTGACTTTGGATGCCCTGGAGGCGGGTCTGCGCTTTCCCCTTCATCCCCTCATTGTGTCCTGCCTGTCTTTCTGGCGGATTTCGCCATCTCAAGTGGCGCCGAACTCTTGGCGCTACCTAGTGATATTCCTAGGGGAATGCCACTATGCCAATATCACCCTCACCCTCAACCTCTTTCTTTCCTATTATCGCCTTTCCAAGGGTTTGGTGGGTTACTTCCTATCTACTCGGACGGGCTTCCGAGTCGGAGGGGCCCCTTCTAATAATAAAGGGTGGAAGGGGAGATTTTTTTACATTTGCCACGCACAGGATTGAGGTTTTGGGGTTCGGTGGTTCGCGAGGGCGATCGACAACACCACCCCGTGTTTGGGCGAAGTAGAGCGCCAAGATCTGGGGAGGCTCAAAGAGATTCTCCCCGGGTCATAGGCCCTCTGGAACATGACCGAGCAATGGCTGGTCGAGGCGAGTCTCAGCCCGATGCCTCTGGGTACGTTAGTAACGTTTGGTTCGGGTATTCGTGCGGTTCATTCTTGGTACAAATACTTTTCTTGTTTTTTGTAGAGATGGTGAACCTCCGGTAGCTCCTGAGGGGTAAGGCGTCGCAAGCTCCTCCCCCAGCACCGCCAGCCGACCCACAGCCCTGTTGGGAAATCATGGGGGCGACATCACATGCGCAGCGGAAGAACAAGAAAACAAAATCACCGATTCCCAAAAAGATGTTCGTCGTCGTGCGAAGATTGGTGCGCAAAAATCTGCGAAACATGAAACTGTGTATAGAGTAGATTGTGTTACCTAGGGAGATCGTATATCCATGTTTCCTTGCAGATCCTTAGGAGAGGGTAAAGGAGGTCAAGCGTCCTCCTCTCTAGCGGTGATCCACACAGTAGGGTTGCGACGACGCTCCTCAAGACTCCAGGCCTGCTTTGAGGTGGAGAGGAAGAGGAGAATAGGAAAGGCAAGCAAAGGCTCTAGCCTATGAGACTCTGAATCCCTCCTATTTATAGAGGTCCCCTATCAAACCCTAATGGGTCCTCCCTAGTGGGTATTGGATATGCATCCAATAAGACAATGGCTCCGTCGGATATCTCATATCTGAACCTCTACTCATCGCAATGCCTACCATATGTGTGTGACCCTCTAGGCCCAATATCGAGCTGGTCGTGAGTCATACCCGTCAGAACTCCTTCTAACTCAGTGAATTATTATCTCTGTAATAATTCCCTTGACTCATCGACTACGGAAGTACTAGGCCACTACGTCGTAGTCCCCAAACGATACCGGGGAATCCAATCCATTAGACCTGTCTGTCCTCAGTTACCGTATACCTATAATCCCTCATCCATCTAATATCCCAGACACCGTATATCGAGCATGGTGTTGTCAGACCCATACGGTTTCTACTCGAGTCTCGCTCTAATCGGATTCTCCCGGAGAACTCTTTCTCTCTCAACCCGAATGACCCTGGCCAGGGATTTGTCTGAGCAAGAACACATGGGATATTCCTCTCATGACGTCGAGAGCGGATGATCCTCTATCGACACTCAATAGCCCTCGTAAGGTCGACTACCACTCCCAATGACCAGCTGTACTAGATCTGGGACAGCCAAACCTATAAGTCTGGTATCAAAGAGTGGAGCACTCATACAGGACATCCTTGGTGTCTCAAGTCTAAGGACCAGATACACCACTAGGACTACGGAATCGCTGTTTGACAATAAGGCATCATCAACCATCCAGCATTCCGTAAGCGGATCAATCAGTGAACTCATTCTCCAATGAGCACCTGTACTGTATCCCTAGTGTCCCTACACGAGCAGCTATAAGATCAGCTGCATCCATCATATGGACGGGTATACAGCACACCAGTCTATCCGGTTATCACGATGTCCCTCTCGAGTAACCTATGACCGGGATTATTTAGGATATGTGTTTAAAGGTGAATCGATCTCATTATCGTGATCTCATCACGATCCGATTCCCATTGCACAAATCCAAGGACATCACAATATATATATGCATTTATGCAATAGTTATAAAGTGATATACGCCAAAATATAATAAGCAAAAAGATTCTGTATCAAGTCACACGTGCCATCACTCACGTGATTGGCTTGCTGGGCACCTATGACTAGCAAGCCCGACTCGGAGGACGCCTCATTGGAGGTCGAGGCTGGGCGCCCTTTGAAGAAGGCGAAGGCAGCACCTTCGAAGGGGCCTGAGGCGGGCCCTCGTCGGGGCAAGACCGGGCCTAGTCGGCGGGCGGCTGGGAAGGGTCCGCGCCCTCTCTCCGTACGTGACCTGTGCCGACTGCCAACCGGGGACGAGGAGCCGTTCCTGACACGGCTGGTGGGCAAGATCCCACTCGGGGAGGCCAGCGACCCCCTGGTTGCCCGCTGGGGGGGCTTGTCCCGGGGGGACAGAGTGTGGGCCGGAGGGGACCCCTCCGCAGCGGTCCTCCGAGGCGCGCTTCATCCCGACATGGCTCGGGATTTGTACGTCCTGCCCTCGGAGGTGCTGCTCAACAAGTCCGCCCAATCTTTGACCTGGGTAAGTACTTCTCCTCTTTTCCTGTTTGGGTTTGTTTGTCTGATGCCGACCTTCCTAACCTGTCTTTCCTTTTGCAGGGCCTCCATTATGCGACGGCCCTGATGGACAGGGTGCGTGACGCCGGCCGGGTCATCGGGGGCCTCGTTAGCCGCAACGCCGAGCTCCACCGCCAGGTCGAGGAGGCCCGAGCCGGGGCTGGTCCGGAGGCAGTGGCGGTCGCCGAGAAGCGCACGGCGGATTCTGAGGCAGAGGCGGTTCGCCTCAGGTCGGAGCTCGAGGCATCCAAGAAAGCCAACGATGAGCTCCAGAAAACAATAAGGGTAGAGCGGACCAAGCTCCGTCTGTCGAAGACGGAGGCGAGCGCCCTTAGCAAGAAGCTGGAGGAGGTGAGGGCCGAAGCGAAGGCAGCCTCGGAAGCGCTGGCGGAGGAGGCCCGTCTCCGACCCATAAAGGATAACGAGCTCCTTGAGGCGTACAAGAAGTCCGAGGGGTTCGAACTCGGGCTAACGCGGACGGGGCGGGTATCCTTTGAGTATGGATACCGAATCGCCACGTCCCGTTTCCGCGCTCGTCACCCCGGTCTTGAGGTGGAGGAGGACCCCTTCACTCCCCACCCCGAGGATCAGGGGGTAGACATGCCCGAGGACGTCCCCTTCGACGACCGCCTGGACGCCCCCCTGTAATAAAGGAGGGTCCTGTATTTTATGTTTTTTAAGGCGCTAGCCGATTTTGTAAGTTGGGGTCGAGTTCTGTAAGTTGGTTTTTTGAAATAAAAGGAAAATTTTTCTTCTCACGTGTGTTGGCTTGTCTTCTACTCCTTCCTTTAGACGGAAAAACTTTTTCCCTTAAACGAAAAACTTCTTAAGGTTCTAGACGTTCCATGTTCTCGGCAGAGAAGAACCGTCCATCGTCGCGAGCTGGTATGTACCCGGTCGGACTACCTCGATGACCTGATAAGGTCCCTCCCATTTAGGGGCCATCTTCCCCCTCGCATGGGTCGGGTCGCTGATCTCGGTCTTACGTAGGACTAGGTCGTCTAACTTAATTGGTCGGGGCCGTACCTTCCGGTTGTAGACCCGAGCGACAGCTCTTTTGTAAAAGAGGGCCTTCAAGTGTGCATCGGCACGTCGCTCCTCGAGCATGTCGAGGCTGGCTCGAAGTCCTTCGCTCGCGACTTCCTCGTCATAGTTTCTTGCCCGAAGGGTGGGAATAGCTACCTCAGGCGGTAGGACAGCTTCGGTTCCGAACGCGAGGCTGTAGGGGGACTCTCCTGTCGCGGTTTTGGGTGTGGTGCGTAGCGACCATAAGACGCTCGGGAGTTCGTCTGTCCAAGCCGATCGGGTTGCAGACACTCTTCTTTTGAGCCCGTCTAGAATGGATCGATTGGTTACTTCCGCCAGCCCATTCGTCTGAGGGTGAGCCACCGAGCTGAACCTCAGCTGGATTCCGTGGCTCGCGCAGAACTCCCGGAATCTTCTACCGACGAACTGTGGCCCATTGTCTGTAACGATAGTTTTGGGCAGGCCGAACCGAGTCACCAGGCTCTTCCATACAAACTTTTCCATTTGCTACTCCGTGATCGTCGCTAGTGGTTCGGCCTCGACCCACTTTGTGAAGTAATAAACTCCCACGACAATGTATTTCCGCTGTCCCGAGGCTGGTGGGAAAGGTCCGAGCAGGTCCAAACCCCACTGCGCGAACGACCATGCGCAATCGATGGGGGTGAGTGGGACAGCGGGCTGCCGGGGCGTGCGGGCGTGTTCTTGGCATGAACTACATCGCTGCACGTAGGCCTTCGCGTCCCGGCACATGGTCGGCCAGTAGTAACCCTGGCGAAGTATTTTGTGTGCTAGGGTTTGCCCGCCGATGTGCTCCCCGCAGATCCCTTCGTGGACCTCAGCCAGAACCGTCCGAGCTTCGTCGGGCTCCAAGCACCGTATGAGGGGGTATGTGAAGGATCGCTTGTAGAGCCGTCCGCCGACCTCAGAATACCACGCATGTGTACGGCGCAGGCGCCGAGCCGTAGCCTCGTCGGGGGGAAGAGTCTCGTCCCGCTTGAAGCGTAGCAACTCTTGTACCCATGTGATTGGTGCGCCGCCCGAGTTCGCAACTGCGATCTCGATGGCATGGGCAGGGAGCTCCTCGATCTCGGGACGGGCTTCGGGAGCCGGCTTCGACGCCAGCTTAGCTAGCGCGTCGGCTCGCTCGTTCTCTCCCCTTGGGATATTAGATAATGTAAAATGAGGGAACTTGGCGGTCAGGTTCTTTACCTATGCTAGGTACTTCGCCATGGTTGGGTCCCGAGCCTCGTATCCGCCACTGAGTTGCTCAGCTACCAACTGCGAGTCGGTGAGGACGTGTATGGCGACCACTTGCATTTCGAGGGCCAACCGGAGTCCTACTAGGAGTGCCTCGTATTCCGCCTCGTTGTTAGTGGCTTGGAACCCGAAGCGGAGGGAACGCTCGAACGAGCGTCCGTCGGGAGCTAATAGCACCAGCCCTGCGCCGGCGCCCTTTGAGTTGGCCGACCCATCCACGTGTAGGACCCATGCTTCAGGAGGTTGCTCGAGATCTACATTCGCGACCTAGGTTAACTCTGCGATGAAGTCGGCCATGGACTGGGCTTTGATGGTGGTCCTGGGCACGTATCGTATGTCATGCTCACCGAGCTCGACCGCCCATTTGAGAAGCCATCCTGCAACATCAAATTTAGACAAGACCTGCCGAAGTGGTTGGTCGGTGATGACTTCCACCGGGTGAGCCTGGAAATAGGGACGTAACTTCCGGGCTGACAGCACAAGAGCGAGTGCGAGTTTCTAAATCGGTGGGTAATGTTCCTCAGGCCCGCTCAGAACGTGGCTGACATAGTAGATCAGAAGCTGGTCGCCGGAGTTTTCTTTGATCAGAACGGAACTGACTGCGTGCTGAGAGGCAGCCAGGTAGAGGCCTAGCTTCTCCCCGGGAGAAACCGAGGCGAGTCAGGGGAGGCTGGCCAGGTGTCGCTTTATTTGTTTGAAGGCTTCCTCGCATTCCGCCGTCGACTGAAAATTCTTCGGGTTCTTCAGCGCCCTGAAGAAGGGGAGGCAGCGATCACCCGCTCGGGCAAGGAAGCGAGACATGGCGACGAGCCTCCCGTTAAGGCGTTGTAGGTCTTTGATCGTCCGAGGTGACTGCATGTTGATGACTGCTTGGACCTTCTCTGGATTGGCGTCAATTCCTCTTTCATGTATGATAAACCCGAGGAACTTTCCCAAGGTCACGCCGAAGGCACACTTTACGGGGTTGAGGCGCATGCCGAACTTGCGCAGCGTGGCGAATGTCTCGGCCAGGTCGGTAAGGTGAGCCCTTGCCTCTTGGCTTTTCACAATCATGTCGTCGACGTAAACTTCCATGTTTCGCTCGATCTGGTGGGCGAACATCTTGTTCACTGTTCTTTGGTACGTAGCCCCGGCGTTCTTCAATCCGAAAGGCATGACCTTATAAAAGTATACCCCTTGATCGGTGAGGAAGGCCGTGTGCTCTTGGTCTTCGAGCGCCATTCTGATCTGGTTGTATCCTGAGAAGGCATCCATAAATGAGAGGCGGGCGTGTCCGGCTGTGGCGTCTACCAACTGGTCGATCTTTGGGAGGGGGTAGCAATCTTTAGGGCATGCATTGTTGAGGCTAGTGTAGTCAACGCACATCCTCCAGTTTCCATTGGGTTTCCTTACGAGGACTACATTGGATAGCCATCGCGGGTATCTAGCTTCTTCTATGAAGCCTGCCGCTAAAAGTCGGTCCACTTCTTCTCGTATGGCAAGTTGCCGATCAGGGGCCTGACGCCTAGGCTTTTGCTTCACCGGGCGAGCGTCGGGCGAGATGCTGAGGTGATGTTGTGCGACCTCCGGGTCGACACCCGTCATGTCAGATGGCGACCGGGCGAAGACGTCGGCATTTTCCTGTAGGAGACCGACGAGCTACTTTCATTCCCGCTCGGGCAGCTCCAACTCGATTTTGACCGTCTGATCTGGCCGATCTTCTAGCAGTGGCAAGTCGATGGTGGATTCCCTCGGCTCGGGATGGGGGGTCGGTCTCTTCATCTCCCGAGGATCCTCCAGCGGTGGTTCGATCCTTGTTCTCTTGTTTAACGAGACGACGGTCAAGTAGCAACGCCTGGATTCTCGGGGGCTTCCCGTGACTTCCCCGACCCCGGCGTGAGTCGGGAATTTAATAGTTTGGTAGTAAGTTGAGACGACGGCTCTGACCTTGTTGAGGGTCGATCGACCGAGGATGGCCTTGTACGCAGCGGGGAGGTCGACCACTAGAAAAGTGGTCATTACCGTCTTCGACCTTGGCGGGGCCCCTAAGGTTAAGGGCAGAGTGATAGACCCTAGTGGCGAGATTGAATCTCCGGTGAATCCGGTGAGCGCCGAGTACATCGGCCTCACACTCTCCCTAGCCAAGCCGAGCTTCTGGAAGGCATCGAAGTAAAGTATGTCGGCCGAGCTCCCGGTATCGACCATGATCCTTCTTACTTGCGCGTTGGCGATCCTGACCGATATCACGAGTGCGTCATTGTGCTCGGGCTGTTCGGATGCTCCGGTCGGGAAAGTGATCTCGGGCTCGGGCCCGTGCCTAGGAGCTTCAGTCGGGGCGGCTCTGGCGTATGCCTTTCTTCCCGTCATGGAGCCTCCGCCAGATGCAGGGCCGCCAGCTATTACGTCGATGTGTTGCTCGATGGGACCCTCCGGGCGTGGCGAAGGTTCCTTGTCTGGCCGAAGGTACTGGCCGAGATGCCCTCTGCGAATGAGCTCCTCGATCTGTCTCTTTAATTCACGACACTGCTCAGTGTCGTGCCCATGTTGTCGATGGAAACGACAGTATTTTGACCGGTCCGCAAGTTCATGCGGGCTCCTCATCGGGTGGGGGTCCTTGAGTAGTCCCCTCTCTCTTATGTGGAGAAATATTTCCGTCCGGGACGAGTTCAAGGCGGGGAGAGGGGGCCTTGGCGTCGGCGGGTCAGATCGGTCCAACCTACGCCGGGATGCGGCGGGCTATTGCTGTCGAGACTGCTCCGACCTGACCTTCTTGTGCTCTTCACGCCTCCCGGCCATCCATGTTTCTGCGGCAACGAACTGGCTTGCCCGCTGCAGCATCTCGGGCACCACCGTGGGGGGTCGCTCTACGAGGGACCAAAAGAACCTGAAAGGCCGCAGGCCTATCATGAACGCCTGCATCAACAGAGAGGGGTGAGCGTCCGATAGCCCCCGAATTTGCGTTGTAAAGCGGTTTACGAAATGGGAGAGAGGCTCGTCCTCCCTTTGGTTGAGTCCGAGGAGTAACGCCAAGGACGGCTTTGGTCGGGCATAGGCCAGGAAGTTGAGCTCGAAGTCCCTGGCGAGTTGGTCAAAGGAGGTGATGGTCCCGGTCTTTAGGCAGCTGTACCATGCGCGGGCCGGCCCCCTCAGGGTCGTCGGGAATGCCCTGCACATCAAGGCGTTAGAAGTCCCATATAACGCCATCTAAGCGCGAAAAGCGGCTACATGGTCCGCTGGGTCAGTGGCGCCGTCATAGGCGTCCAACGAAGGGAGCCGGAAGTGCGGTGGGATCGCTTGATCTTGTATTTCGGGTGTGAACGAGGACCCTTGGTGTCTATCCGCCCCGAGCTCTCCCTTTGACCTGTGAACCTCTTGCTGCACTTCGTCGAGTCGTTGGCTAACAAGGCGCAGCTGGGCTCGTAGGGCATCTGTTGAATCCACAGACAACGCCTCAGGCACCGGGCGAGTCGTTGGATCCGTCGTTCCTTGGTTTCCGGGTCGGGCCAACTGATTCCGGGGCGAAGTGGGGAGCTCGGGAAGTGGTGCGCGAATCCGGGCGCAGGGCTCCTGATGTTGCAAAGGCTGGGTCATATGTGGGGGCGTCTGATGGGAGACGAGCGGGATGATAGTTTGGACCACACCCGTCAAAGCTCGGACTTGATGAGCGAGGTCATGAAAGGCTTCGGGCGATACAGACGGCGGGCCGGCGGGGGCGCCGTTGGGTGGCGACAAACCCGGGTCGTTGAATAGCCGCTAGTAGCGCTCCGATGTTGTGGCGGGACGCTCATCTCGGGGTTCATCACGTGGGGGGTGTTCCTTTAGGGTGCTGATCGGGCGCAACCCGACAGCTGCGGGTTCGTCAGAGTGGGTCTGCTGATCGCTCGACATTCGGACGACCCTTCCTCTAGCGCCAATCTGTTGGTGTAAACAACTTTTTTAGCCGTGGCCTCGGGGCCAACGCGGCTTGTTCGGGGGTCCGAATGACGGTGATCTTGCGCGGCATCCCTCGAGGTCTCCTGGTGGCCGATTGCGGCGGTCTGGTCGGGACGTCGCGTCAGGCCAGGAGGAAAACTTCGCCGCAGTGCCGGGTAGAGGCGACGCTGGTCTTTCACCTGCACACAGGTCGGGTCGGAAGCTCGACCCGACCCCTCCGACGATCAAGTCAGTGGGTGTGGAGGGGGTTTCGAATGAAGAAGTGCCTCTGTCTTTTTTTCTTTTCTTTTTGTTTAGAACCCGAGGGTATTTATAGGCAAGTTTAGTGTTACCTGATATGCCTACCTGCCGGGGCATGACCGTACCTTTGATGGCGTCTGACATTGTCGTTGATGTTGCATGGAGGACCGAACCGCCGCAGGGTATGGGCGAGCTTCGGTCGACGCCTTCCTCTGCCTCGGCTGGGCGTGTGGGGTCAAACGATGAGGTCGCCCGGGAGCGATTGACGTTGGCGCACATCAAGTCGACGTTAATGCTCATCCAGACGTGGCTGACGTCATGGCGCGTCGTGTCACCATTATTACCCTTATCGGTTATAAGATTCAAAAGTCATATGAGCAAAAGCTTGAAGCAAACAAAAAAGATTTTGTTTCCTCACATTTCTAATTATATTTGAAGAAAATCTAAAATAGCAGCTTTCAGTGGATCTGCAGTAATATGGAAATAGTTTGAATTAAAAGGAGAGAATACAAGAGGAGATAATTGTATCCATTCATCAACACATCGATAAGGAAATGAAATGGACTCTTAAAAATGAGAATTGAATTTGGAATATTAATCATGTACGTAAAGAATGACATCATCGACACCGACAGAACGATAACTTTAGTCGGTCCATGTGGCCCCTAGCACCTTTGCCATGAAGCTATAGCGATCAGCAGCTTCATCGATCTATAGACATGGCATGAAGAAATCTACCCCTTAGCATATGATCGATAAGTTGAAGAAATAGTGAAGGCAGGAGAATGATACCATTTTCTGAGTAGGCCGGCCAGCTCCATGTCCTGACTTACGGTCGATGCGGGCAATTATCGGGTTTGTCTGTGGACTGTTCACAACACTGGAGCATAGGACATATTGCATAGTCTGTTAATGAAGCAAAAAAGATTAATCACCACAAAATAATACCAACTAAAATTTACATATTGAAAAAAATTACTAGTGCAGCTTCAAGGGCTAAAAAGAACTATTTGCAATCTGTTTGGGACAATGCATCCTTTGCTTCATCGATCTATTGAAACATGCATGTTTACTCTTTAATTGTTGGGAGAAGTTGTATCCCGGACCTTACATTGGTGAGGGAGCCTGGTGTTCTCTTTAATTGTCGGGATAAGGTTGTATCCCGGGGAAGCCTTGTGTTCCCCCAAAGACTGGATTGTCCCATTGGTTTAGAATTCCAAACTAAGCAGTCTTTATGAAATCTGGCTTGTAGCTAGATGGAGAAGAACTGGAGCAGAGAACATAACATACTAACTCGACTTTAAGATTCATGCATCATATAGCACAAGTCATATGTCCCTTCATTTACAGACTCACTATAAGGCTACATCTATTAAATATAGGATTCCAGAACTCAACTTCTCGCACCAATATAAAAGCTTCTTTAGTGTTCTTCACAAGCTTTCAGATTGCCAGACACACAAACGAGTACACTTGGGAAAAAAATAAAACAACAGTAATTGAATTATGGTGGAGAGCACAGCAACCATCCAAGACATGACTAAGAGGCAGTTAAGACCTGACTGTGAGCAAATATAAAGGAAAAACTAGATAATTGAATTTCTAGAGTTAACAAAAATCAAAAAAATGAGAAAAAACTGGTAGGTCTGTCACAATTTTAGCATCTCTTTTAGGAATCTGGAGGTTTTTAATATGATCTGCACATTTTTTTTTTATTTTGTATAATTGATCATAAAATCTTTTTTTTTTAATTTGTTGTTAGTTCAATGTATATAGCTTTGCAAGACAATCCTGTTTCTTGTTGCTTAAGTGCACCAAAAATCAAATCAGAAAGATGTAAGCAATCAAACAAATTATCTTGAAATGAAGTATATACTGTATAAGATAAGCTCTTATTGTTAAATGCACTCTGACATATTTAGAACATATAGCTGGAAAAACAAGTACATAAGATAGTAGACATTTGATACTGCAAAAAAAACTGCTATTTAAGGAAGCAACAAACTGCATAGTCTGAACTCTGAACTACTTTGAGTTGGATAAATGGAAAACTTACTGCCAGTAATTTCAATGAGTGTAAAGGCACCACACGATCATCATGATCAGCAGTCAAAAGCATGGTTGATGGGTACTGACAAGATTGGTCGGAGCTTTTTTCCCATGGTCTTTTTACATTGTGTAGCGGGGAGTATCTGAGAACAAGCCAATAGATTGGTCAGGCACCATTGTGACTCCTACATCATTCAAGACTAATAGAAGAAGAAAATGTTGGTTTCGTACTTGATAAGCCAATGGAACTCTTCCTCATTGTCTGAACAGCCATAGTCAGAAGTCCAAGCATGACCTGAATAACAAAATAACAAAGATTTATCAGTCAAGAAACCAACAAGATACCCGATACTACCAAGCAGTTGCAGAGCATTGGATTAACCAATAGTGAATTTGTGGAACCGGAGCATGTCCATAACACCAACATGAGCAAGAACACACCCGAAAAGGTCCGGACGCTGCCATTACAACTTTCAAGTCAATACTTGTAAAAGATAATAAACCATGCAAGATAAGAACAAAAAATTCTAACGATATTCTAACAATCTTGACAAGAAGCTTGCAGATATAAATTTAGATATTAAATTAGTGTTACCTGATTCATGCAAGCTGCAACAAGAAGTCCGCCATTGCTTCCACCCTCAATACATAGACGTTCAGGTTTGGTATAACCATTTGAAACAAGGAACTCAGCAGCAGAAATAAAATCATCAAAACAATTTTGTTTCTTGGAAAGTGATCCCGCTTTATGCCAGTCTTCTCCATATTCACCACCACCACGAATATTGGCTATACAGAAGATGCATCCCAAGTTCCTCGCTAGAACAAGACGAGCCACACTAAATGAAGGTGGAAGGCTAATGTTAAAGCCTCCATAGCCATACAGTAAAACTGGATTTGATCCATTAAGTTCAATATTCTTCTTTGACACGATAAACATGGGTATCTTGGTGCCATCCTTGCTAGAAACAAAAACCTGAGAAACAAAATAAATTAAAGGAACTGATTATCCAGCACTATGAATTTATCCTTTAATCTCATGGATTACCAAAAACTAAATGCACTCTGTGAGATATTTGGAGGACTTCTTTTTATGAAGATAATAAAAATCTATTCAAAGTTGCCTAGTTCCTGGATACAAGACCTAGCTATTTTCTTCACAAAATTTATCATCAAATAATAAATAAATCTTAGCTTTCACCTTAAAAGCAGTTGTCAAATATGTTGATCACAAGAACTTCAATGTAAAGTTAAATAAAATGTAAAGTTACCTGTTTAACCTCAAAATCTGTGCGATCAAACCCAGGAACAGAAATTTCTCGAAAAATCTTCATTTCTGGAACTTCAGATGCTAAGTTGCACCTGTAGATGATCCCTGGAGTGAGGAAGCTAGTGAAGCTAATGAAAATCTCACTGTCTTCACGCCTGCCAGAAATCCCAGAGACACTACCAACATCTAATGGTAAAGGATGTAGCAAGTTTCCTGTTTTCAAGTCCCTTATCTGCAGAACATGCTTGACATCACTAAGATAGCACACCAAAATCTGGTTACTGTTGACAGCATAAGCTGATTCTAACACATCCTTTTCATCCTCTGGCAGAATGTCACTCCACAATGCTGGCTTCTTAAGGTCTACCCTTACTAACTTATACCTTGGAGCTTCTTTGTTTGTCAACAAGGTAAACTCACCATCATCATTTGCCACCAAACTATAGCATGCTTCAAAGGTATCCACAAGTTTGACAAAAGGAAGCATTCCATTGCTCCCTTTAAAACCTTCAAGCCCATTAGAAAGTGAGGACAGGTCACAGTAATACAACTTATTGACAGGATCACAGCCTTCTTCAATATACAAAAGAACATACTGCAGAAAATTACAAACCCAATCAGCTCAAAAAACCGATGCAACAGAATAATTTGCATAAACTGTTCATGATGAAGCAATCAAGGACACAATTAAGCAGCAAGAGGGCTTGTGAATTATGAGCTGCCACATCACATGCTGATCACGACAAATCAGCACTTAGGATGAGCGATAGGCAAAGCTACAAAAAACCAGTGCAACCACGGTACATGAACCCCCACATCAATACTGTATTGACACTGACTAGAACTTCAAGCCATAAAAACAATGAGAATAAAGTATGGTGGATATTTAGAAAATCAATTAACAATAATGGTCTGAACGTAGCTCCGGAGGCACAGTTTGCATGAAAACCTATTCGAGGTTTAATTCACGAATGCATGAGTTCTAGTAAGATCAATTACTTTATTCAAACTTGATCATAACATAATTATGCAATATTAGTTTTTCTACTCAAGTTCCAAGATGAGTCACCTTTAGCAAAAGTTAACAAACATTATTCAGATTAAATCCAGTTAGCCATAAAAACTAATTGCATGTATCAGATAAGCCTTATGCTTAGGTGACAAGATTAGCATTCAATTTACCTCTCTATTAATAACTTCATAAATCATCTGTTCAAATAAAGTTATGGCTTTTGTTCTCAACCAAGTAAAGCAGATGACATCTTCAGCTGTTCCCTTTCTTTAGTATTATATTCATCATACAGTAATATTGCAAATATATGTTTTGCTGTTTTTGAAACTAATCTCTAACCAGTTTACGAAGTAAAGATGGGGAATAGGTTGGAGGCAAATGTATTAACTGCCTAAGCAGACACTATTCCCTGTGGCAGCAGGAAAGGAAAAAAAAAAAGGTCAAGAAAATATAAAAATATGCAAAAAAGATGAAAAGTTCAGATAAAGATAAGAGCTAACTCCACGGATGAGGCAACTGCCTAGGTAGAGTCTAGGAGGATCAGTGCTTGTAATTTTAACACTACGTGCAGGTTTGTGTTCGACACTTTGACTACTAAATGATCGAATGCAGACAAGCATACTAATTGCCTGTTAGACAAATAAAACCAAATGCGGACAAGCAGTACCTAGCTTAAAACAATAAAATCGTTAATAAAAAATAACTAAAGACAATGATACTAAGAGTTAATATGGTAAAACAACAAAGCTGTAAATCCCAACTATTTAGGATCAACAACATAGATCTTTTACCATCATTAGGATCCAAAAAAAATCATATGTTTAGTTAAATTAATAGCATTTAAAACTTTATTTATAATTTTTATTAAAGTATCTTCCTTTACCTCTCCTCATTCAACTAATAATAGTCGTTTCAACTCTTCTAACTACAGTATTTATAGGTTTCCGGAGCTCATATTCATACTATCTTAAGCAGTTCTCTCTCATTTTATACACTATCGAAATGATACCTAATTGTTTACAAATAAAAGCATTTCTTTTCCTATCCTTCCAAATCACTCCATACATCCACCTCAACATTCTCGTCTCAGCAATAGAAACTTTTTATATATATTGTTTCTTAACCGTATAAGACATAGATCCGTAAAACATTATTGATTTAACAATTATCTTATAAAAATTTTATTTTATTCATAAATATATCTGACGATCACACAAGACTTATAACGACCCTCGCCATTTTAACCATCTTGTTTCTACTCTACGAATAATATCTTCATTAATCTCCTTATTTTGTTGTATAATTAAATCTAAGATAAGTAAATCTTTTAGTTAAAGAAACATCTTGCCCATCCAGCTTAACTATATCATCATATCTATTCCTAATATTACTAAAATTGTATCTCGTATATTCAATTTTAGTCTTAATTTAAAAACTTTTAGTTTCTAGGGATTGTATCTAGAACTCAAGTTTATAATTAATTTCATTTATTCTCATTAACTAAGACAATAAGATACAACACGGTAAATATCCTAGAAGGAATTTACTATAAGCAAATTGGAGTATAACCTTCTTTCTAATACAAGGAAACACGACATCTTCCATCTAGTAATAAGACAAACTAAGGAAGAGAAATTCACAAATAAAAAACCAAGGAACCAAACCAAGAAGAAAACAATTCCTCCTCTTTAGATTACTTCACTTAATTTTTGCACTACACCTACACACCACCTTTGCACCAACTATGCCTTATATAGGCATCAAAGCGGTTGCAGAAACCACCTACATGTGCATCTCATGAAGGAGATTGCAACCACCCAAGCGCACCTTGCACAAGAGTTTGCAACCATCCGAGAGCGCTTTGCATGGGAGGTTGCAACCATCCGAGCGTAACCTCGCACAGGAGGTTACAAACGTTTAAGCACAACATTACGTAAGTGGTTGCAACTGTTGGGAAATCTAGGACGACATGACATGCGTGGCGGAAGAACAAAAAAACAAAATCCCAG